>NC_079219.1:338920-642840 GCF_029633865.1 Lampris incognitus | reverse complement strand
TCTTGGTGAGTTTTCTTTTCACTTTCCTGTTTTTGGTTTCACGCTCCATGGGGCATCCCCATGCAGCAAGCATGTGCTTTTCTGGATAACATAAATGTCACTCACATTTTCTAACCTCGTATCACTCTCTCTCTTGCTCTCTCTCTTGCTCTCTCTCTCTCTCTCTCTCTCTCTCTCTCTCTCTCTCTCACACACACACACAGAATGAGCACGTGGGCTACTGTTGCATGGGTGCTGTCCCTGTTCAGAACTGGGGACAAACAGAGCAGCACTGTTTTTCCCAGTGTTTCAGAAGTACAAAAGTACAGCTTTCTTTTGTCAAGGAAAGAAGAAGTACTCACTTGTTTAGCCTTGTTGCACATTTGTAGTGTTTCTCAGTATTATTTGTACACAGTGATACTGACAACAGTGATACTGACAACTGATACTGACAACATTGAGCCAGCCCAGCATGGCTAACAGTTTCAGAGAGGACACAATGTTGGTCAAAGCTCTGCAAAACGACAAGATGAGCAGCTTTTAAAGCTCAATCTATGAAATGCACCGTTTATTATGATTATGTCGAAATAAGATGCCATACATCATCTGCACATTAAGACTCTAATGTGTTGGCCTGAACTGAATTATCATTTGGCTCACAAGCCCATTGATCTTGTTCCGTCAGTAAGCCACATGGGAAATGTATTTAAGGTCAACAGATGTTGTTCAGGGGATTTTTCCCACACTCAAAATCAATATAAATCAAAAGAGGAATCCGTTAGCTTCCATCGAAACGGTATGATGTCCATTTGTTGGGCGAATTAGTAATTTGTGATATTGGACTATACAAAAAGAAAATTGACTTGAATACCAGCCTGCGAGATCAAGGATGGATGTACATGTTCTCTAATTCATAATTCCTCAGGTAAATGAAGCACTTATTATCTTTTTAAAGTTGGTCCAATATCATCATCATGGAGTTATTGCATTTCTCAGTGTTCGCTTTTTGTCCCATATCTCGTTTACATGAAGAAAAGCATTTTCTGTTTCCAAGATGACCTTGTAAATGAAGACATAGTGTTTATCAGGGACTTTTTCATCTGATGTTAGATAAAGTTGAGACAGTGTGTCAGCTTCACCTGCAGCTGGAAATGTTCGTCTTTGTGAATCATGTTTGGATGTGAGAAATGAGATGGAGCGACATGGATGTGAGCAATGAGATGGAGCAACATGGATGTGAGCAATGAGATGGAGCAACATGGACCTGAGCAATGAGATGGAGCGACATGGATGTGAGCAATGAGATAGAGCAACATGGATGTGAGCAATGAGATGGAGCAACGTGGATGTGAGCAATGAGATGGAACAACGTGGGTGTGAGCAACAAGATGGAACAACATGGATGTGAGCAACGAGATGGAGCAACATGGATGTGAGCAACGAAATGGAGCAACATGGATGTGAGCAATGAGATGGAGCAACATGGATGTGAAAAATGAGATGGAGCAATATGGATGTGAGCAATGAGATGGAGCAACATGGACGTGAGCAACGAGATAGAGCAACATGGACGTGAGCAATGAGATGGAGCGACATGGATGTGAGCAATGAGATGGAACAACATGGATGTGAGCAACGAGATGGAACAACATGGATGTGAGCAACGAGATGGAGCAACATGGATGTGAGCAACGAGATGGAACAACATGGATGTGAGCAATGAAATGGAGCAACATGGATGTGAGCAATGAGATGGAGCAACATGGATGTGAGCAATGAGATGGAGCAGCATGGATGTGAGCAATGAGATGGAGCAATATGGATGTGAGAGATGAGATGGAGCAACATGGACCTGAGCAATGAGATGGAGCAACATGGATGTGAGCAATGAGATAGAGCAACATGGATGTTAGCAATGAGATGGAGCAACGTGGATCTGAGCAACGAGATGGAGCGACGTGGATGTGAGCAATGAGATGGAGCAACACGGATGTGAGCAATGAGATGGAGCAACGTGGATGTGAGCAATGAGATGGAACAACGTGGGTGTGAGCAACGAGATGGAACATCATGGATGTGAGCAACGAGATGGAACAACATGGATGTGAGCAACGAGATGGAGCAACATGGATGTGAGCAACGAAATGGAGCAACATGGATGTGAGCAATGAGATGGAGCAACATGGACCTGAGCAATGAGATGGAGCAACATGGACGTGAGCAATGAGATGGAGCAACATGGACCTGAGCAATGAGATGGAGCAACATGGATGTGAGCAACGAGATGGAGCAACGTGGATGTGAGCAATGAGATGGAGCAACGTGGATGTGAGCAAAGAGATGGAGCAACATGGATGTGAGCAACGAGATGGAGCAACATGGATGTGATCAATGATATGGAGCAATACGGATGTGGGCAATGAGATGGAGCAACATGGATGTGAGCAATGAATTAGAGCAACATGGATGTGAGCAATGAGATGGAGCAACATGGATGTGAGCAAGAAGATGGAGCAACATGGATGTGAGCAATGAGATGGAGCAACGTGGATGTGAGCAATGAGATGGAACAACATGGATGTGAGCAATGAGATGGTGCAACATGGATGTGAGCAATGAGATAGAGCAACATAGACTTCACAGTCACATGGTACCGACACAGGTCAGGCGGAGGTTCAAAGATGGCTGAACAGGGACGTTGTTAGAATGACAAGAAGGACATCAGCTATCCGCTGCGTTGTGTACATATAGTATATGTACATGCATATATATACATTATTATGTACATACGTATGTACATAATCATGACAAATCATTGTGTCAATCAAACCCCAAACAGCTTCCAGTGTCTTATGTAATGTAGGTAGCGATGAGCTGGACATAGTATCATTTAGGCTGTTTGGTGCTCTAAGCTTCTTGTAGGTTGGGGTATCCGGGTAGAGTAGCGGTCTATTCCGTTGCCCACCAACATGGGGATCGGCGGTTCGAATCCCCATGTTACCTCCGGCTTGGTTGGGCGTCCCTGCAGACACAATTGGCTGTGTCCACGGGTGGGAAGCCGGATGTGGGTATGTGTCGCTTCACTCGAGCCTCCTGTGGTCGGTCAAGGGGAGTGGAGTGGAGTGGAGAGGAGTGGAGGGGTGGGGGAAGTGGGGGAATAGTGTGAGCCTTCCATGCGCTATGTCCGCCTGGTGAAAGTCCTCACTGTCAGGTGAAAAGAAACGGCTGGCGACTCCGCATGTATCGGAGGACGCATGTGGTAGTCTGCAGCCCTCCCCGGATTGCATTCCTTGATCGAGACCTCAAGGAATTCACCCTTCGCTAAGCCACGCCCCCGAAACGCAGACTGGCCAATCACAGCACAGCATAGGACAGGCTCCGACAGAGGTCCAACACTGTCATGGCGGCGCTCCGTTAACTCCAATGCAGAAGTTTCAGATGTTCTCATGTTCGAGCTGGTTTTGTGGACTTTTAGCTAGTTATGGTTAAACGTTGTGCCGGGGGCACTTGTAACAGTGCCACTCGTTACCCGGACAGGTTGGAAGATGTACCTTTTTTTCCCTTTCCAAAACCAAAATCAAACCCTGAAAAGTGTAGGCTGTGGATAAAGCTACTATGTGGACGTCCTCAAATCCAGTTGAACCCCTCAAAGATCAACAAGCACAGCTTTGTCTGCTGCAAGGTAAGTAGTTACTTTTAATAACCGTAAAATAACGTCATGCTGTTGTTAGCAGGTGTTGGCTTGTTAACCTAAATGATCGTAAGGTGCGCTACTAACATCAGGGGGCAGGCTTCTGGAAACAGGAATACGGTTAGTCGGATCTTTCTTTCTGAAGCCCACATGGAAACCAGCTCACCTGTCATTGCTGTAGTGACAGAAGATTTTTGGTTTGTCTTGGCCTTTGCCACCGCAACAGCTGTTACGGGCTGTGGTGTTATTTTCACAGCCTTTGGCTTACGCCACTGTTGTGGCAAGCTGGTGGAGGACTTGGTGGAGGACTTGGTGGAGGACTTGGTGGAGGACTGGGCTGACACACTGCTGATGTTCGGGGCTTTACAGAGGTCCAGGGTACGGACAAGTCCGGTGAGATGGACGCAGAAACCTGTGGAGCTAACCAGAGTGAAGTCGTGGCAGCACACTGGAGACTGCTGATGCTATGTTAATTATCTAATGCTAGCTAACTTTCTACTGAATGTAGCCTTATATAGGCCCACTGCTTTGCTTCTTCATGGTTGTAATAGTGAACAGAGACCTACCCAGCTTTACAGCAACAGTGCTGCTCCTTCATGTCGTTGTCCTCTGGCTCAACCGCCAGGTGATACGGTTCTGCCATCTGTAGGCTTTAGAGCGTCTATCTTTATTTTTTTAACGTAATTTCGTTGCTGAGTCAGTTTGACATCCTGAATATATCCTTCAAATGTATATTGTAGACCCTTCAGTCTGCTTCTGTCTGAAATCACGTTTTTGTTTTTCCAAAAATTTGACAATATTTCTCCAGGGAGTGCAGTTAGCCACAGTGGGAGTGCCATGCTGGCTCTGAAAGCTTGACGGACTTAGCAACAGTAACTAAGGGGGGCGGGCCTTAGCGAAGGGTGAATTGGGGTGGAGCGGCGACCGGGAAGGCTCGGAAGAGTGGAGTAATTAATTGGCCAGGTACAATTGGGGAGAAAAAGGGAGAGGGGGTTCAAAAAAAATTCTGGTAGGTTGTCATGTCAATTATTTAAATTTCACTTCGACAATAAATGAGGAGCGAGACAACATTTGTTAGCATTGTCACACTTTAATAACGTTTGCCAGCATGGCACACATGAAGTCACCGTTACAGGTGCCCATCAGCGCAGTGCAGTGTCTCCGGTTGCAGACTGTGCAGACTTGCCCTCGGTGATTCTCTAATACATTCGTCGGCTATCCACTAACAGTTAACAACAGGCCTTTATTTATTCACGTGGAGAAGACACTTTACAGTAATGCTGCCTTTGTTCTGTTACATATGAACTTCAAGCATCTATCTAAACAACTTAAACATGGTGTAGGTCCTACATGGTCAAACATTATCAGCACTCATCATATATGATCATACGCCAGACACATGGTAATCTGAGCACACAGGTCACATGATCATTAAGTTGCCTTCACAAGGTTCACACACGCATTTAACTGCTAGTTGATGATGCTCACAAAGACAAACGTGTCTGCCAAACGACAATGGGTGAATGTAATGTGTACATGTAAATGTGTGCGTACCATCCCAAGTGGAAAAGTACAATCATGCCGCCTTGAGTGACTTTTGTGGCCCAGAAAGCGATGTTAACAATACAACCAATGGAAGTCCCCCAGTCTGTCTATGCACCGATGACACTTTCCTCCCCCACAAACATCCCCCCCCACACACACACAATATATATGTACCCCGTTCCCTGAGAATAAAAATAAAAACTTGACTGTCAATGGAAATCACCAGTTTTACCAGGAGACTGTTGTGATAAATCACCAGTTTTACCAGGAGACTGTTCTGATAAACCACCAGTTTTACCAGGAGCCTGTTGTGATAAACCACCAGTTTTACCAGGAGACTGTTCTGATAAACTACCAGTTTTACCAAGAGACTGTTGTGATAATCACCAGTTTTACCAGGAGTCTGTTCTGATAAACCACCAGTTTTACCAGGAGACTGTTCTGATAAACCACCAGTTTTACCAGGAGCCTGTTGTGATAATCACCAGTTTTACCAAGAGACTGTTGTGATAATCACCAGTTTTACCAGGAGCCTGTTCTGATAAACCACCAGTTTTACCAGGAGACTGTTGTGTTAAATCACCAGTTTTACCAGGAGACTGTTCTGATAAATCACCAGTTTTACCAGGAGACTGTTCTGATAAACCACCAGTTTTACCAGGAGCCTGTTGTGATAAACCACCAGTTTTACCAGGAGACTGTTCTGATAAACTACCAGTTTTACCAAGAGACTGTTGTGATAATCACCAGTTTTACCAGGAGTCTGTTCTGATAAACCACCAGTTTTACCAGGAGACTGTTCTGATAAACCACCAGTTTTACCAGGAGCCTGTTGTGATAATCACCAGTTTTACCAAGAGACTGTTGTGATAATCACCAGTTTTACCAGGAGCCTGTTCTGATAAACCACCAGTTTTACCAGGAGACTGTTGTGTTAAATCACCAGTTTTACCAGGAGACTGTTCTGATAAATCACCAGTTTTACCAGGAGACTGTTCTGATAAACCACCAGTTTTACCAGGAGCCTGTTGTGATAAACCACCAGTTTTACCAGGAGACTGTTCTGATAAACTACCAGTTTTACCAAGAGACTGTTGTGATAATCACCAGTTTTACCAGGAGTCTGTTCTGATAAACCACCAGTTTTACCAGGAGACTGTTCTGATAAACCACCAGTTTTACCAGGAGCCTGTTGTGATAATCACCAGTTTTACCAAGAGACTGTTGTGATAATCACCAGTTTTACCAGGAGCCTGTTCTGATAAACCACCAGTTTTACCAGGAGACTGTTGTGTTAAATCACCAGTTTTACCAGGAGACTGTTCTGATAAATCACCAGTTTTACCAGGAGACTGTTCTGATAAACCACCAGTTTTACCAGGAGCCTGTTGTGATAAACCACCAGTTTTACCAGGAGACTGTTCTGATAAACTACCAGTTTTACCAAGAGACTGTTGTGATAATCACCAGTTTTACCAGGAGACTGTTCTGATAAACCACCAGTTTTACCAAGAGACTGTTCTGTTAAATCACCAGTTTTACCAGGAGACTGTTCTGATAAACCACCAGTTTTACCAGGAGACTGTTGTGTTAAATCACCAGTTATACCAGGAGCCTGTTGTAGCAAATTACCAGTTTTACCAGGAGACTGTTCTGATAAACCACCAGTTTTGCCAGGAGACCGCTGTTGTGTTAAATCACCAGTTTTACCAGGAGGCTGTTGTGTTAAATCACCAGTTTTACCAGGAGACTGTTGTAGCAAATTACCAGTTTTACCAGGAGCCTTTTGTGGTAAATCACCAGTTTTACCAGGAGACTGTTCTGATAAACCACCAGTTTTGCCAGGAGACCGCTGTTGTGATAAATCACCAGTTTTACCAGGAGCCTTTTGTGGTAAATCACCAGTTTTACCAGGAGGCTGTTGTAGCAAATTACCAGTTTTACCAGGAGACTGTTGTGTTAAATCACCAGTTTTACCAGCAGACTGTTGTAGCAAATTACCAGTTTTACCAGGAGACTGTTGTGTTAAATCACCAGTTTTACCAGCAGACTGTTGTAGCAAATTACCAGTTTTACTGTTAAGGTTTGTAGAACGAACCCAATAGCGACAACACAAGACAAAGTAAAGCACCAACCTGGCAGGACTCGTAGAGGAGAGCCAGCCGGGCCTGGACAGAAGGGGGAGGCGCTTCAGGCGGAACTTGAGAATAGCTTCTTAAAAATGGGAAAACGTAAACAGCCCCCTTAATCCGAAAAGGAAAAAACGTAAACTGCTCCTTTAAAGTCCGAAAGGGAAAAAACGTAAACTGCTCCTTTAAAGTCCGAAAGGGAAAAAACGTAAACTGCTCCTTTAAAGTCCGAAAGGGAAAAAAACACAAACTGCTCCTTTAAAGTCCGAAAGGGAAAAAAAACACAAACTGCTCCTTTAGGGTAGAAGTCCAACCGAGTAATAAGATCCACAGTGAGAGAGGAGAAATTAGAATATCAAAAACTTGATCTCAACTAGAAAATCACGATGGGAAAATCCAATGGGGAAAACACAAAGAGAGTTCTTCTCCGAACAAGCTCTCAAGGAGAACTGACACAAGGGAATAATCAAACAAGCAAAAACACGGAGAATACTACAATCTGTACTCCACCGGGAGACACAGAAATGTCACAAAACTCGAGACGAAGAATTTACTCACGGGACTGTTCAGGGCGAACTCGCGACGAGTTCTGGAAAGCAAACAAACTTATACTAGAGTGGTTAACGAGTAGGTAGGCTGCAGGTGTTTCAGACGCGCCCTTCCCCCGCTCTCATTGCTGGTTGCCAGGTTGGTCAACAGACCGAGCCCTAACAGTACCCCCCCCTCTACGGGAGCCACCAGGCGACCTGCCAGGCTTGTCAGGGTGACGGCGATAGAACTCAGCGAGCAGACCAGGGTCCATGATGAGCTGGCGGGATACCCAGCTTCGTTCCTCCACCCCATAGCCCTCCCAGTCAACCAAATACTGGAACCCCCGTCCCCTGCGTCGGACGTCCATCAGCCGACGGACCTTCCACTGTGGATGCCCATCCACAATCTCAGGGGGAGGCGGAGCTGGGGCCGGAGGCATAAGGGGGCTCTCGGAGACAGGCTTTACTCGGGACACATGAAAAACCGAATGGATCTTCATGGAGGCCGGGAGCTTAAGACGCACAACTGCAGGACTGGGTACTTCCTGGATCTCGAAGGGTCCAACGAACTGGGGATTCAGCTTCTTGGCAGAGGACTGAAGGGGGAGATCCTTGGTGGACAGCCAGACTCTCTGTCCGGGTTGGTAAGCTGGTGCTGTGGATCGGCGACGGTTAGCTCCTCGTCTGGCACGTTCCGTAGCACGGAGCAGCGCAGCCCTGGTGATCTCCCAGACACGACGACAGCGGTCCAGATGAGTCTGCACGGAGGGAACCTCCACTTCGGACTCCTGTGCAGAGAAGACGGGCGGCTGGTAACCCAGGGATGCCTCAAAGGGCGAGAGGCTGGTGGCGGAGCTGACCAGGGAGTTGACCGCATACTCGACCCAGGGGAGAAACTGACTCCAGGAGGTTGGCTTCTTGGCAGCGACGCAACGGAGAGCAGATTCCACACTCTGGTTCATCCTCTCAGTCTGTCCGTTAGTCTGCGGATGATATCCCGACGAAAGGCTGACCGAGGCGCCCAACCCCTTGCAGAAAGCACGCCACACACGGGAAACAAACTGGGGCCCTCTGTCTGACACAATGTCCTTGGGAAGTCCATGCAAACGGAAGACGTGGCTCATCAGGAGGTCAGCGGTTTCTGAAGCAGAAGGAAGCTTAGGCAAAGCCACCAGGTGAACACCCTTGCTGAAGCGATCCACCACCGTCAGGATCACTGTGTTGCCCTGAGACGGAGGAAGTCCAGAGACAAAATCCAACGCCACATGGGACCAGGGCCGACTGGGAATAGGAAGGGGCTGCAGCAGACCAGCCGGTGCCTGGTGAGAGGCCTTGCTGCGGGCACAGATGGTGCAGGCCATGACGAACTCCTTGACGTCCCTCCTCATAGTGGGCCACCAGAACCGTCGAGCTATGAAAGTGAAAGTGCGGTGGACTCCAGGGTGGCAAGCGAGCTGACTGGTGTGGCCCCATTTGAGGACCCGAGACCTCACTGAGTCCGGAACAAACAGTCGGCGAGGCGGCACGTTGCTCGGGGCTGGACTGGAGCGCAAGGCGCGCTTGACCACCGTTTCAAGGCCCCAGGTCACCACACCAACGACCTTGGTCTCAGGGAGGACGGGACTTGGCTCCACCGTTACAGGTTCCTTAAGGTGTTGACGAGACAGAGCATCTGCCTTGGTGTTGCGGGAGCCAGGACGATAAGTCAGTGTGAAGTCGAACCGACTGAGGAAACTGGCCCACCGTGCCTGCCGACCATTGAGACGTTTGGTTGCCCGGATGAACGTCAGGTTCTTATGATCAGTCCAGATGGTAAATGGATGCTCTGCCCCCTCCAGCCAATGGCGCCATTCCTCAAGTGCAGCCACTACAGCGAGAAGCTCCCGATTACCAACATCGTAGTTCTCCTCGGCGGGAAGGAACCGGCGGGAGAAGAACGCGCAAGGATGAACCTTCTGGTCGGTCTCTGATCGTTGGGAGAGCACAGCCCCCAATCCGGTGTCCGAAGCGTCCACCTCAACTATGAACTGCCTCTTGGGATCGGGATGGAGTAGGACGGGGGCACTGGTGAACCTCTCCTTGAGCGACAGAAATGCAGAGCGAGCAGCTGGGGACCAGACGAACGGCTGAGAGGGGGAGGTTAGACGGGTGAGGGGTTCTGCTACAGAGCTGTAGTTTCGGACGAACCTCCTGTAAAAGTTCGCGAACCCGAGGAAGCTCTGCAGTTCCTTACATGACTTAGGATCCGGCCATTCCACCACCGCTTTGATCTTGCGAGGATCAGCTCGAGTCTTGCCTCCCTCCACGATAAAACCTAAGTAGTCCACTGACTCAGAATGGAACAGGCATTTCTCAGCCTTGACGAACAGCCGGTTACGAAGGAGGCGTTCGAGAACCTGCCGCACGTGCTGGACATGCTCCTCGAGGGACCTGGAGAAGATGAGGATGTCATCAAGGTAGACGACAACGAATTGGTCGAGCATGTCGCGAAGGATGTCATTCATGAGTGCCTGGAACACCGCCGGGGCGTTGGTGAGGCCGAACGGCATTACCAGGTACTCATAATGACCACGGGGAGTCTTAAAGGCTGTCTTCCACTCGTCCCCTTTCCGGATCCGAACGAGATGGTAGGCGTTCCGGAGATCCAGCTTAGTGAAGACAGTCGCCTGGGTCAGGGGTTCGAGGGTGGAGCTCATCAGAGGCAGGGGGTATTTATTCTTGATGGTGATGTCGTTGAGTTGGCGATAATCAATGCAGGGTCGGAGACCACCATCCTTCTTCTTAACGAAAAAGAAACCAGCTGCCACCTGGGAGGATGAGGGTCGGATGAGCCCTGCCGCCAACGATTCTGAAATGTAATCGTCCATAGCAGCCTTCTCGGGAATGGAAAGGCTGTAAAGACGACTGCTAGGGAGAGAGGCCCCAGGATGGAGGTTGATAGCACAATCATATGGCCGATGCGGAGGGAGAGACTGAGCCCGCGTCTTGCTGAAGACCTCCCCGAGATCATGATACTCGGGAGGAACAGAGGAAAGATCGGGAGGAGGGGCAATCGGAACAGTCTGGACTGCTGGACCAGGTGCGGCCTGAAGACACCGGGCGTGACAGGAGGAGCTCCACTCCAAAATGTTACCAGACGACCAAGCAATGTGTGGCTCATGCTGAGCCAACCAGGGACGCCCCAAGATCACAGGAACTAAGGGAGACTGGATGACGAAGAACTGAAGGCTCTCCACATGGTTTCCAGCAATAGTGAGAGACACGGGACAGGACTGTCGGGTAACACTGGCCAGGCGGCGCTCATCCAGAGCAAAGGCCTCTATTGGCCTCTCCAATTCCTCACATGGGATGTTAGCTTGAGCAGCAAACGTAGAGTCCAAGAAACACCCATCAGCTCCCGAATCGATGAGTGCGCCTACAGTGAGCCGCTGGTCTGCCCAAGCCAGGGTAACGCTCACAAGATGGTTAGCCGGAGCAGGATGGCGGGAACAGGAAAGACGGCTCACTAGGATCTCCCGGGGTCCCAGTGAGCCTAATCTTTTGGCCGCGTAGGACACTCGCTGATCCGGTGTCCCTTAAGACCGCAGTAAAGACAGAGACCTGCCTTGAACCGGGCCTCACGTTCAGCGGGAGTCAGTCGTGTACGCCCAAGCTGCATAGGTTCCTCCTCTGTCACTGTCTGGGAGGAGGAGAGGCTTGCCACAGGGGAAGTGGAGTGCGACGAAGAAGAGCCCCCTTCGGAAGCTCTGGATGGCTGAGAGGTAGAAACGGTTCCCCGTAGACCTCGCTCGCGCCTTCTCTCGCGGAGACGTCCATCGATGCGGATGGCAAGGCTGATAAGGTCGTCGAGAGAGGTAGGATCCTCCCGGGTGGCTAGCTGATCCTTGACGGCATCGCTGAGGCCCCTACGGAAGGTTACCCGAAGTGACTGGTCGTTCCAGCCACTCTCAGCCGCAGCCAGCCTGAACTCGACTGAGTAGTCAGTGACACTGCCACTGCCCTGCTGGATCCTGCTCAATCGGACACCCGGATCCTGACCGTACACTGGATGATGGAATACCTTCCGAAGCTCAGCCACAAAGTCATCGTAGGAAGAGCAGAAACTGGCCCCCATGGACCAGGAAGCAGTGGCCCACTGAGCAGCGCGGCCAGTCAGCAGGTTAGTCACGTAAGCAACTCTTGCAGCATCTGTGGTGAACCCCCTGGAATGGTGGGCGAAGACAAGCTCACACTGCATGATGAACGTGGCACAGGTCTCAAAGTTGCCATCAAAAGGCTTGGGATTGGAGATACTGGGCTCCCGGAAATCCGAAACATAAACGGTAGGATTGTCTAAGGCAACGGCTGCGGGCACTGCTGGAGGAGGGGCGGCCGGAACTGGTGGGACAGCTGGCTGGATGGTGATAGCCGCTGTGAGAGTTTGCAACTGCTTAAGAACCTCCTCTTGTTGGCTCGCGAGCGCCGCTTGCTGGGCCGAAAGAGAATCCACCGAAGCCTGGAGGGGTTGCACCTGAGCCCGGAGGCCCTGCATGGCAACAGCGGCCTCTTGTAGTTGCTGGCCGTGGGAGGCTGTAAGCTGAATCTGCTTATAGAGAGCAGCCTGGACAGGATTGGCGTCTGGGTTGTCTGGGTTCAAAGTGAAGGCGAGTTCGCACTGTTAAGGTTTGTAGAACGAACCCAATAGCGACAACACAAGACAAAGTAAAGCACCAACCTGGCAGGACTCGTAGAGGAGAGCCGGCCGGGCCTGGACAGAAGGGGGAGGCGCTTCAGGCGGAACTTGAGAATAGCTTCTTAAAAATGGGAAAACGTAAACTGCCCCCTTAATCCGAAAAGGAAAAAACGTAAACTGCTCCTTTAAAGTCCGAAAGGGAAAAAACGTAAACTGCTCCTTTAAAGTCCGAAAGGGAAAAAACGTAAACTGCTCCTTTAAAGTCCGAAAGGGAAAAAAACACAAACTGCTCCTTTAAAGTCCGAAAGGGAAAAAAAACACAAACTGCTCCTTTAGGGTAGAAGTCCAACCGAGTAATAAGATCCACAGTGAGAGAGGAGAAATTAGAATATCAAAAACTTGATCTCAACTAGAAAATCACGATGGGAAAATCCAATGGGGAAAACACAAAGAGAGTTCTTCTCCGAACAAGCTCTCAAGGAGAACTGACACAAGGGAATAATCAAACAAGCAAAAACACGGAGAATACTACAATCTGTACTCCACCGGGAGACACAGAAATGTCACAAAACTCGAGACGAAGAATTTACTCACGGGACTGTTCAGGACGAACTCGCGACGAGTTCTGGAAAGCAAACAAACTTATACTAGAGTGGTTAACGAGTAGGTAGGCTGCAGGTGTTTCAGACGCGCCCTTCCCCCGCTCTCATTGCTGGTTGCCAGGTTGGTCAACAGACCGAGCCCTAACATTTACCAGGAGACTGTTGTGTTAAATCACCAGTTTTACCAGCAGACTGTTGTGGTAAATCACCAGTTTTACCAGGAGACTGTTGTGTTAAATCACCAGTTTTACCAGGAGACTGTTGTGTTAAATCACCAGTTTTACCAGGAGACTGTTGTGTTAAATCACCAGTTTTACCAGCAGACTGTTGTGGTAAATCACCAGTTTTACCAGGAGACTGTTGTGTTAAATCACCAGTTTTACCAGCAGACTGTTGTGGTAAATCACCAGTTTTACCAGGAGACTGTTGTGTTAAATCACCAGTTTTACCAGGAGACTGTTGTGTTAAATCACCAGTTTTACCAGGAGACTGTTGTGGTAAATCACCAGTTTTACCAGGAGACTGTTGTGTTAAATCACCAGTTTTACCAGGAGACTGTTGTGTTAAATCACCAGTTTTACCAGGAGACTGTTGTGGTAAATCATCAGTTTTACCAGGAGACTGTTGTGGTAAATCACCAGTTTTACCAGGAGACTGTTGTGCTAAATCACCAGTTTTACCAGGAGACTGTTGTGTTAAATCACCAGTTTTACCAGCAGACTGTTGTGGTAAATCACCAGTTTTACCAGGAGACTGTTGTGTTAAATCACCAGTTTTACCAGGAGACTGTTGTGTTAAATCACCAGTTTTACCAGGAGACTGTTGTGGTAAATCACCAGTTTTACCAGGAGACTGTTGTGTTAAATCACCAGTTTTACCAGGAGACTGTTGTGTTAAATCACCAGTTTTACCAGGAGACTGTTGTGGTAAATCATCAGTTTTACCAGGAGACTGTTGTGGTAAATCACCAGTTTTACCAGGAGACTGTTGTGATAAATCACCAGTTTTACCAGGAGACTGTTGTGTTAAATCACCAGTTTTACCAGGAGACTGTTGTGGTAAATCACCAGTTTTACCAGGAGACTGTTGTGTTAAATCACCAGTTTTACCAGGAGACTGTTGTGGTAAATCACCAGTTTTACCAGGAGACTGTTGTTTTAAATCACCAGTTTTACCAGGAGACTGTTGTGTTAAATCACCAGTTTTACCAGGAGACTGTTGTGTTAAATCACCAGTTTTACCAGGAGCCTGTTGTAGCAAATTACCAGTTTTACCAGGAGACTGTTGTGTTAAATCTCCAGTTTTACCAGGAGCCTGTTGTAGCAAATTACCAGTTTTACCAGGAGACTGTTGTGTTAAATCACCAGTTTTACCAGCAGACTGTTGTGGTAAATCACCAGTTTTACCAGGAGACTGTTGTGGTAAATCACCAGTTTTACCAGGAGACTGTTGTGTTAAATCACCAGTTTTACCAGGAGCCTTTTGTGTTAAATCACCAGTTTTACCAGGAGACTGTTGTGTTAAATCACCAGTTTTACCATGAGACTGTTGTGTTAAATCACCAGTTTTACCAGGAGACTGTTGTGTTAAATCACCAGTTTTACCAGGAGACAGTTGTGTTAAATCACCAGTTTTACCAGGAGACTGTTGTGATAAATCACCAGTTTTACCAGGAGACTGTTGTGTTAAATCACCAGTTTTACCAGGAGACTGTTGTGGTAAATCACCAGTTTTACCAGGAGACTGTTGTGTTAAATCACCAGTTTTACCAGGAGACTGTTGTGATAAATCACCAGTTTTACCAGGAGGCTGTTGTGTTAAATCACCAGTTTTACCAGGAGACTGCTGTGGTAAATCACCAGTTTTACCAGGAGACTGTTGTGTTAAATCACCAGTTTTACCAGGAGACTGTTGTGGTAAATCACAAGGTTTTACCAGGAGACTGTTGTGTTAAATCACCAGTTTTACCAGGAGACTGCTGTGGTAAATCACCAGTTTTACCAGGAGACTGCTGTGGTAAATCACCAGCTTTACCAGGAGACTGTTGTGTTAAATCACCAGTTTTACCAGGAGACTGTTGTGGTAAATCACCAGTTTTACCAGGAGACTGCTGTGGTAAATCACCAGCTTTACCAGGAGACTGTTGTGTTAAATCACCAGTTTTACCAGGAGACTGTTGTGTTAAATCACCAGTTTTACCAGGAGACTGTTGTGTTAAATCACCAGTTTTACCAGGAGACTGTTGTGATAAATCACCAGTTTTACCAGGAGACTGTTGTGTTAAATCACCAGTTTTACCAGGAGACTGTTGTGTTAAATCACCAGTTTTACCAGGAGACTGTTGTGATAAATCACCAGTTTTACCAGGAGGCTGTTGTGTTAAATCACCAGTTTTACCAGGAGACTGCTGTGATAAATCACCAGTTTTACCAGGAGCCTTTTGTGGTAAATCACCAGTTTTACCAGGAGACTGTTGTGTTAAATCACCAGTTTTACCAGGAGACTGTTGTGGTAAATCACCAGTTTTACCAGGAGACTGTTGTGTTAAATCACCAGTTTTACCAGGAGACTGTTGTGTTAAATCACCAGTTTTACCAGGAGACTGTTGTGATAAATCACCAGTTTTACCAGGAGGCTGTTGTGTTAAATCACCAGTTTTACCAGGAGACTGCTGTGATAAATCACCAGTTTTACCAGGAGCCTTTTGTGGTAAATCACCAGTTTTACCAGGAGACTGTTGTGTTAAATCACCAGTTTTACCAGGAGACTGTTGTGATAAATCACCAGTTTTACCAGGAGACTGTTGTGTTAAATCACCAGTTTTACCAGGAGACTGTTGTGGTAAATCACCAGTTTTACCAGGAGACTGTTGTGTTAAATCACCAGTTTTACCAGCAGACTGTTGTGGTCAATCACCAGTTTTACCAGGAGACTGTTGTGTTAAATCACCAGTTTTACCAGGAGACTGTTGTGTTAAATCACCAGTTTTACCAGGAGACTGTTGTGGTAAATCACCAGTTTTACCAGGAGACTGTTGTGTTAAATCACCAGTTTTACCAGGAGACTGTTGTGGTAAATCACCAGTTTTACCAGGAGACTGTTGTAGCAAATTACCAGTTTTACCAGGAGACTGTTGTGTTATATCACCAGTTTTACCAGCAGACTGTTGTGTTAAATCACCAGTTTTACCAGGAGCCTGTTGTAGTAAATTACCAGTTTTACCAGGAGACTGTTGTGTTAAATCACCAGTTTTACCTGGAGCCTGTTGTAGCAAATTACCAGTTTTACCAGGAGACTGTTGTGTTAAATCACCAGTTTTACCAGCAGACTGTTGTGGTAAATCACCAGTTTTACCAGGAGACTGTTGTGTTAAATCACCAGTTTTACCAGCAGACTGTTGTGGTAAATCACCAGTTTTACCAGGAGACTGTTGTGGTAAATCACCAGTTTTACCAGGAGACTGTTGTGTTAAATCACCAGTTTTACCAGGAGACTGTTGTGTTAAATCACCAGTTTTACCAGGAGACTGTTGTGTTAAATCACCAGTTTTACCAGGAGACTGTTGTGTTAAATCACCAGTTTTACCAGGAGACTGTTGTGTTAAATCACCAGTTTTACCAGGAGACTGTTGTGATAAATCACCAGTTTTACCAGCAGACTGTTGTGTTAAATCACCAGTTTTACCAGGAGACTGTTGTGATAAATTCACACTGATCTTTGAAAGGCTGATAATAAATTAGTCTGTTGTTCTGGAAAATGAACTATAATGTAACCCAAAGATACTTTGTAATGCCACAACTAATACTGGAAGGATCGTTAATGACACACTCGCTCACAAATAGCTTTATAGCAAAAACCTAAACTGACATCTTATTATGTATTTGATTTAATAATTCCCCTTTGTTTCATTGTTACACAGAAGATGCACATATAATAAAAACTTTTTTTATTAACAGGACAGGTTTGGTTTTACAATTACTAAGAGGCCAAATTCAACTCCCATAAGTTTAGTATATTTATATATATAGTTTAGTCTGTTCATATATATAGTTTAGTATGTTTACATAGTTTACTGTTTATATACATAGTTTAGTATGTTTATATACATAGTTTAGTAGGTTTACATAGTTTACTATGTTTATATACATAGTTTAGTATGTTTACATAGTTTACTATGTTTATATACTAGTTCAGTATGTTTATATACAGTTTAGTATGTTTATATACATCGTTTATTATGTTTATATAGTTTAGTATGTTTATATACATGGTTTAGTATGTTTACATAGTTTACTTTGTTTTTATACATAGTTTAGTATGTGTATATAGTTTACTATGTTTATATACATAGTTCAGTATGTTTATACACAGTTTAGTATGTTTATATATATAGTTTATTATGTTTACATAGTTTAGTATGTTTATATACATAGTTTAGTATGTGTATATAGTTTAGTATGTTTATATATATAATTTATTATGTTTACATAGTTTAGTATGTTTATATACATGGTTTAGTATGTTTACATAGTTTACTATGTTTATATACATAGTTTAGTATGTTTACATAGTTTACTATGTTTATATACATAGTTCAGTATGTTTATATAGTTTAGTATGTTTATATATATATAATTTATTATGTTTACATAGTTTAGTATGTTTATATACATGGTTTAGTATGTTTACATAGTTTACTATGTTTATATACATAGTTTAGTATGTTTATATACATACTTTAGTATGTTTACATAGTTTACTATGTTTATATACATAGTTCAGTATGTTTATATACAGTTTAGTATGTATATATATATATATAGTTATGTTTACATAGTTTAGTATGTTTATATACATAGTTAGTATGTTTACATAGTTTACAATGTTTATATACTAGTTCAGTATGTTTATATACAGTTTAGTATGTTTATATACATAGTTTATTGTTTATATAGTTTAGTATGTCTATATACATGGTTTAGTATGTTTACATAGTTTACTATGTTTATATACATAGTTTAGTATGTTTATATACATACTTTAGTATGTTTACATAATTTACTATGTTTATATACATAGTTCAGTATGTTTATATACAGTTTAGTATGTATATATATATATAGTTATGTTTACATAGTTTAGTATGTTTATATACATAGTTTAGTATGTTTACATAGTTTACAATGTTTATATACTAGTTCAGTATGTTTATATACAGTTTAGTATGTTTATATACATAGTTTATTGTTTATATAGTTTAGTATGTTTATATACATGGTTTAGTATGTTTACATGGTTTACTATGTTTATATACTTAGTTCAGTATGTTTATATACAGTTTAGTATGTTTATATACATAGTTTAGTATGTTTACATGGTTTACTATGTTTATATACTTACTTCAGTATGTTTACATACAGTTTAGTATGTTTATATACATAGTTTAATATGTTTATATACATAGTTTATTATGTTTACATAGTTTAGTAGGTTTATATACATAGTTTATTATTTTACATAGTTTAATATGTCAATATACATAGTTTAGTGTTTATATACATTGTTTAGTATGTTTACGTAGTTTAGTATGTTTATATGCATAGTTTAGTATGTTCATATACATTGTTTAGTAGGTTTATATACATAGTTTTGAATGTTTACAGAGTTTACTATGTTTATATACATAGTTTAGTATGTTTACATAGTTTACTGTTTATATACATAGTTTAGTAGGTTTATATACATAGCACAATAGGGTTATATTGTCGTCAAGGCTCCATACCCACAGCAAAAATCCTGTAATAAAGTCAGGCATAAAGTGAAATTGTGAGGTTTAATAAAAGAAACAAATATCCACATAATGAAAATCTAATGAGAAGTTAATGAAGAAATGATCTCACAAATAAAAGGGAAAAGATAATTTTTAATAATGGCGCTTACCTTAGCATTGATATCTAGATGCAAAACTCTTTAAAAAAAAGGAGATGTAATTGTTAAATGGTGGATGAGGATTACCATTTTGAGATTCAGAAGTGCATTCTTATTTTTCATCAAAAATGTTTTCTCATGAAAACGAGTTTTTTAATGTTAACGACAAACCTTTTTCTTGAGGTAGCCTGACAAATGCATCCATCTCATTACAGGAGGATTTTGTCTGAAATGCTTTCACCACTGCAGGGTCCACCATACTCTGACGAGCTATGATAAGAAGTGATAGAGAGAGAAGGCAGGCAGACAGACAGACAGACAGACATAGATAGATAGATAGATAGATAGATAGATAGATAGATAGATAGATAGATAGACAGATAGATTTTCTTTTTAATCTACCACCAAAGTTCAGTAGTTGGATTATCTTCAATTTTGACGAATAACAGTAGCTTCATATGTAATGACGTAATCGACACGTATGTGGATAAGTAGATATTTAAGATGGCTGACCATAGAGCATGTGTCTGCCGAGGCTGTCTTCTGTGTCAGTGTCTTTCAATGGAGGCTCTGTTTCTTGCAGAATAATGCACTGCAAGCAGTTCAGCCAAGCGCCGCTCCACAACAGGGTCTTCCGTTCAGGCTTTCCTGTTCAACAATTGATAAGCAGAGGTCTTCAGCGTTTTTCAGGTCAAGGAGCCCTTGGCTGATAGAGACACTGCGGAGAGACCCCCCTATTACATATAAAATTGTGTTGCTTATTAAACCGTGCCAACAATAATGTGTAGGGTGGCCTACAGTTCCATGTATAAGAGTACTTTGTAATGGTGTATACAATGCTAAGCCATTAAAATAAGAATTATTGACAGATTCATATATTTGTATAACATGTTTTTTTGTAATTCTTTTTGACACATCCGTGGATTCATCCAGTTGTAACACAAAAGCCTCTGCCAACCTCAGTTTCTCTACTGGTTGCACCCTCACATCAGACGCCATGTCATCAATACGGTTTTGTTCGACAACAGAATGCTTTTCAGTTTATTAACGTACTCATCATTCCCAAACATTGTACTGCACATATCACTGGCTGCAGGCAATAGTAGTGTATTGCAGCTGTGTCATAAAAAAAGCCGTACACTGCAGTTGTGTACAGCTTTTTGTTCTGAGCGATCCAAAGAGCAATGTGATAAGAGGCTTTCAAAGCCAGCTCACCAACTTCAGCTGACCATCTCATCCATGTCTGTTGGCCTTTGAGAGATTTGAGAGAGGCCTGAAAGTATTCCACTGGTTTCTCTTTCAAGTAAGTATGGGAGTCTCCAAGTGGCGCTGCAGCTTTGATGGCGTCATACTTCTGTTTGACATGGCAGAGCAGATGCCACACACCAGTGATTTAATGCCCGGAGTCTCTTTAAAGGTCAATCCAAACTTGAGATAATTCTCTGAATATTTTCGGGTGTTTTCTCGTTTGCGCTTAGCAGCAGTTGTAGCATGGCTGTTAGCAGGTGCGTTAGCCTCATCCTCTGAACTTTCACCAGTGGTTCGTGATGAAGTGCAGGGTCTGTCAGAGTTTCTTGGTCGAGCAGTTACAAAGCAATCCATTGTAGATCACATTAACGTAAGAATGGCTGTATACTTAGGCTAATAATACGTTGTGGGAGTGCAGGAATGAGGAGACGGGGAGATCGAGTCGAGTTAATTCTGTTGACTCACCACACAAAACAACAGCGATAACTCTCGTGACAACAAGCTAAGGGCTAGGCTGTCCAAAAAATGGTTCCACTCCCTAGGAAACGCTAAACCTAGGAAACGCTAAACGTCATAACTGTGAATGTCTTCCTTGAAGGAGCAACAGCCCCTGGTGAATCTATCCTCCATTGTGTATCACCACACAGGCCCTCCCAGAATTCACCATCACGAAAAAAATGCAAAACAGTAATGTAACACAACAGTACTCAATGAAACACAAACAGCCAACAGGCGAACAGTCCCCAGTGAAACAGTCAACGTCTCAGGGGGCGGACCAGGCGGCCAAAACGGCTGTGCTGAAAGGGTATGGGGGCAGGGATGGGGGCAGGGGACAGAGCCGGAGCCCTGGCAGGGACCGAGGCTGGGCTGGGGGCCCGAGAAGGGGGGCGTCCAGGGCCAGTTCGACCAGCCCACCCAGGTCCAAATGGGCAGGCTTCAGTTGGTCCACCAAGACCTGCTCCGGCTTGCCCCCCATGTCCACCACAAAGTTCTTAGGCCCCGCTTCCAGGACGCAAAAGGGCCCGTCGTAGGGGGGCTGCAGGGGGGTATGGTGGCTGTCGTGGCAGATGAACATGTACCTGGCCGACAGCAGATTCTTGGGGATATAGGACTGAGGGAGTCAGTGGTGAGATGTAGGGATCGGAGCGAAAGTGTTGGCACCGTACCGGGCCATAGCCCGATGAGAAGCTGCAGACCAGGGGGCCACGGCATCCGAGAGAAACTCCCCCGGGACACGCAGCGGCTGGCCGTAAACCAGCTTGGCAGACGAGGACTGGAGGTCTTCCTTGGGGGCAGAGCGAAAGCCGAGCATGCCCCATGGGAGGCAGTCGACCCAGTTGCTGTCCGTGAGGCTGGCAAGAAGAGCGGCCTTCATAGACTGATGAAACCGCTCACAAAGTCCGTTGCCCTGCGTGTTGTACACCGTGGTGCGGAGGCGCTTCACCCCCAGCCCCTCTGCGACTGCAGTCCAGAGCTCGGACATGAACTGCGGGCCCCTGTTGAAGGTGAGGTCAGCCGGTGTGCCAAAACGGACCACCCAGGATCCAATGAACGCCCAGGCCACCTCAGTAGACGTGGTCGATGACAGGGGAACAGCTTCCAGCCACCTGGTGGTCCTGTCCACCATGGTGGGAAGGTGAGTGAACCCGTGGGAGGGGGCAGGGGCCCCACTAGGTCCACATTCACATGGTCAAAACGCCTCTCGGGCACCAGGAATGGCGCCAAGGGGGCTTTGGTATGATGGTGCTGGCACGCCATGCAGGAGTCAGGCCAGGTCTTGATGTCCTTCCTAAGGCCGGGCCAGACGAACTTGGCCCCCACCAGCTTAGTGGACGCCTTCACACCCGGGTGGGAAAGGCCATGGATAACGTCAAAAACACGGCGCCGCCAGCCGGTGGACATCATGGGGCGGGGCTGGCCCATGGAAATGTCGCAGAGGAGCATGGCGTTGGCACTGTCAAACACCACATCTTCCAACTGCAGCCCCGTAGCGGCCGTCCAATAGGCCTGGATGTCCGCATCAGCGGCTTGGTCTGCAGCCATGGCAGCGTAATCGAGTCCCAAGTGAACAGACCCTGCCACTGCCCGGAGAGGCAGTCGGTGACCAAGTTGTCCTTGCTAGCCATGTGCCGGATGTCCGTGGTAAACTCCGAGATGGCAGAGAGCTGACGCTGTTGTGGTGAAACAGTGGCCTTCCAACAGGGACCTGAATTGTTGGGTGGCGAGGAAGAGACCCAGGAGCTCCCGGTCGAGTCGAGTTGATTCCCTTTACTCGCCACACAAAACAACACCGACACAGCACGATCTTTCATGGCAACAAGCTAACGGCTAGGCTGTCCAACAAATAGTTCCACCTCCTGGGAAACTAAACTCTCAACGTCTTCCCTAAAGGAGCAGCAGCCCCTGGTGACGCTACCCTCCATGGTGTATCAGCAAAACGTGGCTATTTGGCTAATATGGCGTGCAGTTATTTGCAGTGTTTTATTGGCACCGCACATCGAGTGGTTTAGCGTAGGATAGCTAGCTGGTGCTCGGCTTTCAGGGTGAGCACATTATTGCATGAGGAGGATTCATGGGTATCGTCGATGTTGTAATTTTTTAACGAATATGAAGATAAATCTTTGCTTATTGTAGGTTGTATTTATGTTAATATTGTAGTGAATTCGGGGGGCAGCCCGCACGCACGCACTTCCGATGGCCTCACGGTCTCACCATCCCACTTCTGGCACCAATGTAGCAAATTCCGGGGGCAGTCCGGGAACTACCGCAGCCAGGACGCAAACCTAGATCTCCCGGACCCCAGATGACAACGTTAACCAGTCGACTAAAGAGTCCGACCCGTAAGCCAAGGGCTACCGAGTTTATTTATCCGTGCACGTTACAATATGTATTTTCGGACATATTTTTGGAAGAAAAAAGTTTGGGATCAAATAATTTGGCGGACCCCCTGTAGTAACTCCGAGGACCCCCTAGGGGTTGCAGACCCCCCTGTTCAAGATCTCTGGATAAGAGGCAACAGCTATAATGAATGAATGAATGAATCAATCAATCAAATGATAGACTGACTAGTATGAGTGCAGGTACAGTTAATGGCACACAAAGGGGCCTACATCTCTAATAATTATATGGGCGTGTATGCAGATATCTATAAAGCAAGGGTGTATGTTTATATGTTCGCTTATAACTCCAGAAATACTCACTGTAGAACAAAAAGAAAGATATCTTGAGAATCAGCACTTTCCAAGGATTGCACAGTTCGAAAAATATTTCAAAAACCAAGTAAAAAATTTGATTTATTTGCGAAAGAGGCATTCCAACGATGCTTTGTGGAAACTGTCGGCAAACCCTTCGAGTGGTCATGGGAGGCACTACAGCTAACATTGTCAATGCTAGCCTGAAGGCACGCAACGTGGCTTACCCTTAGGCGCTCGAGCACTGACCAACTAATACACACATTGGCAAAGAAGCTTGATGAATGGATTGAAAATTATGACATTTGATTATTGTCATTAATAAGATTCGTTTCTTCGACATTCGTTTATCACATGTATCATGTCATAAATTATCCTATATTTCATCATCGATTATATCGTAAAGATCAGATCGTGTTGGTTGTTTTGGTGAGAACATTTTCCCCGGGCAATGCTGGGCACCTCTGCTAGTACTGTAATATTAACAAATCTTGTCCTGTTTTTCATTTGGTTTGAGTAGCTACTTTTTGTGTGCAGACCCACAATCTGCAAGATTCAGAATGAGATTCAGATTAACTTTAACTTTAACTAAACATAGTGTGACGTGCATGGATAAGCAGACACGTTGGCCCTTGGCTAACGGTTCGGACCCTTTAGTCGAGCGGTTAGCGATGTCTCCCGCGGTGCGGGAGTTACGGGTTCGCGTCCCGGCTGCGGCGGTTCCTGTGGTTGCCCCCGAATTCGCTACAATACTGTTACGATCATGGATGACTAGACTCGCTAGCCCTTGGCTAATGGGTTGGACCCCTGAGTTGACTGGTTAACGTAGTTGCCTGTGGTGCGGGAGACCTGGGTTCGCGTCCTGGCTGTGGCGCTTCCTGGCTGCCGCCTGAATTCGTTACAATACATTGAGATTTACGTAACGGACCACATACATATAGACATGCCGTTGAATAAATAAAACATATAAATACAGTGCAAAAGCGCAGTTAGTCTAATAAGTTTGAGGGGGTTAGTGGACAGTATTCAGTGTCCTGATGGGGGAAAAGCTGTTTTTGAACCGATTGGTTTTGGTGGGAATGGATGGGTAGCCTCTTCCAGAAAGGAGGACCTGGAACAGATGATAGGCAAGGTGGGAGAGGTCAGAGCAACCTTTATTGCATGTTTGGTGGTCTGTTGAGTTTAGAGGGAGACGACTAAGGGGACACAGGCTTCCGGCTTCCTCCGTAAGATTAGGCTTTGTGAGCTCGATAACTGCTGTTTAGGTAGTTAGGTGGGTCTTTATTTAAAACATAGTAAACAGGCAACTGGTACATGTTTGAAAAGGAGCAGAAGGAATTTTCTACTTATAATATCCTGCCCCCTCTCTGATGCTCGGTCTATAGAATCTCGTTAATAAACTTGTTTTGTTTTTTTACACATCAGAGTATGCCTTACTCATATACCTTGTCAATGAGTCAACAACAAAAAAACAATAAGAAAAATGATGATGGAAATTAAAAAAAGGAATAAAAATAAGAAAAATAGTGGGGGAAAAAATGAAATGAAATTGTGTGTGTTTGTGTGTGTGTGCGTGCGTGTGTGCGTGCGTGCGTGTGTGTGTGTGTGTAAGCAAAGGAAATAAAGCAATAAAAATACAGAAAACAGGTGAAAAAGAAGCCCAGATAGTAAAAGCAATAATAATGGTGTCCCATTAGAAAAAGAATGGTGACAGCAATAAAATACTGAGAAAAAGAGAAAAAAAATCCCCAACAATAAAAACAATAATGAGGAACAACAATAACAGCATCCACCAAGGTATCATTGTCATGAGAGAAGCAAGGCCTCCTCCTCATCCTCATACCCAGCGTCTGGACACTGCTCGGCATCCTGCTCATCATGTTCTTCATACATTTTATAAGTCCATTATAATTGTGTTATCCTCTTTCAATGTTGTATTGTGTAAGGTGTGTAAACACAACATCTATTGCACGCTGTCCGTCTTGGGAGAGAGATCCTCCTCTGGTGCTCTCCCTGAGCGCTCTTCCTAGTGTTTCTCCCTGTTAAAGGGTTTTTAGGGAGTTGTTCCTCATCCGATGAGAGGGTCTAAGGACAGGATGTTGTGTTGCTGTTAAGCCCACTGAGGCACATTTTTAATTTGTAATATTGGGCTATACAAATAAAATTGATTTGATTCGATTCGATTTGATTTGATTTGATTCGATTTGATTTGATACCTCTTTAAAACCATTTTTGGTACCTTTTTTTAATTGATTTAAATTGATTTTGAATTGGTTTGTTCTCTTACTCTCTCTCTTCTCAGCGATATTCTGCTCTAACCTCTTCATTTGTTTTACTGATTTCGCTATTTTCTGTGCTTAGTTCCCTTATCGCTAGATTCGCTAGTTTTCTTTCTCAAACTACTCTTGTGTTAGTGGGCAGCCTCTTGTTCCTAGTTTGTTTACTAGCTTCGATCTTAGCCTAGCCTAGTTTAGCAGTTAGCTTTATTGCATTTGCAATTAAAGCAGCCTCGTTAGAACGATGATGTGTAGTGATTGTTCTGCAGATGCAGACAGGTTGTCTCTACTTGAGTGACGTGTCCGTGAGTTAGAGCAGCTTCTTTCGGCTAGGATTACGTTAGATGCAACAGGCACTCCAGATAGCCTTAGCCCCGAGCCTGCCAGCAGACCTGCTATTGTTAGCACTAGCTCAGTATCCCCAGGCCTGCCAGCAGACCTGCTAATGTTAGCACTAGCTCAGTATCCCCGGGCCTGACAGCAGGCCTGCTATTGTTAGCACTAGCTCAGTATCCCCGGGCCTGCCAGCAGACCTGCTATTGTTAGCACTAGCTCAGTAGCCCCGGGCCTGCCAGCAGACCTGCTATTGTTAGCACTAGCTCAGTAGCCCCGGGCCTGCCAGCAGACCTGCTATTGTTAGCACTAGCTCAGTATCCCCGGGCCTGCCAGCAGACCTGCTATTGTTAGCACTAGCTCAGTATCCCCGGGCCTGCCAGCAGACCTGCTATTGCTAGCACTAGCTCAGTATCCCCGGGCCTGACAGCAGGCTTGCTATTGTTAGCACTAGCTCAGTATCCCCGGGCCTGCCAGCAGACCTGCTATTGTTAGCACTAGCTCAGTAGCCCCGGGCCTGACAGCAGACCTGCTATTGTTAGCACTAGCTCAGTATCCCCGGGCCTGCCAGCAGGCCTGCTATTGTTAGCACTAGCTCAGTAGCCCCGGGCCTGACAGCAGACCTGCTACCGTTAGCACTAGCTCAGTATCCCCGGGCCTGACAGCAGGCCTGCTATCGTTAGCACTAGCTCAGTATCCCCGGACCTGACAGCAGGCCTGCTATCGTTAGCACTAGCTCAGTATCCCCGGGCCTGACAGCAGACCTGCTATCGTTCGCACTAGCTCAGTATCCCCGGGCCTGACAGCAGGCCTGCTATCGTTAGCACTAGCTCAGTATCCCCGGGCCTGACAGCAGGCCTGCTGTCGTTAGCACAAGCTCAGTATCCCCGGGCCTGCCAGCAGACCTGCTATTGTTAGCACTAGCTCAGTATCCCCGGGCCTGCTATTGTTAGCACTAGCTCAGTATCCCCGGGCCTGACAGCAGGCCTGCTATTGTTAGCACTAGCTCAGTATCCCCGGGCCTGACAGCAGGCCTGCTGTTGTTAGCACTAGCTCAGTATCCCCGGGCCTGCCAGCAGACCTGCTATTGTTAGCACTAGCTCAGTATCCCCGGGCCTGACAGCAGACCTGCTATCGTTAGCACTAGCTCAGTATCCCCGGGCCTGACAGCAGGCCTGCTATCGTTAGCACTAGCTCAGTATCCCCGGGCCTGACAGCAGGCCTGCTATTGTTAGCACTAGCTCAGTATCCCCGGGCCTGACAGCAGGCCTGCTGTTGTTAGCACTAGCTCAGTATCCCCGGGCCTGACAGCAGGCCTGCTGTTGTTAGCACTAGTTCAGTATCCCCGGGCCTGCCAGCAGACCTGCTATTGTCAGCACTAGCTCAGTAGCCCCGGGCCTGACAGCAGGCCTGCTGTTGTTAGCACTAGCTCAGCTTCGTTGGCAGATGTGGTGGAGTTTTCTCTGTTTACCGGCGTGGGAAGGCTCGCAAGAGCAAGACATCGGTCGTGTGGCCTGGTCTGCAGTCACCCCTTCCGACTGCAAACCGGTTTTCACCACTCATCAGCCCTGTTGGTAGTCCTATCGGGCCATCGTGCTTCTCCCCCTTCTGTCGACAGAGTAAAGCAACGCACGCTAGTGATAGGAGACTCCATTACCCGCAATGTTGGATTAGCTTCGCCAGCCTTGGTTCACCGTTTACCCGGGGCCAGAGTCTCTGACATAGAGGCTAATCTTAGGGTGCTGGCATCACGGAGGGAGAGTCAGGGAACCCAGGCACACAGCACCGCTACTTTCAGCAACACTGTTATTCATGTCGGCACCAATAATGCTAGGATGAAGCAATCAGAGATCACAAAAGCCAGCCTAGTCAGAATGCTTGAGTTGGCCAGAAAGATGTCGGCATCGATTAATTGTCTCTGGTCCCTTACTTGTGAGGGGTAATGATGAGATGTACAGTAGGCTCACCTCAATGAACTGCTGGCTGGCTCGTTACTGTAATGAGCAGGGATTCGGCTTCGTTGATAACTGGCCTTCTTTCTGGGGCCGCCCTTACCTGCTGAAAGTGGACGGCATTCACCCTACTGGGGACGGTGCCGCTCTTTTGTCTAGCAATATAGATAGCAGTTTACGTTTAGTTTGACACTAGGGACTTATCATTCAGCAGGTTGCAGGTGATTAGAGAGCCTGCTAGGTTTAAATCTAGTGCGGATGTGGAGTCAAGTAGTTTAACTAATATGATTAGTCAGGGAATTCTCATAGTGTAGATTATCAGCCTGATAGCTTGGTCTATAACATTGAGACTGTCTCCCTACCCTGCTGTATTGCTCCCAAGCTCTCCTCTCCTAAATGTGTGAATCACCATAATCTAGTAATTATTCCTGGTGGTGGTAAAATGTGCAACAAAGCACCTACAGAACCAAACATCTAATATTATCAAAAGAGAGACCACATATCATCCAAAGCGTAGGTCTTCAAAATTGTCAGCTAATAATACAATGTGCCTAATTCTTATTAATCTTTCACCTATTGGTAGCTCTAAAGTTCTGCCTACCACTGATCACTTCCAGAAGATGCTTAAATTTGGTTTCATAAATATCAGACCACTGTCTACCAAAGCCTTACTAATAAATGATCTGATTCTTGAACATGGTTTTGATGTGATGTGGTTATGTGAAACATACTGACACCAAATATTTTCCTTCCTTTAAAGGAAGCTAGCTGCCTTTAGTTTGAGTACTTCATGACCGGTATTGTGACCAAGCTCTGTGCTGCCGATGAGATTATAGAGTATATAGATTATTGATTGCAGCTGATCTCTCTCACTTGTCTTTTCTGTCTCTCTGAATGATGTCTTCTCCTGTGTCTTCTCTCGTGTATATGAATGGTGTGATGTGAGTCCCCCTGTGTGCACATGTAGTCTGTCTTCCTGCCAGGTCTCCATGGTGACAGTGGTCGCTACCTGGATGCTGCTTGGCATCCTCCTCATCACATTCTTTGTATATATTAGAAATCCATATATATTTTGTTATCCTGTTTCAATGTTGTATCTCTCTCTCTGTCCAACGTGTGACTAATGTCTTTTCTGGTCTCTTTTCCCGTGTACGTGAATGGTGTGTTAAGAGTCTCCCCTGTGTACATGTGTAGTCTGTCTTCCTGTCATGTCTATATGGTGATGGTGGTCACGTGGCTCAGGTCCTAGGCTGTTCCGGTGGCATCTGGACTCTGCTTGGCATCCTCCTCATCATATTCTTCATATATATTATAATTCCATTAAAATTCTGTTATCCTCTTTCAGAGTTGTATTGTGTAAATTGCGTTTTATTCTGTACACACAACATCCATTGCACATTTGTCTGTCTTGGGAGAGGGATCCCTCCTCTGTTGCTCTTTCTGAGGTTTCTTCCATTTTTTCGCCCTGTTAAAGGTTTTTTTTTTTTTTAGGGAGTTGTTCCTTATCTGATGTGAGGGTCTAAGGACAGGAGGTTGTGTTGCTGTAAAGCCCCTGAGGCAAATTTGTCATTTGATATTGGGCTATACAACAACGATTTGCCTTGAGGGCTGTGCTGATTATTTTGGATGCCTTATTGATGATTCACTGTAGTCTTTTGTAGGCGTAACTGCCTGTGCTGCCGTGCCACACTATTAGCTGAGGATGCGCTAAGTGATGGAGGTGTGGAAACGGACCAGGACATATTGTCCGCCTCCGTACTTTTTTAGCAGTCAGAGGAAGTGTAAGTGCTGCTGGGCTTTACTGATAATGTGGTCAGTGTTAATGTTCCATTTTAGAGAGTTGCTGATGAAGAGGCTGAGGTACTTCATGGAATGGTGCTTTATGATTACTGCATGATGGGTGATGTGGAGGAGGATTGTGGAGTTTCGTCTGTGTCTGGGGTTGACGATCTCACGGTTTTTGCAGTGTTGTGTAGGAGGTCGTTGTCAGTGCACCATGCAACTTAAATTAAACAAATGAAGCAAAACTTAAATGTTATGCTACAAGTGCTGTTACAGCGAATTTTTCCAAGTTTCCAGTTTCCAGTTTCAGTTCGCCTGCGGACGCGCTGATAGATCGAAACATTGCTGATTAAGATAAGTTTTGGGAGCATTTCAGTGTGCAGACCTCATTCCTTTGTTTTATGCGTTGTAATTTTTGTCTTGCACCTTAATATTTTTTATGGATGTGCGCCATTTGGTTTGTCTTCTGATGTTTCAGTTTTTTAACGCAGGTTCAACAATACAATGAAATGTGCTGCATGAGTCAGCTCAGCTCAGCAGTAAAAAAACAACTTCAGCAATAATATAAAAAACTATATTGAGAATAGGGAGAACACATAAAAGTGACAATTGCAAAGAGGGTCTTTTTTCAGTGCTGGTTGAATAGCAGCCATCCGTGGAATTGTGCAGTTTAACCTAAACAGTGCAGACAAGCTGGTGAGCAGATAGGCAGTGAGAGGTATCTAATTCTGTGAGTTCAGAAGCCTGATGGCCCGGTGGTGAAAACTGTCTTTATGTCTGGTGGTGTGTGCAGCCATGCTCCTGTGTTGCCTATCAGACTGTAGCAAGGAGAACAAGCTGCATGGTTCCCTGGTTAAAAGACCTGCACTTGAATTACTGTAAATGTGGTAATGCTATGATAGTTACCTGCCAGTACCAATTCTTCTCTTTCAGGATGAATGTGATAGGTCCATGTTGCATTTTGGCACTTATCTCCACTAAAACAAAAAAAAAGAAAAAGAAAAGGACAGCATATTGTACATAAAACAGTTTCATAAGTTTGAATGACATGTTTAGTCAATGTTAGGCAACAGTATTTGTATTCACACATACTGGTATGAGCAACATGTTCTTGCTGCTATCACTGTGGTCTCTATATCAGCGTGTGGTTGTTGTATACATGGAATGAGCTCGCACTGAGCACCTGTGTCAGACCACTACTGTCTCCCAGCTTTACTTAGCTGCAGTATGCTATAAGTGTTTTTTACTTAGCTGCAGTATGCTATAAGTGTTTTTTACTTAGCTGCAGTATGCTATACATGTTTTTTTTTACTTAGCTGCAGTATGCTATACATGTTTTTTTTACTTAGCTGCAGTATGCTATAAGTGTTTTTTACTTAGCTGCAGTATGCTATAAGTGTTTTTTACTTAGCTGCAGTATGCTGTACATGTTTTTTTTACTTAGCTGCAGTATGCTATAAGTGTTTTTTACTTAGCTGCAGTATGCTTTACGTGTTTTTTTACTTAGCTGCAGTATGCTATAAATGTTTTTTACTTAGCTGCAGTATGCTATAAGTGTTTTTTTTTACTTAGCTGCAGTATGCTATACATGTTTTTTTTACTTAGCTGCAGTATGCTTTAAGTGTTTTTTACTTAGCTGGAGTATGCTATAAGTGTTTTTGTACTTAGCTGGAGTATGCTATAAGTGTTTTTTTACTTAGCTGGAGGATGCCATAAGTGTTTTTTTTACTTAGCTGGAGTATGCTATAAGTTTTTTTTACTTAGCTGGAGTATGCTATAAGTGTTTTTTTTACTTAGCTGGAGGATGCCATAAGTGTTTTTTTACTTAGCTGGAGTATGCTATAAGTGTTTTTTTTTACTTAGTTGGGGTATGCTATAAGTGTTTTTTTTTACTTAGCTGGAGTATGCTTTAAGTGTTTTTACTTTGCTGGAGTATGCTGTAATTGTTTTTTTACTTAGCTGGAGTAGGCTATAAGTTTTTTTTTTAACTTAGCTGGAGTATGCTGTAAGTGTTTTTTTTTACTTAGCTGGAGTATGCTATAAGTGTTTTTTTACTTAGCCGAGTATGCTATAAGTGTTTTTTTTACTTAGCTGGACTGGGCCATAAGTGTTTTTTTACTTAGCTGGACTGGGCTATGCGTGTTGTTTTACTTAGCTGGAGTATGCTATAAGTGTTTTTTTTACTTAGCTGGAGTATGCTATAAGTGTTTTTTTACTTAGCTGGAGTATTCTATAAGTGTTTTTTTACTTAGCTGGAGTATGCTGTAAGTGTTTCTTTTACTTAGCTGGAGTATGCTGTAAGTGTTTCTTTTACTTAGCGGAAGTATGCTATACCTGTTTTTTTACTTAGCTGGAGTATGCTATAACTTTTTTTTTACTTAGCTGGAGTATGCTATAAGTGTTTTTTTTACTTAGCTGGAGTAGGCTATAAGTGTTTTTTTACTTAGCTGCAGTATGCTATACATGTTTTTTTTACTTAGCTGCAGTATGCTATAAATGTTTTTTACTTAGCTGCAGTATGCTATAAGTGTTTTTTTACTTAGCTGGAGGATGCCATAAGTGTTTTTTTACTTAGCTGGAGTATGCTATAAGTTTTTTTTACTTAGCTGGAGTATGCTATAAGTGTTTTTTTTACTTAGCTGGAGGATGCCATAAGTGTTTTTTTTACTTAGCTGGAGTATGCTATAAGTGTTTTTTTTACTTAGTTGGGGTATGCTATAAGTGTTTTTTTTTACTTAGCTGGAGTATGCTTTAAGTGTTTTTACTTAGCTGGAGTATGCTATAATTGTTTTTTTACTTAGCTGGAGTAGGCTATAAGTTTTTTTTTTAACTTAACTGGAGTATGCTGTAAGTGTTTTTTTTTTACTTAGCTGGGGTATGCTATAAGTGTTTTTTTACTTAGCCGAGTATGCTATAAGTGTTTTTTTTACTTAGCTGGACTGGGCCATAAGTGTTTTTTTACTTAGCTGGACTGGGCTATGCGTGTTGTTTTACTTAGCTGGAGTATGCTATAAGTGTTTTTTTTACTTAGCTGGAGTATGCTATAAGTGTTTTTTTACTTAGCTGGAGTATTCTATAAGTGTTTTTTTACTTAGCTGGAGTATGCTGTAAGTGTTTCTTTTACTTAGCTGGAGTATGCTATACGTGTTTTTTTACTTAGCTGGAGTAGGCTATACGTGTTTTTTTACTTAGCTGGAGTAGGCTATACGTGTTTTTTTACTTAGCTGGAGTATGCTATACGTGTTTTTTTTTACTTAGCTGGAGTAGGCTATACGTGTTTTTTTACTTAGCTGGAGTAGGCTATACATGTTTTTTAACTTAGCTGGAGTATTCTATAAGTGTTTTTTTACTTAGCTGGAGTAGGCTATAAGTGTGATCACAGGTATCTCTTCGGAGCATAATCTGCTGATGTAGTGAATCTAATGAACGGACACCCTCCGAAAAGCATAATTCAGTAAGCAATACGTTGTAAGGCGTCATCACTGATGGTTTTCCGGGCACAGACCAGGGGCCTATGTTGACAGAGGGCCAGTAAGCCAGAGCCTTTGCATGAAGTTGCTGGGGGGGGGGGTCGTCTTTTAGGCATCTTAGCCCAGGAACCCATTTTTCTCATAATCTGTCTATTGTTTTGTCCTGCTCTGTGGTAGCAGTATGATGTGTGCGGTCTTACATGCGCATGACTCCAGTCAGCAGCAGTGTGTTGTTGACTGCCGTCTCCTCCAGAGTAAAGACTGTGCTGTCCATTCCTCTGAACATATGAATGTCAGCCTCCCGGGAACTGACCGCTGCCACAAAATACCATTTCCCCAAATACTGAAACACAGCAACACAAGTAGAGAGACAGACATGTTTCAGACACAGAGACAGTAAGACATGGACAGATAGAGAGACGTGGGCAGAGACAGACATGTTTCAGACACAGAGACAGTCAGACATGGACAGATAGAGAGACATGGACAGATAGAGAGACATGTGTCAGATACAGAGACAGACAGACAGGGACAGAGAGCAAGACATGGACAGATAGAGAGACATGGACAGATAGAGAGACATGGACAGAGACAGACATGTTTCAGACACACAGACAGTCAGACATGGACAGATAGAGAGACATGGACAGATAGAGAGACATGGGCAGATAGAGAGACATGTTTCTGACACACAGACAGTCAGACATGGACAGATAGAGAGACATGGACAGAGACAGACATGTTTCAGACACAGAGACAGTCAGACATGGACAGATAGAGAGACATGGACAGAGACACATGTTTCAGACACACAGACAGTCAGACATGGACAGATAGAGAGACATGGACAGATAGAGAGACATGGGCAGATAGAGAGACATGTTTCAGACACACAGACAGTCAGACATGGACAGATAGAGAGACATGGACAGAGACAGACATGTTTCAGACACAGAGACAGTCAGACATGGACAGATAGAGAGACATGGACAGAGACAGACGTGTCAGATACAGAGACAGACAGACAGGGACAGAGAGCAAGACATGGACAGATAGAGAGACATGGACAGATAGAGAGACATGGACAGAGACAGACATGTTTCAGACACAGAGACAGTCAGACATGGACAGATAGAGAGACATGGACAGAGACAGACATGTTTCAGACACACAGACAGTCAGACATGGACAGATAGAGAGACATGAGCAGATAGAGAGACATGTTTCAGACACACAGACAGACATGGACAGATAGAGAGACATGGACAGAGACAGACATGTTTCAGACACAGAGACAGTCAGACATGGACAGATAGAGAGACATGGACAGAGACAGACATGTTTCAGACACAGAGACAGTCAGACATGGACAGATAGAGAGACATGGACAGAGACAGACGTGTCAGATACAGAGACAGACAGACAGGGACAGAGAGCAAGACATGGACAGATAGAGAGACATGGACAGATAGAGAGACATGGACAGAGACAGACATGTTTCAGACACAGAGACAGTCAGACATGGACAGATAGAGAGACATGGACAGAGACAGACATGTTTCAGACACACAGACAGTCAGACATGGACAGATAGAGAGACATGGGCAGATAGAGAGACATGTTTCAGACACACAGACAGACATGGACAGATAGAGAGACATGGACAGAGACAGACATGTTTCAGACACACAGACAGTCAGACATGGACAGATAGAGAGAGAGACATGGATGGAGACAGAGGTTTGTGTCTCAGATGGAGACAGAGCAAAGAAGACATGTGCACACTGAAAAAGAAAGCTGATAGGAAGGAAGTGCCATGTTGTCCGGCCGCTCAGCTCAGACCGAGGCGAGGACTGTCAGGGAGCTCTAGTCGTCAGCTGTGCGGACATCCTCTTCGCTCTGACTTGTGAGTTTTTAACCCTGCACCTGAACCGGCATTAAGCTCAACAGGAACACCAATACGTCCTTTCTTCAGATATAGAGACAGACAGACATGGACAGACAGAATGCTTCAGCTGCAGGACAGGTGATGAGCATGAGCCGGAAGTGTCTGTGGTCTCACAGGGTCTGGCGGCTGCAGTGGGCTGCCATGCCCTTTGACGTGGAAAGACTGACGCCGTGTCTTCTGCTGTGTTGTGGGTGGCCTGGCTTTGTTCATGAGTCATATGTTTCACGCATTACTAGCTGCTCTTCTGCAGGGTTAGGCTTAGGACAAGTACACAAGTGCAGTAGGCTGAAGTTCATGCACTGCTAACGCCACAAACCCAAGAAGAGCAGAGAGTGAGGAGTCAGAAAAGCTGCACTCCTCCTCCTGCCCTCCTGTGACCCGGGTGCATTGATTTACCAGGAGCTACCCGTCAGCCGGCGTGTCACAGTACACTGTGAGGAGAATGGCAATAAACTCATAGCCTAATTCTAGTTTTTTATAATTTATTCATAAATCCCTTTGGTGTAATGGGTGGGGATTTATTTGATAATGGAGATAAGATTTGTCCTAACGAACAACCTTTGCCCTATGTTGTGCCGCAGCAGCTGCCGCCTGAGCAGCAGCAGAAGAGCGGAGCGTCCTCTGGCGTCTCACCTGCTGGATGTTGAGACTGCTGGCAGCCAGAAGTTCAGGGACGGCACATGGAACCAGGGCCTGGTACACCAAGCCGTACACGTGGAGGAGGACGGACCACGCTTCCTGTGCCATAGCTGTGGCCTGGACACCCACACTTGGAAATGTACCTGGAACAAGTTGTCACCGCCCTCGGCAGAGCTTGTGGATTTGGTCTTTGTCCCACGGCTGTTGGTTTTATAGAATATGTGGACAGGTAATGATTAACCAAATGCGAGGTCCTTGATCTTTGTGGGCGCGCACCAATAAGGAGTCTCTCCGTCCTCTAGCGTGCCATGTGTGTGGGATAAACTCGTTCCAACAGGAGCGAGTCACCCTGCTTGTTCTGGGTAAGAACAGCCCACTGCAGGAGTTCTGCAGGAGTTCTGCTCACGCCATCAGATGATCTGCGCCGGTGACCAAATAGCACTAGTACTTCTGCCCGGTAAAGTACTGCACAAGTCCGCTGTTCTGTACTAGTCTGTGTGAGTCCTGTAGTATTATGGAAGTACGCGCAACACAGACACCTTTAATGCTTCAGGCACAGGTCAAATGCATAAATAAATAAACAGCTAGCTAGATAAAACCACGCCTCAGTTGGGTTTCTTTGCTACACTGCCTGTCCCACATGTTGTGTGTGTGTGTGTGTGTGTGTGTGTGTGTGTGTGTGTGTGTGTGTGTTGCAACTATTTCCACTTCTGATTTAAGAGCACGTCATGACCACACACCCCTCTTCTTCATCGGTCAGGGTTATCCCGTTTTGCCCAGCCAGTCAGTCTAGTCGAAGCTAGAGCCTCCTCTCGTGCTTCTCGCGTGAAGAGTTCGAGAGAGAATAGCAGCCCAAACAAAGTCAGTGTGATGACGTATACGGACATGTGTGTGGCTGCAGAACGGTAAGACCTGACGAGGTAGCCCCGTCACCCACCCAAGCTGCGAGCGCTGATCTGCAAAAGCGTCGTGTGTTGGAGGCTAAAGCATGCTTTGTTGTTGCTCAAATCAACAACTTGCTGACCTGACTTGGCAAGACTCGATGTTCTGGTGTCCAGAAAGAAAAAGGAGGGAATGTAATCTGGGAGGAAATGTACCCACCCTCGAAAAGGTGTGAGCTACAAGAGCTGGAAGTGTATGCTGGGATTAGGCACCTTGCTTGGCCTGATGACCTGATTTATCCTGGAATGCTGCGTTCAGCTGATGGACGGCGAGCAAGCTGCGCCGCTGACAGACAGTTAACTGAGGTGCTCCTTCAGCAACAGAAACCTTATCCAGCAATTATTCACTAACTACCCTACATGCCCCCTCCCTCCCCCACAATCCCACATAGATGTTTGCGTTCCTTTAACGCCCTTCACCCCATCCGTTACAGAAGCCAGCCGGCTCGGTCTGACTCCACGTCCTTGGCAGGCATCCCGTCCGGATGTTTAAACAGGGCAAGAAGAGAAAACGGCGAGCACACAAAGGCCACCGCGGAACAGTGCAGAGCATCCAGCATGCCCTGCATGCCCAGCATGTCCAGCATGCCCAGCATGTCCAGCATGTCCCGCATGTCCAGCATGCCCCGCATGTCCCGCATGCCCAGCATGTCCCGCATGTCCTGCATGTCCAGCATGCCCTGCATGCCCAGCATGTCCCGCATGTCCAGCATGCCCCGCATGTCCAGCATGTCCAGCATGCCCAGCATGTCCAGCATGTCCCGCATGTCCAGCATGTCCCGCATGCCCCGCATGTCCAGCATGTCCCGCATGCCCAGCAAGCCCCGCATGCCCAGCATGTCCCGCATGCCCCGCATGTCCAGCATGTCCCGCATGCCCTGCATGTCCATCATGCCCCGCATGCTCTGCATGAGCACCTCCATGTGCAGCGTTCATAAGGTGCACACAAGTTTGTTGCTGAGATTCAGAAGCGCCACACACGTCTGCTCGGCTGAGTTTAGCTGAAGTCAAAGCAAATCATTGTTGACGACTTTCTTCACGAAATCCTTAAGGACATTTCATATTGGGTTTACCATTTATGGACTGCTTACAGAAAACACATACCTGGCTTCATTAAAAATACGTATTACGCATTTTAAACTCTTATTAACTAGTTAACTCCAATAAGGTTACACCCAAAACAGGACACACAATCTTAAGATGTTTTATTTTAAGTTTTATTTCCTCTGAATGAATATCAATGACACACACAGTGAAAGTTTATATAACCCAGACTAATTCAGAAAATGAAATAAACAGTTTGTTTTCTAAATAAGCGTAGCATTGTAAAAGTAAAGCCAGCTGGTGGTTCATCGAAGACCGACCGGTCAGTTGAAGGTCCTGGGAGCTTTTCAGGGGGAGTGACGTGACTGCAAGATGCACATTCTCTTAACACAAGCCAGCTCTGTGACACCAACAAGGAGGGAGACCTTTGATCAGTGTCAAGGTAGACATGTAGGCCGCCACCTGATGGAATTCTGAACAATTCAAACGGCTCAACGGCCAGATGGCTTGATTTTCAGCTCACACATCCGATGTTTCCATGAAATTATATAAAAAAAGACAACATACCTCCAACAGTCACAAGCCACTGAGATTTATTGTCATTGCTTATCGATGGTTTCATTTAGCTCGTTTTCATGTTAAATGCATGTTTCCATACTATGGAGGAGTAGGGCGATAACTGGATTGTTTCAGTACATCTTCGTTATTATCCCTCTCCTCTCCTCTCCGTTGGTGCAATGCGATGCGCAACTTGTGTGGCAAAGGCTGGGCGTGAAGTGGGTTGCTGGTTAAGTGCATCTTCGTTTTTTATGACCGTCTCATCTCTCAGTTGATAAAGTGTGATGTGATATTTGTGTGGCAAAGCCTGGGCGTGCACAGAAGCTTTTTGTTTCCCATCCGGCTGACGTGAAAACTAAGACTCCCCCTTCAGCACCGAGACCAGCTCTCCGCTCTCATTCAGATCCTTCACTATGTCCAATCCTCCGATCAGTTCTCCCTTTACGTAGAGCTGGGGATAGGTCGGCCAGTTGGAATAAGTTTTCAGCCCCTGGCGCACCTCTTCATCACTTAGAATGTCAAATGTGTCATAACTCACCCCGACAGCATTTAAAATCTCCAGTGTCTGCCTGCTAAAACCACATTTGGCCGTTGTCTTGTTGCCCTTCATGAAGAGCATGACCGGACTCTGGTTGATGATGCTCTTCAACCTGTGTTCCAGAGTCACGGCCTTGGGGCAGGTGTTCTCCAGCTCTCCAGATTCCGCCAGCTCTTTAACGATATCTAAGCCGCCAACCAGCTCACCGTTTGCATACAACTGAGGGTAGGTGGGCCAGTTGGAGTAGGTCTTCAGTTCCTGCCGGACCTCCTCATCGGACAGGATATCAAAGCTACTGAACTGGATGTTGTGCTCTTTCAACATGGCCACGATCTGCCTGCTGAACCCGCAGCGGGGTTCCTGCGGAGATCCCTTCATGAAGAGCATGCAGGGCGCCGCGTTGATCAGTTTCTTCAAACGCTGGTTCAGGTCCTGACCGGGGCCTCTCTCCCCGCTTCCGCCCAGTCCGCCGGACACGGCCGCCGTCAAGTTCCGGACCTTCTTGGTCAGCTCTGGGGCGTGGGCCCCGTCCATACGATCAACCTTCTCCCCTCCTTTGAAGAAGATAAAAGTCGGGACCGACGCGATCTCGTACTTCTCCGACACTTCCGGTACCGCTTCTGCCTCCAGTTTAACGAAGGTGGTGTGCGCATTTTCCTTGGCCAGCTCCGCCATCACTTCATTCATCTGAGCGCACTGCGGAGCCCAGGCAGCCTGGAAATGGACAACCGTCAAACATTGTCCAGCCTTGGCTAGGAAGTCTTCAAACTGCTGCTGAGACGTCGCCTCCAGGACATGCGCCATCTTTACCCCGGTGTGTGGAAAGAAAATGAAACCCTTCTAACGACCGGTTTTCTCCTTGCGTCACATCCGCAAGTCACGTGCCAGCGCTCTCTTGTAGCGGCCAACTTCTGGCGATTGTCTACCGGATCGTGTCGGGAGCTACTGGGACGTCATTTGCATGTCATCTAATTGGAAAAAGCAGTGGACACCGGAGAAGTAGAACATAACGTTTTGGTGATTGCGAACTAACGTATTTTTGCGCACACAGTATGCCAACTGTATTTGTCTAGTTTTTCGACGCGACGAGTTAGTTGTAGCATTTACGTAGCTTAGCTTTACAGTTAACCGCTATCCGAGTTAGCTTACTTTAGCTTCGGAGCTAACCGCTATGTGAGTTAAAGCTTTGCTTTGTAGCGAACCATTTGCTAATTTGGCTTTGAAATCGGGGCTGCTAGCCAGGAGTTGGTGGCTATCGAGTGCTTGTAATCAGTAGTAAACTTGCATTTATTAAACGTAGAAAAACATTGTAATGATGTGTCATCCCCGACGTCTCGCAGCTGGCCACAGCTATTCTTGGCGGAGTTCGTGTAGCTAGTTAGCTAACTTGCCAACGTTAAGTTATTGTGAACATGGTGACCCATACTGATGTGGCTTTGCATCAGTAAACAGATAAGCATCGTTCCTAAATTCCTGATAATTAAGGGCTTACTGACTTACTTACTCACCTACTTTTCCTCCCCATTGTTTATCATTTTAAAAAGACCATGGCGGAACAATTAGCAGACATTGAGGTGACTGTCAAAACATTGGACTCCCAGAGCAGAAGTTACACAGTAGGCAGTCAGGTAAGTTTTCCTTATGTATGTTACAGTTTGATAGTTGAGACTGAAGCCCGACTCTTTGTCAAACGTGAATTAATGATTTTAGCTTTCGTTCCACTAGTTGACAGTGAAAGAGTTCAAGGAACACATCGCACCTTCAGTGTGTATCCCTGTGGACAAACAGAGGCTTATCTACCAGGGCAGGGTTCTGCAGGATGACAGGACTCTGATGGACTACAGTAAGTAGTATAAGACTATAGTTGTTTGTACTTAAAGGAATGGTGTGGCATTTAAGGCAATGCACAATTCTGTTTCATCAGAACTTGTTTGAGTTGGGGTTTAACGGTAAGTCATGTTTTGGTTTCCTGCTCATTTCAGCTTGGTCTGCATGCCATGAGTAAAACAGTGTCCTTAAACATTTTGATCACATTATTGCTAACTTGTAGGGTGGTCTGCATACCATGAGTAAAACAGTGTCCCTTAATATTTAAACATTTTGGTCACATTATTACAAACTCGTAGGGAAATAATAATAAAAGAAATTTTAAGTTGCACATTTTCTCAAGAAATAGTCTTCATGTTCTTGCGTAGGAAAGAGTTAAGGCTGAGAATTGCAGTGAATTATCTTAATTGCAGGTGGCTGATTCTCTGGCCCATTTGTGCTCTAAGTGCCTATTCGATGTTTGTTTTTTCTCTCTCTACATCTCTGCCCCCATAACCAATCAAACATCATCCTACATATATAGGAAACTATAGCATCCAAAAGACATTTCTTATCAGTATTAATTTGTTCACAATCTCCTGAAACAAAAATATAAATCTACCCAAGGACTTTGAGTGCCCTGGTGGTCTAGATTTTACCATCTTTCTCTGTTCTTCTCCCCTCTTGTTCCAGATGTGGGTGGCAAGGTAATCCACCTTGTGGAGCGGGCACCCCCTCCGCCGTCCCAGTCCGGTTCAGGGTCAGGAGGTGCATCTACTGACAGTGGGGCTTCCTCCTCCACCTCCCAGGGAACCTCCCAAGTGCCTCCACAAGACCGCAATGCCAACAGCTATGTCATGCTGGGAACTTTCAACCTCCCTGTCAACATCATGGACCCTCAACAAATACAGGTAGAACTATTGATTGACATGTCTTAATTCTGTGGTCATCAGTTGTGTGCCAAATTTTGCAGACAATGTGGTATTCTATACAAACACTAAACCACCAAACACATCTGATGATTGCATTTGTTGGATATTGCCTCACTGGTCGAAGTTTTGCAATCTATGAAATCAGTGGGTGTAGTGGCATATTGCCTTGTATATTTACATGGATAACATATCAGATATGAATTAAATTGATGCTATCACTACTTCCAGATGTCAGTTCAGCAGATGGTTTCAGGTTTAGGAGAGAATGCCAGGAATGCCCGAGTCACAACCAGCACGGGGGTAGGCACTTAACCTGCTGAGTACACACAACCACATATAATACATGTCACTAGTCCTCAATCAATCTATTTTATTTTCCTTGCGTGTGTCCTCACACGAAGTGTAAAACTTAATTTCTAAAAGCCTAAGTAAAACAGAAGTTCCCAGATGTTAACTTGCTAGACAAAATATTAACGATGCACTGGAATTTGCCTAAGAGAATAAATGGAAAGCCACAAAACTGATCATGATTGCTATCTGGCACAAACAGAAGTTTAATCTTTAGTGTAGAACTGTCAGTTTATAAACATTTGAACCAGCTTGAAAAATGAGCATGTGTATGTCTGAAATGGTTGTTGTTACAAGCACGTTGTAGAAGTATTTCTTGTGCTTCAGAGTAATGGCTCCGTGAACGTGCACATTGATATAGACCATCCAGTGCAGAGTGAGCCCAGACTGAGGCTGCTATTGGCTGAAAACCTGTTGAGGGACATCAATGTTCTCATCCAAAGAATGGAGGTGAGGGATCCAATGTTCCAAAATTGACAAGCCAAGCACCAGAAGAATGAGAGAGCTAGCCCAGTGTCATTATTTCTGTAGTCCTCAAGCTGTCATAAAATATACACCCCTGTTTTCTTCAGGGTCAACCAAGTGACACATCCAATCAGCCGGAATCAACCTCTGCTGCTGCACCCCCACCTCCCTCCTCCTCATCCACAACCTCTACTCCCTCCCCTTCTGCCCAGCCAATGGACACTTCCCCACCTCCATCCACTCCTCCGCCTCCTCCCACTTCTGCTCAATCTGAGGGACCAACACCCCAAGCTGGACCCAAGTAAGACATCTCAGCATTGTTAACATTGGCTCAAATTGTCATGTTACAGTGAACTCGGTGTCTCTGGACCACTGCCACAATGACAAATCCCTCAGATTTACATGCATTTATTTACCCATCAAGCTGTTTATGATTTTAATAATGTCCTCTTATCTTATTCACTTCCAGTCATCCCAGCCCAGCAGAACTTGTGGAGATGTTATCTGAGCTAAGGAGGGTGGAGGAGAGGCTGCAGCCATTTATCCAGAGAGCTCATACCATCCTGGAGACGGCTACCACCGCAGAATATAATAATACAGTAAGCTTTATCATACTGACTTCCCACGTACTTGAGGATCTATTATGTAATAAATAAAACAGTGCTCAGGTGAAATGTTACCTGTCTGTTTTCAGGAAATAGGTTAGTTGTAATTTTTTTTAGTATTTCGCATAGTAAAAATGTTTGGTAATTTCAGTGTTTGTGTGGGGTTCCAGAAGACTGTCATTTTTGCTTAACTTACTGACATCTGTAGTAATACTAGTAATTGGAATGGTATCAAGCCAGCTTTCATTTGGTCAGTCACAGTTTTTAGATATTTGGGAAGGGGCTTGAGCAGATTTCATGTCAATCACAGGAGAGAGAGGAAGACCAGCGCATTCTCAACCTTGTGGGTGAGTCTCTCCGCCTAGTGGGAAACACTCTGGTTGCCCTCAGTGACCTGCGCTGCAACCTGCTAAGCCCTGCCCCCCGCCACCTACATGTCATCCGGCCCATGTCCCACTACACCACGCCCGTCACTCTGCCTGGACCAGTACACCACCACATCCCACTGCACGTAAGTGAATGGAGGTTATCTCTTGTTAATAATCTGCAGTCGTTGTTAACACGTCATTATTAAAAATTATGCTGGCATTTACATGTTTCAGGTTCTGTTTTTTTCTTTTTTATTTATTTAATTACTTTTTATGCCATTGTGTATAAACATTGAATGTATTCCCCTGCAGATGAACCTGGGTGCCACGGTCAGTATGGCAGCCAATGGCAGCGAGGGACAGTCCCCGCCCACTCAGCCAGCTAGCCAGTCGGAGCAAGCAGGTCAGGGACAGACCTCTCCCCCACAGACTCCCCCATCCAATCAGCAGGCTGGACAGGGACAGGCTGGCCCCCGCGTCATCAGGATCAGCCACCAGGCAGTACCGGTGGTCATGATGCAGATGAACACGGACGGTGTGTTGTCCCATACCTGCCACTGATTGAATGCTCTACTAAACTGGAGCTGTTGTCATCCAGACTGCCCACCATCAGACCGATGGAATTGCATAGGGCTGCGACTATGGCTTATTTTCAATATGAATTAATCTATCCTTTTTTTACGAATCATTTTGTTTGTAAAATATCAAAAGTAATGATAAATGCGCATCACAAGCCCTTGGAGCACACAGTAATATTTTAAAACTGTTTACTTAGTCTGATCAGCAGCCAAAAAACCCTGAAGTATTTATTTTATGATTTGAGTCGGAGAAAGGCAAACAAATAGCATTTGTGAAACTGTAACTAGTTCATGTTTGTTTGTTGTTGTTATTTTTACTTGATAAATGGCTGAAATGATCAGTTGATTACCAGAAATGATCGTTTTCTGTCAATCAACTAATAAACTAATTGACTAATATTTCAGCATGAGAACTGAAGGAGTAATCTCACTCAGTCTACTAATGCATCTTCTGTGCATTGCTGTCAAAAAGCATTTGACAAGTTTACATTGATCATACAATGAAAGTGGCATGAAACTTGTGTGATTTCTAAGTATATTCAGTATTTGTTTATTTTATTGCAGATGCATAATACATGGCTAACTGCTGTCCAGAATTGTTGAGACAAGGTCAAATGGTTTTCTTGTGTTTGCTTGCCTGCAGGACCTGGTGCTAACCCTCAAACAGCAGGACAGCAGATGCCTGGACAGCCAGGTGAGAGCTGTGGGGTCAGTGCCCCCACTAACTCCATAAATACACACTTTGTATAGTGTGGTGTACTGTGGTCTCATTGAGACATTTGTATCTCTGAGTGTGGTATTTTTCTTGTTTGCATTGAATGGAAATTAACATTTCTTCTTTGATAGTTCTGTCTGATAGTTCTCTGTCTGTCTTTTAGGCACTCTCCCTCCAGATTTCATGCGGAACCTCATGCAGCAGATCAGCCAATACTCTGCTGCCATGGCAACCAGTGCAGCCACTGCTGCTGTCACTGGTCAAGCAGTCCCAGCCCAACCGACGCCACCTGGCTCCTCCTCCACCACCACCACAGGCCCCAACACCCCCACCACTACCCCGACTGCCCCTCCGCCACCTCCCCATGCTGGACCCCAGCCCCAAGCCAGGGTGGTGTTCACTCGCCCAGGCTTTGCACCTGGTATGCCCCCCTCAGCATTCGGCACCAGGGGAGCCGCCATCAACGTGAGGACTGACGTGCCAGGCCAGCAGACTGGAGAGGTGGGTGTTGGAGTAGTGACCTTGGATTTTGTGCCTTTGGGTTAAGCGTGTGGAGGCTGTCAATATGTTCACATTTACCATTTCAGATATTTAAATTACACACTTTATGTCCTTACCCTGTTACAGCCCTTTAACCCTGCTGCCCTTAATCAGATGATTAGTGGACTAGTGGGACAGCTTTTCCTTCCGGGGCAGATGGGTAAGATAGTGCATTGTTAAAGCTGAAGTCTGTGACTTTTCTCTCTTAAGCTTTATTTTCTCCATCTTGACCGTGGAGCCAGGTTACATAACCGGCATCCTTAGCATGGTTGGATACACTCTGTATACCGGTTAGAGACACTATATACACCACTGTTTGAATGTTTTGGTCAGGTTGTGCCATCTGATACAGCAGCAAACATGAACGTGTTGGAAACAACTCCAGCAGGAAAAACCATTGAAACGTGATGCTGATGTGGTGACGTTTCTGTTGGATAAAACATTCAGTATTGGTATTGAACAGTGTTACTGTATGTTTTGATAAAGTTTGTAATACATTAGATTGCCTGTGTTAGCCTTGGTCCAAGGATACCATTTTTACAAGGGTGTGGACTAAATACCGGTGAGCTGAGGGCACATGAGTGACAATGGCTGCTATACCTTGTTTTAGTATGAGAAAATCAGTTGCAACAGTTATGTTTCTCTGCCTCCTATGTTGAACTATATTAGAACATTGTTCCACTATAATACTGATAGTCCAGCAGAATCGCCACGTTGTTATCACGTTTCAAATGTATAAAATCCCGAAAAATTTGTGGATTACAGCTTTAAGGCTAGTTGACCTATGACGGGTGTTGCTGTTTGCACTGCGAGTCTCCTCTGACACTGTAAAGACTCAACCCCTTGTTCTCATCCTCATAGCTGGCCAAATGGTCACCTCTTCCCACACCTCCTCATCCTCCTCATCTTCCTCCTATTCCTTCTCCTACTCCTCTTCTTCGGAGCCAGCACCTATGCCTGCTGGAGACACAACTGCTCCATCAGGACAACCTGAGACTGCACCTAGCCAGCCCCAGCCCCAGCCCCAGCCCCAGCCCCAGGGGATGCCCCCAGACCTCAGCCAGCTCCTGGGCTCTATCCTTGGGGGTGTCACTGCAGGGGGCGTTGCTGGTGTGGGGCCTCTAGGGGCCCCGTCCATCACTGTAACCACATCTGGTGTCCCAGCCTTCATTCAGGGAGTGACTGATTTCATGCAGCAGGTCAGTGGTAGATTTCTAGATTTTTCCTTTGAATGGGCTCACTTGGCTCCAGTTTTTATATGGCTTGTGTCTCTATTTACTTATGACTGTAAAACTCATCACACTGGTCATCGGTGGTGATTGTCTCAATGAAAAATATAATTTCAATTTTTAGTTTGCAAAATGTAGATAAATATTAGAATATATTCAAAATGCAGTTACTTGTTCAGAGATCCTGTTGACTTTCATTAATTTGTTAAAATGTATAACTCTTTGTATCCACATGCATTTCATCTCCAGGCCTCCCAGCCTGTGTTCTCCCCCCCTCCTCCCACTGGTACCACACCTGCTCCCCCTACAGAGACCACCCCCATCCCTAATGCCCAAACTTCAGCAGAGGCCCTGAACCCAGAGCTGTTCACTGGCATCCTTCGGGGCGTCCTGACCACCATGATGGGCTCCCTGGGCCAGGGCCAGAACGATACAGAGAGCATTGCTCAGTTCATGCAGAGGCTCTCGCAGACCACCAACATCTTTATTAGCCCCGAGGATCCCACTGGTGAGAAATATCTGTCTGACTGGGTTGGCTGTTGGTTAAGAGACAGAGAAGATGGTGTTTTTCTACTTCATATTTCAGTTTTGATTTTTGGGTCACTACCTCATTTATTTTCAGTTCCCTGTTCACCGTCTTTTGCCTTTCCGTTTTAGTTGCTTGCGGTTTACTGACTTTACCACTGGTATCCGAAGAAGGCTGTTTCTGTCCTTAATATTTCCACTCATCTCTCTTGACTTCCCCATTGTTTTTTGTGTTTAATGTGTTTAAAAAGCTGTTGTGATATCATTTGGTTTTAGGATTCAAAAAATGATCCCTTTTTACTGCAAATTATACCTTGACTTTTTTATAAACTAAATTGAAAGAAAATGCCCAGGAGTTTCAATCTGTCAAGTGGAATTTAGTTTTTAGTTTGAAGACTTTTTGCCGTGCATCCGGATGGCGTCTACAGTTCTGACACCAGGTGGCGAATCCTCATTATTTATCCCCATGGTAGTGCCACCTCTTCTTCAAGGAGGATCTGAGAGGAGACAGCTGTATAGAGCACATGTTCTTTTGGCGTGCTTTGAATGTGAAATCACTCACCCGGGCCACCTCCCCTTTTCCTGAACTGGGCCAGAGAGTTGACCCAGGCTGTGACTGCTTTCTCCCTTTCCATCCCATTTTCCCAGAACTGGACTAGGATGGTGTGTCGAGGGACTCGCCATAGCAGCATTATATCAGCATACAAATTATGCCCCCCCCCCCCCAGTTGAGAGAGGGCTGCTCCAGTTAAACATGCAGTCTCTTAGACTCTTCTTTCGAACCATCCATCTCCCATCTCTAGAATTTGTCCTTTTCCTGTAAATGAAATTGTAAACCACTGAGTCCTGTGCCAAAAATGCCAACATTAACAAGTGGGTTTGGACCTGCCATTTATGGATTTAGAAAGAGCACAGCAACAGCAAGGAGAGACACTTCCATGTATTACTGGGCAACACAGTGCTCATCTGTAAATCTCACAAACGGTCATCAGTACTCTTCTGCATATTTGCTCCTGTGCTATACATTTTTAAAACTAAACTACAAACATCTGCAAATCTTTCCAATCAAACATGGCTGAAACTTTTGTGGCTAATGGCTAGCCATCAAATTCCTTTCTTGTGCTTGCATTTATTCATATACCATTCTGTTATGGCAGTGTGTGTTCTTTTAGGGATCACTAAAGTAAGTGTCTTTTTATTGTATTGTATATGACTTCTATAATGAAATACACGTACTGAACCCTGAGTCTGCTGTGTACTTCAACCTCTCACACAGGTTTCTTTGGAGAGTTGCTGACTCTGGTGTGCCAGACATTCACTATGTCCGACCTGGTAATGCTGTTCCACGGCCAGCACCAACCCCTGGGCCGCATTCAGCCCCAGCTGGCGCAGTTCTTCAGCCAGAGCTACCTCAATGGCATGGAGCCCAATGACCAAAACATCAGCGTCAGTACCATTCTCTGTCTAGATTTCTTTCTCTCCCATCTGTCTCTCTCCTCTCTCTCGAGCTTTGAATTGATCCGGGGCTGTGTGATGGAAGATGAACTCTTTTTTGTGTGGATGTGTTAATGTAAAGGAGTTACTCTGTTAATATTGTAAAATAGATGTCAATGTTAAAGTTTGTTTTATGTAAAATAAAGTGTTAAAATTCAAAAATTCTCTCTCCCCACCATCTAATCTGTCCATCCACAGGCTGCTGCAGAAGACCTTGTTAATGAACTGGAGGAGTACATCACTGAAAGCTTTGTAAGTCCTTCCCAGATCCAACAATGTAACTAAATCAAACGTATTGTTAGGACTTCATCTAAAAAAAAAAACACACACACACACACAAGCAAACTTATGTAGGGGTCCACGGTGGTGTAGCGGTCTAAGCATCGGCTTTGTGTTGATGCAGTTGCCCACTGGGGACCGGGGTTCGCGCCCCGGTCTCATCAGATCCGACTATGGCCGGACGACGAAGCAGCAATAATTGGCAACGCTGTCTTTGGGAGGGGGGCGGAGTCGGCCTGTGTTCGTCACATGAATGCGTCTCTGTGTGTGTGGGGAAAAAGCACGGCCTGGATTCACCTTGTCATGGAAGTGGCGAGGCGTCTCCTCGGGACTGCCGGCCAGAGAGATGCAGTTGGCGAATGCATGCAGTACGAGGGTGGGTGTTTGAACTAGAATAGGGACCGATTGGCCACTAAATTGGGAGAAAAAAGGGAAAAATCAGAAATAAATGTATTAAAAAAAGAAAAAAGAAAACATATGTAGACTCTCTCCCTCAGTATGTGGTATTCTGCAAGATGTTGAATGGTATGTGATAATTCACCGGGTAGATGTTGTCATTAGATTATCCAGTTCGTCATGGTTGTGCATCTCTCTTCCTCAGAGAGAGTCCTCTGTCACAGTGTTGGAAGGGGTTGACGTTGTCCAGACCAACATGTCGTTCTTCAGACAGCAGTTGACTCAGATTGCCACACACATTCTACGCTGCACTGGTAAAGAAACAACCTACACCGTGAACTGGTTTCGTTGACCAGGACTGCTTGTAGAGGGCTTCAGAAACATGCCTTCATTTTCGTTTGTTTTTAACACTAGAACGACCCAGACGGTCATTATGACCATGTGGATTTTCGGGTTTAATAACTTTGTGGGAAAAAAAAGATGCAGACCTGCTGCTCCCTGAATGCTCCTAAAATTGCATATATTTGCATTAAAATTAGTTTTCCAGCATTTGCACACAAAAAAAGTTATGCTATGATCTACCTAAAACCACCACGTAATTTGCGCGTCATCGTGTGCGTCATGTCAGTATTTATGACGTGTGTTGGTCACGTCATTTCCTGCGTGAAGTTCATTGTGGTGTCCTAGAAACACACTAGCACCCTCCAGTGCAGAGAAATAGTGTAAACCTGATGTTTGATTATTGTCAATAATATTAAAGTTGTTAAGATGTTAATTTTGGTGTCAGGAGTTTCCTAACAGACACACTAACATGTGTAAGGCATTAATATCTCAACTGGGTATTTATCTTGACACAGCATAGAATTTAAAAACTGGCGGTCATTTTCACGGCCCACGGTCATTCTAGTAGTTTTTAAGTTGTGGTCATTTCAATGTTTCTTTTTAGTTCTTTTTTTTTTCTTCTTTTTTTTTACATGTCACGTTTCATAGGCCTTGTCACATCTGTTAGATTACTAATAGTATGTGTTTTCCCTTTTGTTTTTCAGGTAATATTTTCACTTTTTCTATTTGTGTACTAACGTATGCAATGCAATAATATCTAGGCTGGGTATTTACCTTGACAGATGTAGACTTTAAAAACCGGCATGGTGGTTTTTGGATAGGAGTGAAATCCCGGTCATTCTGGTGTTAAAATTAAGGTATTTAAGGTTTTCTCTGTTGCCATTTCATACCATTGGTGTTTAGAGATTTATTTTTATTATTTATGCTACACCTATAAATTATCACAACTTAATGTTACTTTAATCTGCTGTTTCTGTCCAGTATGCAAGGGAAAAAATCATGTTGCGTTGTAATGTGTGTGAAAAGTAAAAAAAACTCGTATTAGTTTACTTGCTTTGCTTGTGGCATGAAGGAAATGATGCCTTTACTGCCAAAATAAGCTCTTCTTTTACCCCCTTTCCACCAACACACCCCAGTTCTCTGGGCTGGTGATACTGTTGCTTTTTCCACCAACACCCCAGTTCTCTGGGCTGGTGATACTGCCGCTTTTTCCAACAACACCCCAGTTCTCTGGGCTGGTGATACTGCCGCTTTTTCCACCAACGCACCCCAGTTCTCTGGGCTGGTGATACTGCTGCTTTTTCCAACAACACCCCAGTTCTCTGGGCTGGTGATACTGCCGTTTTTTCCAACAACACCCCAGTTCTCTGGGCTGGCGATACTGCCGCTTTTTCCAACAACGCCCCAGTTCTCTGGGCTGGCGATACTGCCGCTTTTTCCACCAACGCACCCCAGTTCTCTGGGCTGGTGATACTGCCGCTTTTTCCGCCAACTCCCCAGTTCTCTGGGCTGGTGACACTGCTGAAACAACTTCGAACTTCCTAGAACCAGTTTGCTTTTCCAGGGCGAGAGCTTGCTGGAGAGCCATGTCACTGTCACGTCACGTCTCTGCTTTTCACATGTTTGTAGGCCATTTCATCATTAAATTTGCCTCTGAGAATTTTTGATGCGAGAAATCAACTATGTAGATTTCAAATATTGGCAGTTTTATGAAGATTGATGGTGAATTGAAAATTTGCTTCAATATTTTCAGAATTGATAAGCTAGCCAGTCACGCTCACAGACTCCACTGTGAGCTGGCATGATTCCTCAAGAGACCGATCCCGTACACGAGGCCTTCATTCCCCTGTTGACAAGTGGTTTGTTTAAACATCATGAGACAAATATCCATTATAAGATTATAATGGTTATAATTATATGAATATAATGTTCTCCTGTGGGGTGATTGTTCTGAAATTTACAAAGTTTCCTTGATTAATCTCTCAATATTTCTTAGGGTGAACTCTTCGGTGGTCTTTGTCGATGTGTTTTTAAGCATAGGCTTTCAGATAGTGCTACTAAAATGAGGTTTTTAAATTCGGGAAAATTAGTGTTGGGTGTCAAATTCACTGTCAAAGTCAATCAAAAAAAGTATGTGCTGATAAAACCATTTGATTCCTATCAAACTTTCATTTGAAGCATTATTCGAGTTTTAAGCAGTACATGCATTATTTGGTAGAACTGATTGTTGATGCCAAGTAATGCACCCCCTATTGGTCTTGTTCATCACAACAGTCCCGCCGCAGCCCCTGATGTATGTAAGTGGTTCTTTTAGCCAGGTAGAGAGTTGGTGCCACTGTGGAACCATATTCTGGCCAAGAGCCAGTTCTTTGGCTGTCAAAACACAAAGAACTGGTTTGAGATTAGGCACCGGCCCCGAACCAGCCCTCGAATTGCGTTGGTGGAAAAGGGGTATTTGTGTGCACTCTAGCTTTTGGCCAGTAGGTGCTCCAACGGGATGCTCTCTTTAACGTCGTATTAATTCCAATGAAAAGAAGTGCGTAAGTAATATTATTTGAAAAATTTACTGAGGACTTTCCAGTGAGGGTTAATTGGGTCTGTAGTTAAGGTAGTTTGTGCTGCATACAATCATGGTACTCATTTGTAGGTAAAATTTGACACTTGTTGAAACTTAGAGAGAAAATTAAAATGTTTTCACGTTCACCTTGTCTCTATGCATGATTTTTTTTTTTTTGTCCGTGAAGGTATGAATGTGTGTAAATAAGTGTTTGGCATTGTGTTTATGTTTGTTTATGCTGTTGGTCCTACCCAGATGAGTCCTTTGGGCCACAGCTGCTGCGGATATGCAACCAGGCCCTGTTTGAGTGTCTGGCTCTTAACCTGCACTGCCTGAGAGGGGACCGGAGTGCTCTTACCGCAGTCATCAACCACCGAATAGTCAGTACAGACATACACACTCGCTCAGTTTTATTTCACTTCATATGTCTCCTTTCTTTTCCTCAGCCGCTCTTCCTCTCTCACACCCTCTTAGGTTGCTAACTTGCCATGCTGTTTCACCTGTACACTCTACCCTTCTGTCACCTGTACACTCTGTACCCTTCTGCCACCTGTACACTCGGTACCCTTCTGCCACCTGTACACTCTGTACCCTTCTGTCACCTGTACCCTTCTGTTACCTGTACACTCTGTACCCTTCGTCACTTGTACACTCTACCCTTCTGTCACCTGTACACTCTGTACCCTTCTGCCACCTGTACACTCGGTACCCTTCTGCCACCTGTACACTCTGTACCCTTCTGTCACCTGTACCCTACTGTTACCTGTACACTCTGTACCCTTCGTCACTTGTACACTCTGTACCCTTCTGCCACCTTTACACTCTGTACCCTTCTTTCACCTGTGCACTCTGTACCCTTCTTTCACCTGTACACACTGTACCCTTCTGTCACCTGTACACTCTGTACCCTTCTTTAACCTGTACACTCTGTACCCTTCTTTCACCTGTACACACTGTACCCTTCTGTCACCTGTACACTCTGTACCCTTCTTTCACCTGTACACACTGTACCCTTCTGTTACCTGTACATACTTAACCCTTCTGTCACCTGTACACTCTGTGCCCTTCTTTAACCTGTACACTCTGTAGCCTTCTTTCACCTGTACACACTGTACCCTTCTGTCACCTGTACAGTCTGTACCCTTCTTTAACCTGTACACTCTGTAGCCTTCTTTCACCTGTACACACTGTACCCTTCTGTCACCTGTACACTCTGTACCCTTCTGTCACCTGTACACTCTGTACCCTTCTGCCACCTGTACACTGTACCCTTCTTTCACCTGTACACTGTACCCTTCTGTTACCTGTACACTCTCTACCCTTCTGTTACCTGTACACTCTGTACCCTTCTGTCACCTGTACACTGTATCCTTTTGTTACCTGTACAAACTGTACCCATCTTTCACCTGTACACTGCACCCTTCTGTCACCTGTACGCTGTACCCTTCTGTCACCTGTGCACTCTGTACCCTTCTTTCACCTGTACACTGTACCCTTCTGTCACCTGTACACTCTGTACTCTTCTGTCACCTGTACACTGTACCCTTCTGTCACCTGTACACTCTGTACCCTTCTGTCACCTGTACACTCTGTACCCTTCTGTCACCTGTACACTCTGTACCCTTCTGCCACCTGTACACTGTACCCTTCTTTCACCTGTACACTGTACCCTTTTGTTACCTGTACACACTGCACCCTTCTTTCACCTGTACACTGTACCCTTCTGTTACCTGTACACTCTCTACCCTTCTGTTACCTGTACACTGTACCCTTCTGTCACCTGTACACTGTATCCTTTTGTTACCTGTACAAACTGTACCCATCTTTCACCTGTACACTGCACCCTTCTGTCACCTGTACGCTGTACCCTTCTGTCACCTGTACACTCTGTACCCTTCTTTCACCTGTACACTGTACCCTTCTGTCACCTGTACACTCTGTACTCTTCTGTCACCTGTACACTCTGTACCCTTCTGTCACCTGTACACTCTGTACCCTTCTGTCACCTGTACACTCTGTACTCTTCTGTCACCTGTACACTCTGTACCCTTCTTTGACCTGTACATTGTACCCTTCTGTCACCTGTACACTCTGTACCCTTCTTTCACCTGTACACTCTGTACCCTTCTTTCAAGCCATTTTACTTCAGATCATGTACTTGAAGTGATGAATTATTGCAAAAAAAACAAAACCCAAATGGTGTGTTAGGCTGGTGGACGCTCAAGCTTCTGCTCTGTACATACGCATGTGCACACTAAGGACGGGACCTATGAAAACTTCACATCACGGTTATAGTGACTAAAACTGTCACAGTTAATGGTATTCCTGTATTATTGTTTTGAAATATTTAAAATGTACTACTAATACACAGTGAAACCATTTCACCATGTTTTACATTGATACTGACAGTTCTAGCATGCACAGTGTAAACATACAGATGAGTCCAAAGAAAACACTGATACCGAAAGGCTCTCTGCTGTGGGAACACTTGTTTTAGCCTTTTTTACAATGCCGATACACAGGAAAGACATATACAGTAGGACGACAACACTCATGCGGTTGGTACTAGAGTGCAGAAAACTGAAAACTTTCAGTTACACAGATGGACCATGACATTTTCCCTGTTATGAGGTCCAAATGCCTTTTAGTAAAGGTTAATTTACCTTGCACTTGATGTAACGCAGTGGGTGGTGGTGATGCGGATGGCTCATTAAATTTGACGCCTTGCCTGTGTCATGTCAGAATGGTGACCTGTCAGATCATACCATCATCATACCACACCCACTTCTAAGAGGAACCATTTCCAGCCTGATGCCTCACCGTGTCTGGCTGTGTGCCTGAGTTTAGCCCTGTCTCAGTGTTAGCATGTTTTAGCAGTAGAGACATACAACCTCAAGGGTCGCAGGTTTAGGTGTAACACCCACCACAGCAACTTTCTTTCTGCATGTTCTGCACAACGGCTGTTTGTCTTCTATTGATTTGCTTTCAGCTCTTTTAAACAAACCAACACATTTTAAACAAAAATGTGACCATACGTCTGACTTTGTCCTCTTAGATGGGTGAGTGTGTTGATACTGAACACACAACACACTGCACTGCACACACCGCCTGCATGGTCACATACTTCACAGGGAGATTTGTGGCTTACTTTGGTCGATGTGGGCAGTGGACAAAGGGCCTTTCACTGTAAACACAGTGACCTGTTAAACAGTAATCAGACACGGGTATCGTGAAGATTAAAATTTGAAATGGTTTACTTACCATTGCTTATTTTTACCATGTAATAATAATAATACCATGTAGTAGAACCAGTAACCATCCTATCCTTGTGCACACAGTTATACCCATGTTTGGAAACGTGCATGTGCTTATAGCAGTGGATTTAAGCTAGTATTAAAGTGTTTAGGTGTTGGAGTTTTAAAATTGTTCGATGTTTATACTTGAGTTTTTTTAATCGGTGCATATCTCATTTTAAAACCAAACTTAAATTAGCCAATTGCCAACACAATTATCTAAAGTGACTTATGGTTAGGTGGCACAGCGGCACAGTGTTTAGCGCGGTCGCCTCACAGCAAGAAGGTCCTGTGTTCAAGCCCCGGAGTAGTCCAACCTTGGGGGTTGTCCCGGGTCATCCTCTGTGTGGAGTTTGCATGTTCTCCCCGTGTCTGCGTGGGTTTCCTCCCACAGTCCAAAGACATGTAGGTCAGGTGAACTGGCCGTACTGAATTGTCCCTAGGTGTATGTGTGCGTGCGTGCCCGCCCTGTGTGATGGACTGGCGGTCTATCCAGGGTGTCTCCCTGCCTGCCGCCCAATGACTGCTAGGATAGGCTCCAGCATCCCCGCGACCCTAAGAGCAGGATAAGCAGTTGGGATGATGGATGGATGGACTTATGGTTATAGCAAATGTAAAGTAACCTTTAAATCCTACAATTCATTCATTACCGATATTTATGAGTGAAGCTGTGCAACGTAGGTTAGTTTCCCTGTGACTCTAGAATGATCCTGCAAGAAAAAAGTGCTATTAAAAAGAAAGGGAGATGAGCCTTTTTTTAAACTTGTTTTTGATGATGTGGAACGGAAGGAGAAATGTGTCTTTCTTTGTTAGGATTGCCAGAGGTTGGTGTCAGCCCCAGCACAGTGTCCATGGGTCTAGAGGGAGTTCATTGTTTTTCCCCAAAGTCAATTCAGCAGAGAAGTACTGTCACAGGGACCTGACTTTGGATCTCCTAGCTTGAAAGAAGGTAATAATAACTTAACCTTCCAAACCTGGTGTCTTTGTCCCTCCAGAGGAGGATGTCCAGCGATATGAGCCCCAGCCTGGTCAACTGGATGACCAGCATGATGACCATGAGGCTGCAGGTCATCCTGGAGCACATCCCCATCACACAGGACCAGATACATGCCTACATAGTCCCCACCCAGGTAAACAGACAGGACACACACACACACACACACACACACACACACACTCATATTACAGGCTACATGCCGAGAAGGTGTGCCCGGTTATCATAAGTGTCCATTACAGATCCAGTTACATGGGGCAACATGTCTGAAATGGCCAATAAATATTGTATGGCATTCTTTTTCACAGACAGAGCAGATGTCTGCTGGTGCTGCACAGGAGCCCGAACAGGCCCAAAGTGTGGCCATAAGCATGGTGCGTCTTTAATGCAGCTGGTCACCTTACACCTGAACATACAGCTTTTGGGTTTGTGCTTTCATTTCATTCTCTTTCTCCTTCCAAGATCGAGGACATACTATCCCCGGCTGCAGCTACCACAGCTGAGGAGGCTGTGTCAGGAGAGATGCAGGCGTCATCAGTGGAAACAAGGACGTTGTCAGGAGATACTGGAGCTTCGGGAGGAGCTCCGCCATTGGGCGGTGCAGAAGGAGGAAGGGAGGAGTCCGCTGGAAACATGGAGGCCTGGGCAGCTGCTGTACCTACTGTAAGAATTCCCCTCCGCCTTACATCACAACCTTCACCACACTCGCTTCTCATGTCCTCCACTCACCCAGTTTAAGTTCAGACCACATGCGGCTGTTGACTCAAAGACTGATATTAATTAGAATGACGTCATTGTGGATTAGGTCTGTATGTTTCTGTTAAGGCTTAACCAGAGTGAACCGTGGCCCTCATATTTTCTCTCTATGGATGTGTGTTTAGGAATGGGTGCCCATCATCAGATGTGACTTGATCACCCAGAGGAAGATGAAGGCTCAGCCTCCACTGTCTGATGCCTACTTACATGGGATGCCTGCAAAACGCAGGAAGGTAACTGGATGAAATGTTTGTGTTTTCTGACCTCTGATAAGCATCACATGTCCTTATACCAATCTTGCCTGCTTCATTATTTCTGTGTGTGCTTTCAGACTGGACAAGGGACTGGAGCCCTGCTGTCCCTTTCTGATGCTGTGAACCAGGCAGCCAGGACAGCAGGAGTGAAGCCCATCGGCACTCCTGACCAGCTACAAGAGGAGCTGGAGAACCAGGACCTTAAGGAGGCATATGCTGAGCAGGTAGCCACACTGATGAGGAGTCATACCCAGTGTTCAAACACTGTGTAGATCTGGATATGTTGGATATCTGCTCAGGGCCTTCATATCTACACCCACTATTTACTTACATGCTTTGTTATTTGTCTTCTATTTCCATTGTGATGAGATCTCATCCAGCCAGCAGAGTGGTTAAGGTGGCTGTCCGTCCATTGTCAACAAAAACAAACAGCACATAGGAAAACAGCTTGCTGGCATGCTCAGTTGACATGTATCAGAAGTATTTAGAACGTTTTTGAGTTGCTCTTTGGTAACAGTTCTTGATGAGTCTTGAGGAACAGAACTAGAGATGACTTCAATCCAAGGCACACTTACAGGTGCTAATGTTAGGTTAAAAAGCCTTTATTTTAGCAGCATATCCAGTGAGGAAAGCAGTGTAAAAGAAATAGACTGTATGAGTGAAGACCGCTTCCCACACAGGGTGGCTATCTTCATCAGGGTGGTGTCTCCCAGAACAAAGGAAGGTATGTTTAGTCGGATGGTCATGAGACATGATGTCACTGAATGTCTTGTTATGGCTGTGATGTAAAAAAAAACAGAAACCTGTATACCTGTTATAGCCAGATCATAGTCCAGATATATGCATAAATACCTGCTATGCTCCATGCAGACCAGCATCGTGTGAAAGTGGACATCTGTGTAGGAATTTTCAGTACCTGACATGTTTATTTTGCTACTGTCGTACAAAAGGTTGTTTGCAAAGACCGGAAAATACAGGCTTTCAGCATGCTGCCTTCATGTATGCACCATTCATTTGGGGATTATGTAATTGCTTTTAGAGACAGAGGTCCACGCGAGGCTCACTCACCTGCCACTGAGGCTCACCCACCCCAGGCTCACTCACCCTGGATTCAGTGGGGCTTCCCTGTCTAGATTAAGGACACTTAATGGGCCTATAAATTCTTAAATAATGCCTCAGTTGTTTTTGTTGTCTCAGAGTGCTTACGTTCACTACACATCTACGGTGAATGTAAGCATCTTCAGGAAGGGAATTTCAAATGTTCACTGCTTGGCAGCCAAAAACAACACATTTCCCCAGGTAATAGTGTTCTATCAGTCTGGTTTCCACACGGCTTTGTTGGTCAAGCGTAGAAGTCAACCACATGTGTTAATATCCAGTATTTTTTTGTCCAAAACCAACAATGCATTTAAATACGGCCCAGTCAAAGCAAAAGATATTTAAAGTAGTGTTGATTTTCACACAAGCAAGGAGTGAATGATGGGTTGTTAATCAGCGCACGGATTACTGTCTGATTTCTGCCATCGCTGATATTAACTGGATAAAACACCAGCGCTGTGTGAGCGACCAGTATGTGTGCATTCAGGACATGTTTGGCTGAAGTTGGATCAGTTGTTCCCAAAGAGGACCATCCAGCAATATGAGACGTTAACCCTCTTCGAGAGGTTGTGTGATCATGGCTTTTCTCTCCTCAGGTAAAGACAGACATCAAGAAGCGAGTGAGGGAGGACCCGGATTTCAGCTCTGAGCAGTTCCCCAACACACACACAGCCTTCTCGTCTGACTCCTAACCTGATCACATCCATTTAGAACCGGTCTACAAGCACCAGAGCCCTTCCTTTTTCTGTTTAACCACCAGCTGACACAGCTGCACCCCTAGAAACACGTCCTTACACTTTCTGAACAATTCTCCCGTCTTAACTAACTGCGTCTCAGTAGTTGGTGAGAAATTCCCCAGTGCCTATTTATTGCTTTTTGTTCCTTTTCCTTTGGTCCGTCTTTGGGAGAATGTTCCCTAAAGAACTGTTCTTGCATTAGTTTCACAGGACTCGGTCACCGCTCTTTATGAATACACGTTGTTGCTGCAGCGTTCCTTTACAACCCTCCTTTGTTCTGCTTGCTCTCCTTGTGATGTCGTGTTAATACTGAGCCTGGATTATGAATCATTAAAGTTTGTTTTTTTGCCTTCCTCTCGATACTTTTTATGTTCAAGAGTAGAATGAAATGTGAGGAAAATGCCATTTAGTACATGAATGTACAGTGAGCTTAATAAAAACGTTAAGACACGAGAGAGCACTTCTGACTGGTGTAAGATACTTGATAAATGTACACCTGCAGGTGAAGGACAAGAACAGCGCTCCTAGTTGGGTCTCCAAACACTGGAAAAGGATCGTTTCCATATCTAGAAAAATAATACCTTGGTATGACATGGGTACACATAACTACACATTAGTTGTGCATGTGGTTGCAGAAAACATACATGATGTACATTCACAGCTGTAGATCTGTAGCTGTAGTTCCTCTGTCATTTCACATTTAGGGGCATTTGTTGTAGGGTAAAATCTGCATGCCCAGGAATATATTTGTTACCATGGCGTTCAACACAGCACAGGACGGCTGAATTTTGCTCTTGTTTCAGAATTAACTGGAACATTTGGGGGGGGAAGCAAACCTGAAGAATCAAGTTTTGATAGCTGCAGCGGCAAGGATTCAGGTTGAATGACAGCTCCCGTGTCCCACCCATCGCACGAGCCCAGGAGGGCTCCTTCATTCTCTCCCTAAAGGAACATCTAAAAGACGTGAGGTTAAACGAGGCATTCAGCAGGGTTCTCGCTCCCCTTTATTATTTATTTTAGTTGCAGAATTGTTATTTTTATAAAAAGATGGCCCAGATATTGAGCCTTTAAGTGTGCTAGGCAACCATCTGGTCATAACTCAGCTGGCAGATGATACTACCATCTTCATCAAGATGTCAGCACAGATCCCTCTGGTAATCCAGAAGATAGGTGAGTTTTCTAAAGCATCTGGACTACACTTACATTTTTTTTAAAAGTGAACTAATTGCTATACATGACCATCCACTAATAGTTTTGTATGAGATTCCAGTAGAAAACGAAGTAAAATACTTAGGAGTGGTTATAACTAAAGATTGTAAAGCTAGAGAAGAACTAAATATTGAGACTTATGGAAAAAAGTAAATCTATAATCCTTGGTTACAGAGGGATTTATCAATCTTTGGACGTATTTTGATTACTAAAATTTAAACATCTAGAATTATTTACCCAGCTTTCTCATTAGCAATTCCTAACAATTTAATTAAATCAATTAATCAAACAAATTTCAACTTTATTTGGAAAAACAAACATCATTAAATTAGGAAAGAGGATGTGGTAAAACCGGTAGAAGAAGGGGGCTTAAATGTGACCGACTATGAGGCAATGGATGGAATGATACAACTAAAATGGTTGCAGCAGTTCATACAAAATAATAATGGGTTCTGTTAAATATTCCTTCTAAAATCTTTAGTGTGTGCGGTGCGGTAGATTTTCTGTTAAGATGTGATTTCTGTATTGCTAAACTGTCAAGCTGTCTAGATTTCCCCAGCAGGCTCTCTTATACTGGAAACTGGTTTATAAGCACACTTTCACTCCACACAGCTCTCCAATCTGGACTACCAGATGTGGCTTGTTAAAAGAAAACCATATCATTACGGTTGGGTGGAGAGAGGTATTTGTTATTTATGTCATTATGGTTGGGTGGAGAGAGGTATTTGTTATTTATGTCATTATGGTTGGGTGGAGAGAGGTATTTGTTATTTATGTCATTATGGTTGGATGGACAGAGGTATTTGTTATTTATGTCATTATGGTTGGGTGGACAGAGGTATTTGTTATTTATGTCATTATGGTTGGGTGGAAAGAGGTATTTGTTATTTATGTCATTATGGTTGGATGGAGAGAGGTATTTGTTATTTATATCATTACGGTTGGGTGGAGAGAGGTATTTGTTATTTATGTCATTATGGTTGGGTGGAGAGAGATATTTGTTATTTATGTCATTATGGTTGGGTGGACAGAGGTATTGTTATTTATGTCATTATGGTTGGGTGGAGAGAGGTATTTGTTATTTATATCATTACGGTTGGGTGGAGAGAGGTATTTGTTATTTATGTCATTATGGTTGGGTGGAGAGAGATATTTGTTATTTATGTCATTATGGTTGGGTGGACAGAGGTATTGTTATTTATGTCATTATGGTTGGGTGGAGAGAGGTATTTGTTATTTATGTCATTATGGCTGGGTGGAGAGAGATATTTGTTATTTACTATGTCATTACGGTTGGGTGGAGAGAGGTATTGTTATTTACTATGTCATTATGGTTGGGTGTAGAGGTATTGTTATTTACTATGTCATTATGGTTGGGTGGAGAGAGGTATTTGTTATTTATGTCATTATGGTTGGGTGGAGAGAGGTATTTGTTATTTATGTCATTATGGTTGGGTGGAGAGAGGTATTTGTTATTTATGTCATTATGGTTGGGTGGAGAGAGGTATTGTTATTTATGTCATTATGGTTGGGTGGAGAGAGATATTTGTTATTTATGTCATTATGGTTGGGTGGACAGAGGTATTATTTATGTCATTATGGTTGGGTGGAGAGAGGTATTTGCTATTTATGTCATTATGGTTGGGTGGAGAGAGGTATTGTTATTTATGTCATTATGGTTGGGTGGAGAGAGATATTTGTTATTTATGTCATTATGGTTGGGTGGACAGAGGTATTATTTATGTCATTATGGTTGGGTGGAGAGAGGTATTTGTTATTTATGTCATTATGGTTGGGTGGAGATAGATATTTGTTATTTATGTCATTATGGTTGGGTGGACAGAGGTATTATTTATGTCATTATCGTTGGGTGGAGAGAGGTATTGTTATTTATGTCATTATGGTTGGGTGGAGAGAGGTATTTGTTATTTATGTCATTATGGCTGGGTGGAGAGAGATATTTGTTATTTACTATGTCATTATGGTTGGGTGGAGAGAGGTATTGTTATTTACTATGTCATTATGGTTGGGTGTAGAGGTATTGTTATTTACTATGTCATTATGGTTGGGTGGAGAGAGGTATTTGTTATTTATGTCATTATGGTTGGGTGGAGAGAGGTATTTGTTATTATGTCATTATGGTTGGGTGGAGAGAGGTATTGTTATTTATGTCATTATGGTTGGGTGGAGAGAGGTATTGTTATTTATGTCATTACGGTTGGGTGGAGAGAGGTATTTGTTATTTATATCATTATGGTTGGGTGGAGAGAGCTTTTTGTTATTTATGTCATTATGGTTGGGTGGAGAGAGATATTTGTTATTTATATCATTATGGTTGGGTGGAGAGAGGTATTATTTATGTCATTATGGTTGGGTGGAGAGAGGTATTTGTTATTGATGTCATTATGGTTGGGTGGAGAGAGGTATTTGTTATTTATGTCATTATGGTTGGGTGGAGAGAGGTATTTGTTATTTATGTCATGGTTGGGTGGAGAGAGGTATTTGTTATTTATGTCATTATGGTTGAGTGGAGAGAGGTATTGTTATTTATGTCATTATGGTTGGGTGGAGAGAGGTATTTGTTATTTATGTCATTATGGTTGGGTGGAGAGAGGTATTTGTTATTTATGTCATTATGGTTGGGTGGAGAGAGGTATTTGTTATTTATTATGTCATTATGGTTGGGTGGAGAGAGGTATTGTTATTTACTATGTCATTATGGTTGGGTGTAGAGGTATTGTTATTTACTATGTCATTATGGTTGGGTGGAGAGAGGTATTTGTTATTTATGTCATTATGGTTGGGTGGAGAGAGGTATTTGTTATTTATGTCATTATGGTTGGGTGGAGAGAGGTATTTGTTATTTATGTCATTATGGTTGGGTGGAGAGAGGTATTGTTATTTATGTCATTATGGTTGGGTGGAGAGACATATTTGTTATTTATGTCATTATGGTTGGGTGGACAGAGGTATTATTCATGTCATTATGGTTGGGTGGAGAGAGGTATTTGTTATTTATGTCATTATGGTTGGGTGGAGATAGATATTTGTTATTTATGTCATTATGGTTGGGTGGACAGAGGTATTATTTATGTCATTATCGTTGGGTGGAGAGATGTATTGTTATTTATGTCATTATGGTTGGGTGGAGAGAGGTATTTGTTATTTATGTCATTATGGCTGGGTGGAGAGAGATATTTGTTATTTACTATGTCATTATGGTTGGGTGGAGAGAGGTATTGTTATTTACTATGTCATTATGGTTGGGTGTAGAGGTATTGTTATTTACTATGTCATTATGGTTGGGTGGAGAGAGGTATTTGTTATTTATGTCATTATGGTTGGGTGGAGAGAGGTATTTGTTATTATGTCATTATGGTTGGGTGGAGAGAGGTATTGTTATTTATGTCATGGTTGGGTGGAGAGAGGTATGTTATTTATGTCATTACGGTTGGGTGGAGAGAGGTATTTGTTATTTATATCATTATGGTTGGGTGGAGAGAGCTTTTTGTTATTTATGTCATTATGGTTGGGTGGAGAGAGATATTTGTTATTTATATCATTATGGTTGGGTGGAGAGAGGTATTATTTATGTCGTTATGGTTGGGTGGAGAGAGGTATTTGTTATTGATGTCATTATGGTTGGGTGGAGAGAGATATTTGTTATTTATGTCATTATGGTTGGGTGGAGAGAGGTATTTGTTATTTATGTCATGGTTGGGTGGAGAGAGGTATTTGTTATTTATGTCATTATGGTTGAGTGGAGAGAGGTATTTGTTATTTATGTCATTATGGTTGGGTGGAGAGAGATATTTGTTATTTACTATTTCATTATGGTTGGGTGGAGAGAGGTATTTGTTATTTACTATGTCATTATGGTTGGGTGTAGAGGTATTGTTATTTACTATGTCATTATGGTTGGGTGGAGAGAGGTATTTGTTATTTATGTCATTATGGTTGGGTGGAGAGAGGTATTTGTTATTATGTCATTATGGTTGGGTGGAGAGAGGTATTGTTATTTATGTCATTATGGTTGGGTGGAGAGAGGTATTGTTATTTATGTCATTACGGTTCGGTGGAGAGAGGTATTTGTTATTTATATCATTATGGTTGGGTGGAGAGAGCTTTTTGTTATTTATGTCATTATGGTTGGGTGGAGAGAGATATTTGTTATTTATATCATTATGGTTGGGTGGAGAGAGGTATTATTTATGTCATTATGGTTGGGTGGAGAGAGGTATTTGTTATTGATGTCATTATGGTTGGGTGGAGAGAGGTATTTGTTATTTATGTCATTATGGTTGGGTGGAGAGAGGTATTTGTTATTTATGTCATGGTTGGGTGGAGAGAGGTATTTGTTATTTATGTCATTATGGTTGAGTGGAGAGGTATTGTTATTTATGTCATTATGGTTGGGTGGAGAGAGGTATTTGTTATTTATGTCATTATGGTTGGGTGGAGAGAGGTATTTGTTATTTATGTCATTATGGTTGGGTGGAGAGAGCTATTTGTTATTTATGTCGTTACGGTTGCTTGGAGAGAGGTATTGCTATTTATGTCATTACGGTTGGGTGGAGAGAGGTATTTGTTATTTAGGTCATTATGGTTGGGTGGAGAGAGGTATTTGTTATTTACTATGTCATTACGGTTGAGTGGAGAGGTATTTGTTATTTATGTCATTATGGTTGGGTGGAGAGAGGTATTTGTTATTTATGTCATTATGGTTGGATGGACAGAGGTATTTGTTATTTATGTCATTATGGTTGGGTGGACAGAGGTATTTGTTATTTATGTCATTATGGTTGGGTGGAAAGAGGTATTTGTTATTTATGTCATTATGGTTGGATGGAGAGAGGTATTTGTTATTTATATCATTACGGTTGGGTGGAGAGAGGTATTTGTTATTTATGTCATTATGGTTGGGTGGAGAGAGATATTTGTTATTTATGTCATTATGGTTGGGTGGACAGAGGTATTGTTATTTATGTCATTATGGTTGGGTGGAGAGAGGTATTTGTTATTTATATCATTACGGTTGGGTGGAGAGAGGTATTTGTTATTTATGTCATTATGGTTGGGTGGAGAGAGATATTTGTTATTTATGTCATTATGGTTGGGTGGACAGAGGTATTGTTATTTATGTCATTATGGTTGGGTGGAGAGAGGTATTTGTTATTTATGTCATTATGGCTGGGTGGAGAGAGATATTTGTTATTTACTATGTCATTACGGTTGGGTGGAGAGAGGTATTGTTATTTACTATGTCATTATGGTTGGGTGTAGAGGTATTGTTATTTACTATGTCATTATGGTTGGGTGGAGAGAGGTATTTGTTATTTATGTCATTATGGTTGGGTGGAGAGAGGTATTTGTTATTTATGTCATTATGGTTGGGTGGAGAGAGGTATTTGTTATTTATGTCATTATGGTTGGGTGGAGAGAGGTATTGTTATTTATGTCATTATGGTTGGGTGGAGAGAGATATTTGTTATTTATGTCATTATGGTTGGGTGGACAGAGGTATTATTTATGTCATTATGGTTGGGTGGAGAGAGGTATTTGCTATTTATGTCATTATGGTTGGGTGGAGAGAGGTATTGTTATTTATGTCATTATGGTTGGGTGGAGAGAGATATTTGTTATTTATGTCATTATGGTTGGGTGGACAGAGGTATTATTTATGTCATTATGGTTGGGTGGAGAGAGGTATTTGTTATTTATGTCATTATGGTTGGGTGGAGATAGATATTTGTTATTTATGTCATTATGGTTGGGTGGACAGAGGTATTATTTATGTCATTATCGTTGGGTGGAGAGAGGTATTGTTATTTATGTCATTATGGTTGGGTGGAGAGAGGTATTTGTTATTTATGTCATTATGGCTGGGTGGAGAGAGATATTTGTTATTTACTATGTCATTATGGTTGGGTGGAGAGAGGTATTGTTATTTACTATGTCATTATGGTTGGGTGTAGAGGTATTGTTATTTACTATGTCATTATGGTTGGGTGGAGAGAGGTATTTGTTATTTATGTCATTATGGTTGGGTGGAGAGAGGTATTTGTTATTATGTCATTATGGTTGGGTGGAGAGAGGTATTGTTATTTATGTCATTATGGTTGGGTGGAGAGAGGTATTGTTATTTATGTCATTACGGTTGGGTGGAGAGAGGTATTTGTTATTTATATCATTATGGTTGGGTGGAGAGAGCTTTTTGTTATTTATGTCATTATGGTTGGGTGGAGAGAGATATTTGTTATTTATATCATTATGGTTGGGTGGAGAGAGGTATTATTTATGTCATTATGGTTGGGTGGAGAGAGGTATTTGTTATTGATGTCATTATGGTTGGGTGGAGAGAGGTATTTGTTATTTATGTCATTATGGTTGGGTGGAGAGAGGTATTTGTTATTTATGTCATGGTTGGGTGGAGAGAGGTATTTGTTATTTATGTCATTATGGTTGAGTGGAGAGAGGTATTGTTATTTATGTCATTATGGTTGGGTGGAGAGAGGTATTTGTTATTTATGTCATTATGGTTGGGTGGAGAGAGGTATTTGTTATTTATGTCATTATGGTTGGGTGGAGAGAGGTATTTGTTATTTATTATGTCATTATGGTTGGGTGGAGAGAGGTATTGTTATTTACTATGTCATTATGGTTGGGTGTAGAGGTATTGTTATTTACTATGTCATTATGGTTGGGTGGAGAGAGGTATTTGTTATTTATGTCATTATGGTTGGGTGGAGAGAGGTATTTGTTATTTATGTCATTATGGTTGGGTGGAGAGAGGTATTTGTTATTTATGTCATTATGGTTGGGTGGAGAGAGGTATTGTTATTTATGTCATTATGGTTGGGTGGAGAGACATATTTGTTATTTATGTCATTATGGTTGGGTGGACAGAGGTATTATTCATGTCATTATGGTTGGGTGGAGAGAGGTATTTGTTATTTATGTCATTATGGTTGGGTGGAGATAGATATTTGTTATTTATGTCATTATGGTTGGGTGGACAGAGGTATTATTTATGTCATTATCGTTGGGTGGAGAGATGTATTGTTATTTATGTCATTATGGTTGGGTGGAGAGAGGTATTTGTTATTTATGTCATTATGGCTGGGTGGAGAGAGATATTTGTTATTTACTATGTCATTATGGTTGGGTGGAGAGAGGTATTGTTATTTACTATGTCATTATGGTTGGGTGTAGAGGTATTGTTATTTACTATGTCATTATGGTTGGGTGGAGAGAGGTATTTGTTATTTATGTCATTATGGTTGGGTGGAGAGAGGTATTTGTTATTATGTCATTATGGTTGGGTGGAGAGAGGTATTGTTATTTATGTCATGGTTGGGTGGAGAGAGGTATGTTATTTATGTCATTACGGTTGGGTGGAGAGAGGTATTTGTTATTTATATCATTATGGTTGGGTGGAGAGAGCTTTTTGTTATTTATGTCATTATGGTTGGGTGGAGAGAGATATTTGTTATTTATATCATTATGGTTGGGTGGAGAGAGGTATTATTTATGTCGTTATGGTTGGGTGGAGAGAGGTATTTGTTATTGATGTCATTATGGTTGGGTGGAGAGAGATATTTGTTATTTATGTCATTATGGTTGGGTGGAGAGAGGTATTTGTTATTTATGTCATTATGGTTGAGTGGAGAGAGGTATTTGTTATTTATGTCATTATGGTTGGGTGGAGAGAGATATTTGTTATTTACTATTTCATTATGGTTGGGTGGAGAGAGGTATTTGTTATTTACTATGTCATTATGGTTGGGTGTAGAGGTATTGTTATTTACTATGTCATTATGGTTGGGTGGAGAGAGGTATTTGTTATTTATGTCATTATGGTTGGGTGGAGAGAGGTATTTGTTATTATGTCATTATGGTTGGGTGGAGAGAGGTATTGTTATTTATGTCATTATGGTTGGGTGGAGAGAGGTATTGTTATTTATGTCATTACGGTTCGGTGGAGAGAGGTATTTGTTATTTATATCATTATGGTTGGGTGGAGAGAGCTTTTTGTTATTTATGTCATTATGGTTGGGTGGAGAGAGATATTTGTTATTTATATCATTATGGTTGGGTGGAGAGAGGTATTATTTATGTCATTATGGTTGGGTGGAGAGAGGTATTTGTTATTGATGTCATTATGGTTGGGTGGAGAGAGGTATTTGTTATTTATGTCATTATGGTTGGGTGGAGAGAGGTATTTGTTATTTATGTCATGGTTGGGTGGAGAGAGGTATTTGTTATTTATGTCATTATGGTTGAGTGGAGAGGTATTGTTATTTATGTCATTATGGTTGGGTGGAGAGAGGTATTTGTTATTTATGTCATTATGGTTGGGTGGAGAGAGGTATTTGTTATTTATGTCATTATGGTTGGGTGGAGAGAGCTATTTGTTATTTATGTCGTTACGGTTGCTTGGAGAGAGGTATTGCTATTTATGTCATTACGGTTGGGTGGAGAGAGGTATTTGTTATTTAGGTCATTATGGTTGGGTGGAGAGAGGTATTTGTTATTTACTATGTCATTACGGTTGAGTGGAGAGGTATTTGTTATTTATGTCATTATGGTTGGGTGGAGAGAGGTATTTGTTATTTATGTCATTATGGTTGGGTGGAGAGAGGTATTTGTTATTTATGTCGTTACGGTTGGTTGGAGAGAGGTATTGTTATTTATGTCATTACGGTTGGGTGGAGAGAGGTATTGTTATTTATGTCATTACAGTTGGGTGGAGAGGTATTTGTTATTTATGTCATTATGGTTGGGTGGAGAGACGTATTTGTTATTTATGTCATTATGGTTGGGTGGAGAGAGATATTTGTTATGTATGTCATTATGGTTGGGTGGAGAGAGGTATTTGTTATTTATGTCATTATGGTTGGGTGGAGAGAGGTATTGTTATTTATGTCATTATGGTTGGGTGGAGAGAGGTATTTGTTATTTATGTCATCATGGTTGGGTGGAGAGAGGTATTTGTTATGTATGTCGTGGTTGGGTGGAGAAAGGTATTTGTTATTTATGTCATTATGGTTGGGTGGAGAGAGGTATTGTTATTTACTATGTCATTATGGTTTGGTGGAGAGGTATTGTTATTTACTATGTCATTATGGTTGGGTGGAGAGAGGTATTTGTTATTTATGTCATTATGGTTGGGTGGAGAGAGGTATTTGTTATTTATGTCATGGTTGGGTGGAGAGAGGTATTTGTTATTTATGTCATTATGGTTGAGTGGAGAGAGGTATTGTTATTTATGTCATTATGGTTGGGTGGAGAGAGGTATTTGTTATTTATGTCATTATGGTTGGGTGGAGAGAGGTATTTGTTATTTATGTCATTATGGTTGGGTGGAGAGAGGTATTTGTTATTTATGTCTTTACGGTTGGTTGGAGAGAGGTATTGTTATTTATGTCATTACCGTTGGGTGGAGAGAGGTATTTGTTATTTAGGTCATTATGGTTGGGTGGAGAGAGGTATTTGTTATTTATATCATTATGGTTGGGTGGAGAGAGGTATTTGTTATTTATGTCATGATGGTTGGGTGGAGAGGTATTTTTTATGTCATTATGGTTGGGTGGAGAGAGGTATTTGTTATTTATATCATTATGGTTGGGTGGAGAGAGGTATTTGTTATTTATGTCATTATGGTTGGGTGGAGAGAGGTATTATTTATGTCATTATGGTTGGGTGGAGAGAGGTATTTGTTATTTACTATGTCATTATGGTTGGGTGGAGAGAGGTATTTGTTATTTATGTCATGATGGTTGGGTGGGGAGAGGTATTTGTTATTTATGTCATGATGGTTGGGTGGAGAGAGGTATTTGTTATTTACTATGTCATTACGGTTGGGTGGAGAGGTATTTGTTATTGATGTCATTATGGTTGGGTGGAGAGAGGTATTTGTTATTTATGTCATTATGGTTGGGTGGAGAGAGGTATTTGTTATTTATGTCTTTACGGTTGGTTGGAGAGAGGTATTGTTATTTATGTCATTACGGTTGGGTGGAGAGAGATATTTGTTATTTAGGTCATTATGGTTGGGTGGAGAGAGGTATTTGTTATTTATATCATTATGGTTGGGTGGAGAGAGGTATTTGTTATTTATGTCATGATGGTTGGGTGGAGAGAGGTATTTGTTATTTATGTCATGACGGTTGGGTGGAGAGAGGTATTGTTATTTATGTCATTACGGCTGGGTGGAGAGAGGTGTTTGTTATTTATGTTATTATGGTTGGGTGGAGAGAGGTATTTGTTATTTATATCATTATGGTTGGGTGGAGAGAGGTATTTGTTATTTATGTCATTATGGTTGGGTGGAGAGAGGTATTTGTTATTTATGTCATTATGGTTGAGTGGAGAGAGGTATATGTTATTTATATCATTATTGTTGGGTGGAGAGAGGTATTTGTTATTAATGTCATTACGGTTGGGTGGAGAGAGGTATTGTTATTTATGTCATTACAGTTGGGTGGAGAGGTATTTGTTATTTATGTCATTATGGTTGGGTGGAGAGAGGTATTTGTTATTTATGTCATTATGGTTGGGTGGAGAGAGGTATTTGTTATTTATGTCATTATGGTTGGGTGGAGAGAGGTATTTGTTATTTATGTCATTATGGTTGGGTGGAGAGAGGTATTGTTATTTATGTCATTATGGTTGGGTGGAGAGAGGTATTTGTTATTAATGTCATCATGGTTGGGTGGAGAGAGGTATTTGTTATGTATGTCGTGGTTGGGTGGAGAGAGGTATTTGTTATTTATGTCATTATGGTTGGGTGGAGAGAGGTATTGTTATTTACTATGTCATTATGGTTTGGTGGAGAGGTATTGTTATTTACTATGTCATTATGGTTGGGTGGAGAGGTATTTGTTATTTATGTCATTACGGTTGGGTGGAGAGAGGTATTGTTATTTATGTCATTACGGTTGAGTGGAGGCAGGTATTGTTATTCATGTCATTATGGTTGGGTGGAGAGAGGTATTTGTTATTTATGTCATTACGGTTGAGTGGAGACAGGTATTGTTATTCATTTCATTATGGTTGGGTGGAGAGAGGTATTTGTTATTTATGTCATTATGGTTGGGTGGAGAGAGGTATTTGTTATTTATGTCATTATGGTTGGGTGGAGAGAGGTATTTGTTATTTATGTCATTATGGTTGGGTGGAGAGAGGTATTTGTTATTTATGTCATTATGGTTGGGTGGAGAGAGGTATTGTTATTTATGTCATTATGGTTGGGTGGAGAGAGGTATTTGTTATTTATGCCATCATGGTTGGGTGGAGAGAGGTATTTGTTATGTATGTCGTGGTTGGGTGGAGAGAGGTATTTGTTATTTATGTCATTATGGTTGGGTGGAGAGAGGTATTTGTTATTTATGTCTTTACGGTTGGTTGGAGAGAGGTATTGTTATTTATGTCATTACGGTTGGGTGGAGAGAGATATTTGTTATTTAGGTCATTATGGTTGGGTGGAGAGAGGTATTTGTTATTTATATCATTATGGTTGGGTGGAGAGAGGTATTTGTTATTTATGTCATTATGGTTGGGTGGAGAGAGGTATTGTTATTTACTATGTCATGATGGTTGGGTGGAGAGAGGTATTTGTTATTTATGTCATGACGGTTGGGTGGAGAGAGGTATTGTTATTTATGTCATTACGGCTGGGTGGAGAGAGGTGTTTGTTATTTATGTTATTATGGTTGGGTGGAGAGAGGTATTTGTTATTTATATCATTATGGTTGGGTGGAGAGAGGTATTTGTTATTTATGTCATTATGGTTGGGTGGAGAGAGGTATTTGTTATTTATGTCATTATGGTTGAGTGGAGAGAGGTATTTGTTATTTATGTCATTATGGTTGGGTGGAGAGAGGTATTTGTTATTTATGTCATTATGGTTGGGTGGAGAGGTATTTGTTATTCATTTCATTATGGTTGGGTGGAGAGAGGTATTTGTTATTAATGTCATTACGGTTGGGTGGAGAGAGGTATTGTTATTTATGTCATTACAGTTGGGTGGAGAGGTATTTGTTATTTATGTCATTATGGTTGGGTGGAGAGAGGTATTTGTTATTTATGTCATTATGGTTGGGTGGAGAGAGGTATTTGTTATTTATGTCATTATGGTTGGGTGGAGAGAGGTATTTGTTATTTATGTCATTATGGTTGGGTGGAGAGAGGTATTGTTATTTATGTCATTATGGTTGGGTGGAGAGAGGTATTTGTTATTTATGTCATCATGGTTGGGTGGAGAGAGGTATTTGTTATGTATGTCGTGGTTGGGTGGAGAGAGGTATTTGTTATTTATGTCATTATGGTTGGGTGGAGAGAGGTATTGTTATTTACTATGTCATTATGGTGTGGTGGAGAGGTATTGTTATTTACTATGTCATTATGGTTGGGTGGAGAGGTATTTGTTATTTATGTCATTACGGTTGGGTGGAGAGAGGTATTGTTATTTATGTCATTACGGTTGAGTGGAGGCAGGTATTGTTATTCATGTCATTATGGTTGGGTGGAGAGAGGTATTTGTTATTTATGTCATTACGGTTGAGTGGAGACAGGTATTGTTATTCATTTCATTATGGTTGGGTGGAGAGAGGTATTTGTTATTTATGTCATTATGGTTGGGTGGAGAGAGGTATTTGTTATTTATGTCATTATGGTTGGGTGGAGAGAGGTATTTGTTATTTATGTCATTATGGTTGGGTGGAGAGAGGTATTTGTTATTTATGTCATTATGGTTGGGTGGAGAGAGGTATTGTTATTTATGTCATTATGGTTGGGTGGAGAGAGGTATTTGTTATTTATGCCATCATGGTTGGGTGGAGAGAGGTATTTGTTATGTATGTCGTGGTTGGGTGGAGAGAGGTATTTGTTATTTATGTCATTATGGTTGGGTGGAGAGAGGTATTGTTATTTACTATGTCATTATGGTTTGGTGGAGAGGTATTGTTATTTACTATGTCATTATGGTTGGGTGGAGAGGTATTTGTTATTTATGTCATTACGGTTGGGTGGAGACATGTATTGTTATTCATTTCATTATGGTTGGGTGGAGAGAGGTATTTGTTATTTATGTCATTATGGTTGGGTGGAGAGAGGTATTTGTTATTTATGTCATTATGGTTGGGTGGAGAGAGGTATTTGTTATTTATGTCATTATGGTTGGGTGGAGAGAGGTATTTGTTATTTATGTCATTATGGTTGGGTGGAGAGAGGTATTGTTATTTATGTCATTACGGCTGGGTGGAGAGAGGTGTTTGTTATTTATGTTATTATGGTTGGGTGGAGAGAGGTATTTGTTATTTATATCATTATGGTTGGGTGGAGAGAGGTATTTGTTATTTATGTCATTATGGTTGGGTGGAGAGAGGTATTTGTTATTTATGTCATTATGGTTGAGTGGAGAGAGGTATATGTTATTTATATCATTATTGTTGGGTGGAGAGAGGTATTTGTTATTAATGTCATTACGGTTGGGTGGAGAGAGGTATTGTTATTTATGTCATTACAGTTGGGTGGAGAGGTATTTGTTATTTATGTCATTATGGTTGGGTGGAGAGAGGTATTTGTTATTTATGTCATTATGGTTGGGTGGAGAGAGGTATTTGTTATTTATGTCATTATGGTTGGGTGGAGAGAGGTATTTGTTATTTATGTCATTATGGTTGGGTGGAGAGAGGTATTGTTATTTATGTCATTATGGTTGGGTGGAGAGAGGTATTTGTTATTTATGTCATCATGGTTGGGTGGAGAGAGGTATTTGTTATGTATGTCGTGGTTGGGTGGAGAGAGGTATTTGTTATTTATGTCATTATGGTTGGGTGGAGAGAGGTATTGTTATTTACTATGTCATTATGGTTTGGTGGAGAGGTATTGTTATTTACTATGTCATTATGGTTGGGTGGAGAGGTATTTGTTATTTATGTCATTACGGTTGGGTGGAGAGAGGTATTGTTATTTATGTCATTACGGTTGAGTGGAGGCAGGTATTGTTATTCATGTCATTATGGTTGGGTGGAGAGAGGTATTTGTTATTTATGTCATTATGGTTGGGTGGAGAGAGGTATTTGTTATTTATGTCATTATGGTTGGGTGGAGAGAGGTATTTGTTATTTATGTCATTATGGTTGGGTGGAGAGAGGTATTTGTTATTTATGTCATTACGGTTGAGTGGAGACAGGTATTGTTATTCATTTCATTATGGTTGGGTGGAGAGAGGTATTTGTTATTTATGTCATTACGGTTGGGTGGAGAGAGGTATTTGTTATGTATGTCGTGGTTGGGTGGAGAGAGGTATTTGTTATTTATGTCATTATGGTTGGGTGGAGAGAGGTATTTGTTATTTATGTCTTTACGGTTGGTTGGAGAGAGGTATTGTTATTTATGTCATTACGGTTGGGTGGAGAGAGATATTTGTTATTTAGGTCATTATGGTTGGGTGGAGAGAGGTATTTGTTATTTATGTCATGACGGTTGGGTGGAGAGAGGTATTGTTATTTATGTCATTACGGCTGGGTGGAGAGAGGTGTTTGTTATTTATGTTATTATGGTTGGGTGGAGAGAGGTATTTGTTATTTATATCATTATGGTTGGGTGGAGAGAGGTATTTGTTATTTATGTCATTATGGTTGGGTGGAGAGAGGTATTTGTTATTTATGTCATTATGGTTGAGTGGAGAGAGGTATTTGTTATTTATATCATTATTGTTGGGTGGAGAGAGGTATTTGTTATTTATGTCATTACGGTTGAGTGGAGACAGGTATTGTTATTCATTTCATTATGGTTGGGTGGAGAGAGGTATTTGTTATTTATGTCATTACGGTTGGGTGGAGAGAGGTATTTGTTATGTATGTCGTGGTTGGGTGGAGAGAGGTATTTGTTATTTATGTCATTATGGTTGGGTGGAGAGAGGTATTTGTTATTTATGTCTTTACGGTTGGTTGGAGAGAGGTATTGTTATTTATGTCATTACGGTTGGGTGGAGAGAGATATTTGTTATTTAGGTCATTATGGTTGGGTGGAGAGAGGTATTTGTTATTTATGTCATGACGGTTGGGTGGAGAGAGGTATTGTTATTTATGTCATTACGGCTGGGTGGAGAGAGGTGTTTGTTATTTATGTTATTATGGTTGGGTGGAGAGAGGTATTTGTTATTTATATCATTATGGTTGGGTGGAGAGAGGTATTTGTTATTTATGTCATTATGGTTGGGTGGAGAGAGGTATTTGTTATTTATGTCATTATGGTTGAGTGGAGAGAGGTATTTGTTATTTATATCATTATTGTTGGGTGGAGAGAGGTATTTGTTATTAATGTCATTACGGTTGGGTGGAGAGGTATTTGTTATTTATGTCATTATGGTTGGGTGGAGAGAGGTATTTGTTATTTATGTCATTATGGTTGGGTGGAGAGAGGTATTGTTATTTATGTCATTATGGTTGGGTGGAGAGAGGTATTTGTTATTTATGTCATCATGGTTGGGTGGAGAGAGGTATTTGTTATGTATGTCGTGGTTGGGTGGAGAGAGGTAATTGTTATTTATGTCATTATGGTTGGGTGGAGAGAGGTATTGTTATTTACTATGTCATTATGGTTTGGTGGAGAGGTATTGTTATTTACTATGTCATTATGGTTGGGTGGAGAGGTATTTGTTATTTATGTCATTACGGTTGGGTGGAGAGAGGTATTGTTATTTATGTCATTACGGTTGAGTGGAGGCAGGTATTGTTATTCATGTCATTATGGTTGGGTGGAGAGAGGTATTTGTTATTTATGTCATTACGGTTGAGTGGAGACAGGTATTGTTATTCATTTCATTATGGTTGGGTGGAGAGAGGTATTTGTTATTTATGTCATTATGGTTGGGTGGAGAGAGGTATTTGTTATTTATGTCATTATGGTTGGGTGGAGAGAGGTATTTGTTATTTATGTCATTATGGTTGGGTGGAGAGAGGTATTTGTTATTTATGTCATTATGGTTGGGTGGAGAGAGGTATTGTTATTTATGTCATTATGGTTGGGTGGAGAGAGGTATTTGTTATTTATGCCATCATGGTTGGGTGGAGAGAGGTATTTGTTATGTATGTCGTGGTTGGGTGGAGAGAGGTATTTGTTATTTATGTCATTATGGTTGGGTGGAGAGAGGTATTGTTATTTACTATGTCATTATGGTTTGGTGGAGAGGTATTGTTATTTACTATGTCATTATGGTTTGGTGGAGAGGTATTGTTATTTACTATGTCATTATGGTTGGGTGGAGAGGTATTTGTTATTTATGTCATTATGGTTGAGTGGAGACAGGTATTGTTATTTATGTCATTACGGTTGAGTGGAGACAGGTATTGTTATTCATGTCATTATGGTTGGGTGGAGAGAGGTATTTGTTATTTATGTCATTACGGTTGGGTGGAGAGAGGTATTGTTATTTATGTCATTATGGTTGGGTGGAGAGAGGTATTTGTTATTTATGCCATCATGGTTGGGTGGAGAGAGGTATTTGTTATGTATGTCGTGGTTGGGTGGAGAGAGGTATTTGTTATTTATGTCATTATGGTTGGGTGGAGAGAGGTATTGTTATTTACTATGTCATTATGGTTTGGTGGAGAGGTATTTGTTATTTACTATGTCATTATGGTTGGGTGGAGAGGTATTTGTTATTTATGTCATTATGGTTGAGTGGAGACAGGTATTGTTATTTATGTCATTACGGTTGAGTGGAGACAGGTATTGTTATTCATTTCATTATGGTTGGGTGGAGAGAGGTATTTGTTATTAATGTCATTACGGTTGGGTGGAGAGAGGTATTGTTATTTATGTCATTACAGTTGGGTGGAGAGGTATTTGTTATTTATGTCATTATGGTTGGGTGGAGAGAGGTATTTGTTATTTATGTCATTATGGTTGGGTGGAGAGAGGTATTTGTTATTTATGTCATTATGGTTGGGTGGAGAGAGGTATTTGTTATTTATGTCATTATGGTTGGGTGGAGAGAGGTATTGTTATTTATGTCATTATGGTTGGGTGGAGAGAGGTATTTGTTATTTATGTCATCATGGTTGGGTGGAGAGAGGTATTTGTTATGTATGTCGTGGTTGGGTGGAGAGAGGTATTTGTTATTTATGTCATTATGGTTGGGTGGAGAGAGGTATTGTTATTTACTATGTCATTATGGTGTGGTGGAGAGGTATTGTTATTTACTATGTCATTATGGTTGGGTGGAGAGGTATTTGTTATTTATGTCATTACGGTTGGGTGGAGAGAGGTATTGTTATTTATGTCATTACGGTTGAGTGGAGGCAGGTATTGTTATTCATGTCATTATGGTTGGGTGGAGAGAGGTATTTGTTATTTATGTCATTACGGTTGAGTGGAGACAGGTATTGTTATTCATTTCATTATGGTTGGGTGGAGAGAGGTATTTGTTATTTATGTCATTATGGTTGGGTGGAGAGAGGTATTTGTTATTTATGTCATTATGGTTGGGTGGAGAGAGGTATTTGTTATTTATGTCATTATGGTTGGGTGGAGAGAGGTATTTGTTATTTATGTCATTATGGTTGGGTGGAGAGAGGTATTGTTATTTATGTCATTATGGTTGGGTGGAGAGAGGTATTTGTTATTTATGCCATCATGGTTGGGTGGAGAGAGGTATTTGTTATGTATGTCGTGGTTGGGTGGAGAGAGGTATTTGTTATTTATGTCATTATGGTTGGGTGGAGAGAGGTATTGTTATTTACTATGTCATTATGGTTTGGTGGAGAGGTATTGTTATTTACTATGTCATTATGGTTGGGTGGAGAGGTATTTGTTATTTATGTCATTACGGTTGGGTGGAGACATGTATTGTTATTCATTTCATTATGGTTGGGTGGAGAGAGGTATTTGTTATTTATGTCATTATGGTTGGGTGGAGAGAGGTATTTGTTATTTATGTCATTATGGTTGGGTGGAGAGAGGTATTTGTTATTTATGTCATTATGGTTGGGTGGAGAGAGGTATTTGTTATTTATGTCATTATGGTTGGGTGGAGAGAGGTATTGTTATTTATGTCATTACGGCTGGGTGGAGAGAGGTGTTTGTTATTTATGTTATTATGGTTGGGTGGAGAGAGGTATTTGTTATTTATATCATTATGGTTGGGTGGAGAGAGGTATTTGTTATTTATGTCATTATGGTTGGGTGGAGAGAGGTATTTGTTATTTATGTCATTATGGTTGAGTGGAGAGAGGTATATGTTATTTATATCATTATTGTTGGGTGGAGAGAGGTATTTGTTATTAATGTCATTACGGTTGGGTGGAGAGAGGTATTGTTATTTATGTCATTACAGTTGGGTGGAGAGGTATTTGTTATTTATGTCATTATGGTTGGGTGGAGAGAGGTATTTGTTATTTATGTCATTATGGTTGGGTGGAGAGAGGTATTTGTTATTTATGTCATTATGGTTGGGTGGAGAGAGGTATTTGTTATTTATGTCATTATGGTTGGGTGGAGAGAGGTATTGTTATTTATGTCATTATGGTTGGGTGGAGAGAGGTATTTGTTATTTATGTCATCATGGTTGGGTGGAGAGAGGTATTTGTTATGTATGTCGTGGTTGGGTGGAGAGAGGTATTTGTTATTTATGTCATTATGGTTGGGTGGAGAGAGGTATTGTTATTTACTATGTCATTATGGTTTGGTGGAGAGGTATTGTTATTTACTATGTCATTATGGTTGGGTGGAGAGGTATTTGTTATTTATGTCATTACGGTTGGGTGGAGAGAGGTATTGTTATTTATGTCATTACGGTTGAGTGGAGGCAGGTATTGTTATTCATGTCATTATGGTTGGGTGGAGAGAGGTATTTGTTATTTATGTCATTATGGTTGGGTGGAGAGAGGTATTTGTTATTTATGTCATTATGGTTGGGTGGAGAGAGGTATTTGTTATTTATGTCATTATGGTTGGGTGGAGAGAGGTATTTGTTATTTATGTCATTACGGTTGAGTGGAGACAGGTATTGTTATTCATTTCATTATGGTTGGGTGGAGAGAGGTATTTGTTATTTATGTCATTACGGTTGGGTGGAGAGAGATATTTGTTATTTAGGTCATTATGGTTGGGTGGAGAGAGGTATTGTTATTTATGTCATTACGGTTGGGTGGAGAGAGATATTTGTTATTTAGGTCATTATGGTTGGGTGGAGAGAGGTATTTGTTATTTATATCATTATGGTTGGGTGGAGAGAGGTATTTGTTATTTATATCATTATGGTTGGGTGGAGAGAGGTATTTGTTATTTATGTCATGATGGTTGGGTGGAGAGAGGTATTTGTTATTTATGTCATGACGGTTGGGTGGAGAGAGGTATTGTTATTTATGTCATTACGGCTGGGTGGAGAGAGGTGTTTGTTATTTATGTTATTATGGTTGGGTGGAGAGAGGTATTTGTTATTTATATCATTATGGTTGGGTGGAGAGAGGTATTTGTTATTTATGTCATTATGGTTGGGTGGAGAGAGGTATTTGTTATTTATGTCATTATGGTTGAGTGGAGAGAGGTATTTGTTATTTATATCATTATTGTTGGGTGGAGAGAGGTATTTGTTATTAATGTCATTACGGTTGGGTGGAGAGAGGTATTGTTATTTATGTCATTACAGTTGGGTGGAGAGGTATTTGTTATTTATGTCATGACGGTTGGGTGGAGAGAGGTATTGTTATTTATGTCATTACGGCTGGGTGGAGAGAGGTGTTTGTTATTTATGTTATTATGGTTGGGTGGAGAGAGGTATTTGTTATTTATATCATTATGGTTGGGTGGAGAGAGGTATTTGTTATTTATGTCATTATGGTTGGGTGGAGAGAGGTATTTGTTATTTATGTCATTATGGTTGAGTGGAGAGAGGTATTTGTTATTTATATCATTATTGTTGGGTGGAGAGAGGTATTTGTTATTAATGTCATTACGGTTGGGTGGAGAGGTATTTGTTATTTATGTCATTATGGTTGGGTGGAGAGAGGTATTTGTTATTTATGTCATTATGGTTGGGTGGAGAGAGGTATTTGTTATTTATGTCATTATGGTTGGGTGGAGAGAGGTATTTGTTATTTATGTCATTATGGTTGGGTGGAGAGAGGTATTGTTATTTATGTCATTATGGTTGGGTGGAGAGAGGTATTTGTTATTTATGTCATCATGGTTGGGTGGAGAGAGGTATTTGTTATGTATGTCGTGGTTGGGTGGAGAGAGGTATTTGTTATTTATGTCATTATGGTTGGGTGGAGAGAGGTATTGTTATTTACTATGTCATTATGGTTTGGTGGAGAGGTATTGTTATTTACTATGTCATTATGGTTGGGTGGAGAGGTATTTGTTATTTATGTCATTACGGTTGGGTGGAGAGAGGTATTGTTATTTATGTCATTACGGTTGAGTGGAGGCAGGTATTGTTATTCATGTCATTATGGTTGGGTGGAGAGAGGTATTTGTTATTTATGTCATTACGGTTGAGTGGAGACAGGTATTGTTATTCATTTCATTATGGTTGGGTGGAGAGAGGTATTTGTTATTTATGTCATTATGGTTGGGTGGAGAGAGGTATTTGTTATTTATGTCATTATGGTTGGGTGGAGAGAGGTATTTGTTATTTATGTCATTATGGTTGGGTGGAGAGAGGTATTTGTTATTTATGTCATTATGGTTGGGTGGAGAGAGGTATTGTTATTTATGTCATTATGGTTGGGTGGAGAGAGGTATTTGTTATTTATGCCATCATGGTTGGGTGGAGAGAGGTATTTGTTATGTATGTCGTGGTTGGGTGGAGAGAGGTATTTGTTATTTATGTCATTATGGTTGGGTGGAGAGAGGTATTGTTATTTACTATGTCATTATGGTTTGGTGGAGAGGTATTGTTATTTACTATGTCATTATGGTTGGGTGGAGAGGTATTTGTTATTTATGTCATTATGGTTGAGTGGAGACAGGTATTGTTATTTATGTCATTACGGTTGAGTGGAGACAGGTATTGTTATTCATGTCATTATGGTTGGGTGGAGAGAGGTATTTGTTATTTATGTCATTACGGTTGAGTGGAGACAGGTATTGTTATTCATTTCATTATGGTTGGGTGGAGAGAGGTATTTGTTATTTATGTCATTATGGTTGGGTGGAGAGGTATTTGTTATTTATGTCATTATGGTTGGGTGGAGAGAGGTATTTGTTATTTATGTCATTATGGTTGGGTGGAGAGAGGTATTATTTATGTCATTATGGTTGGGTGGAGAGAGGTATTTGTTATTTACTATGTCTATGGTTGGGTGGAGAGAGGTATTTGTTATTTATGTCATTATGGTTGGGTGGAGAGAGGTATTTGTTATTTATGTCATTACGGTTGAGTGGAGACAGGTATTGTTATTCATTTCATTATGGTTGGGTGGAGAGAGGTATTTGTTATTAATGTCATTACGGTTGGGTGGAGAGAGGTATTGTTATTTATGTCATTACAGTTGGGTGGAGAGGTATTTGTTATTTATGTCATTATGGTTGGGTGGAGAGAGGTATTTGTTATGTATGTCGTGGTTGGGTGGAGAGAGGTATTTGTTATTTATGTCATTATGGTTGGGTGGAGAGAGGTATTGTTATTTACTATGTCATTATGGTGTGGTGGAGAGGTATTGTTATTTACTATGTCATTATGGTTGGGTGGAGAGGTATTTGTTATTTATGTCATTACGGTTGGGTGGAGAGAGGTATTGTTATTTATGTCATTACGGTTGACTGGAGGCAGGTATTGTTATTCATGTCATTATGGTTGGGTGGAGAGAGGTATTTGTTATTTATGTCATTACGGTTGAGTGGAGACAGGTATTGTTATTCATTTCATTATGGTTGGGTGGAGAGAGGTATTTGTTATTTATGTCATTATGGTTGGGTGGAGAGAGGTATTTGTTATTTATGTCATTATGGTTGGGTGGAGAGAGGTATTTGTTATTTATGTCATTATGGTTGGGTGGAGAGAGGTATTTGTTATTTATGTCATTATGGTTGGGTGGAGAGAGGTATTGTTATTTATGTCATTATGGTTGGGTGGAGAGAGGTATTTGTTATTTATGCCATCATGGTTGGGTGGAGAGAGGTATTTGTTATGTATGTCGTGGTTGGGTGGAGAGAGGTATTTGTTATTTATGTCATTATGGTTGGGTGGAGAGAGGTATTGTTATTTACTATGTCATTATGGTTTGGTGGAGAGGTATTGTTATTTACTATGTCATTATGGTTGGGTGGAGAGGTATTTGTTATTTATGTCATTACGGTTGGGTGGAGACAGGTATTGTTATTCATTTCATTATGGTTGGGTGGAGAGAGGTATTTGTTATTTATGTCATTATGGTTGGGTGGAGAGAGGTATTTGTTATTTATGTCATTATGGTTGGGTGGAGAGAGGTATTTGTTATTTATGTCATTATGGTTGGGTGGAGAGAGGTATTTGTTATTTATGTCATTATGGTTGGGTGGAGAGAGGTATTGTTATTTATGTCATTACGGCTGGGTGGAGAGAGGTGTTTGTTATTTATGTTATTATGGTTGGGTGGAGAGAGGTATTTGTTATTTATATCATTATGGTTGGGTGGAGAGAGGTATTTGTTATTTATGTCATTATGGTTGGGTGGAGAGAGGTATTTGTTATTTATGTCATTATGGTTGAGTGGAGAGAGGTATATGTTATTTATATCATTATTGTTGGGTGGAGAGAGGTATTTGTTATTAATGTCATTACGGTTGGGTGGAGAGAGGTATTGTTATTTATGTCATTACAGTTGGGTGGAGAGGTATTTGTTATTTATGTCATTATGGTTGGGTGGAGAGAGGTATTTGTTATTTATGTCATTATGGTTGGGTGGAGAGAGGTATTTGTTATTTATGTCATTATGGTTGGGTGGAGAGAGGTATTTGTTATTTATGTCATTATGGTTGGGTGGAGAGAGGTATTGTTATTTATGTCATTATGGTTGGGTGGAGAGAGGTATTTGTTATTTATGTCATCATGGTTGGGTGGAGAGAGGTATTTGTTATGTATGTCGTGGTTGGGTGGAGAGAGGTATTTCTTATTTATGTCATTATGGTTGGGTGGAGAGAGGTATTGTTATTTACTATGTCATTATGGTTTGGTGGAGAGGTATTGTTATTTACTATGTCATTATGGTTGGGTGGAGAGGTATTTGTTATTTATGTCATTACGGTTGGGTGGAGAGAGGTATTGTTATTTATGTCATTACGGTTGAGTGGAGGCAGGTATTGTTATTCATGTCATTATGGTTGGGTGGAGAGAGGTATTTGTTATTTATGTCATTATGGTTGGGTGGAGAGAGGTATTTGTTATTTATGTCATTATGGTTGGGTGGAGAGAGGTATTTGTTATTTATGTCATTATGGTTGGGTGGAGAGAGGTATTTGTTATTTATGTCATTACGGTTGAGTGGAGACAGGTATTGTTATTCATTTCATTATGGTTGGGTGGAGAGAGGTATTTGTTATTTATGTCATTACGGTTGGGTGGAGAGAGATATTTGTTATTTAGGTCATTATGGTTGGGTGGAGAGAGGTATTGTTATTTATGTCATTACGGTTGGGTGGAGAGAGATATTTGTTATTTAGGTCATTATGGTTGGGTGGAGAGAGGTATTTGTTATTTATATCATTATGGTTGGGTGGAGAGAGGTATTTGTTATTTATATCATTATGGTTGGGTGGAGAGAGGTATTTGTTATTTATGTCATGATGGTTGGGTGGAGAGAGGTATTTGTTATTTATGTCATGACGGTTGGGTGGAGAGAGGTATTGTTATTTATGTCATTACGGCTGGGTGGAGAGAGGTGTTTGTTATTTATGTTATTATGGTTGGGTGGAGAGAGGTATTTGTTATTTATATCATTATGGTTGGGTGGAGAGAGGTATTGTTATTTATGTCATTACGGTTGAGTGGAGACAGGTATTGTTATTCATGTCATTATGGTTGGGTGGAGAGAGGTATTTGTTATTTATGTCATTACGGTTGAGTGGAGACAGGTATTGTTATTCATTTCATTATGGTTGGGTGGAGAGAGGTATTTGTTATTTATGTCATTATGGTTGGGTGGAGAGGTATTTGTTATTTATGTCATTATGGTTGGGAGGAGAGAGGTATTTGTTATTTATGTCATTATGGTTGGGTGGAGAGAGGTATTATTTATGTCATTATGGTTGGGTGGAGAGAGGTATTTGTTATTTACTATGTCTATGGTTGGGTGGAGAGAGGTATTTGTTATTTATGTCATTATGGTTGGGTGGAGAGAGGTATTTGTTATTTATGTCATTACGGTTGAGTGGAGACAGGTATTGTTATTCATTTCATTATGGTTGGGTGGAGAGAGGTATTTGTTATTAATGTCATTACGGTTGGGTGGAGAGAGGTATTGTTATTTATGTCATTACAGTTGGGTGGAGAGGTATTTGTTATTTATGTCATTATGGTTGGGTGGAGAGAGGTATTTGTTATTTATGTCATTATGGTTGGGTGGAGAGAGGTATTTGTTATTTATGTCATTATGGTTGGATGGACAGAGGTATTTGTTATTTATGTCATTATGGTTGGGTGGACAGAGGTATTTGTTATTTATGTCATTATGGTTGGGTGGAAAGAGGTATTTGTTATTTATGTCATTATGGTTGGATGGAGAGAGGTATTTGTTATTTATATCATTACGGTTGGGTGGAGAGAGGTATTTGTTATGTATGTCGTGGTTGGGTGGAGAGAGGTATTTGTTATTTATGTCATTATGGTTGGGTGGAGAGAGGTATTATTTATGTCATTATGGTTGGGTGGAGAGAGGTATTTGTTATTTACTATGTCTATGGTTGGGTGGAGAGAGGTATTTGTTATTTATGTCATTATGGTTGGGTGGAGAGAGGTATTTGTTATTTATGTCATTACGGTTGAGTGGAGACAGGTATTGTTATTCATTTCATTATGGTTGGGTGGAGAGAGGTATTTGTTATTAATGTCATTACGGTTGGGTGGAGAGAGGTATTGTTATTTATGTCATTACAGTTGGGTGGAGAGGTATTTGTTATTTATGTCATTATGGTTGGGTGGAGAGAGGTATTTGTTATGTATGTCGTGGTTGGGTGGAGAGAGGTATTTGTTATTTATGTCATTATGGTTGGGTGGAGAGAGGTATTGTTATTTACTATGTCATTATGGTGTGGTGGAGAGGTATTGTTATTTACTATGTCATTATGGTTGGGTGGAGAGGTATTTGTTATTTATGTCATTACGGTTGGGTGGAGAGAGGTATTGTTATTTATGTCATTACGGTTGAGTGGAGGCAGGTATTGTTATTCATGTCATTATGGTTGGGTGGAGAGAGGTATTTGTTATTTATGTCATTACGGTTGAGTGGAGACAGGTATTGTTATTCATTTCATTATGGTTGGGTGGAGAGAGGTATTTGTTATTTATGTCATTATGGTTGGGTGGAGAGAGGTATTTGTTATTTATGTCATTATGGTTGGGTGGAGAGAGGTATTTGTTATTTATGTCATTATGGTTGGGTGGAGAGAGGTATTTGTTATTTATGTCATTATGGTTGGGTGGAGAGAGGTATTGTTATTTATGTCATTATGGTTGGGTGGAGAGAGGTATTTGTTATTTATGCCATCATGGTTGGGTGGAGAGAGGTATTTGTTATGTATGTCGTGGTTGGGTGGAGAGAGGTATTTGTTATTTATGTCATTATGGTTGGGTGGAGAGAGGTATTGTTATTTACTATGTCATTATGGTTTGGTGGAGAGGTATTGTTATTTACTATGTCATTATGGTTGGGTGGAGAGGTATTTGTTATTTATGTCATTACGGTTGGGTGGAGACAGGTATTGTTATTCATTTCATTATGGTTGGGTGGAGAGAGGTATTTGTTATTTATGTCATTATGGTTGGGTGGAGAGAGGTATTTGTTATTTATGTCATTATGGTTGGGTGGAGAGAGGTATTTGTTATTTATGTCATTATGGTTGGGTGGAGAGAGGTATTTGTTATTTATGTCATTATGGTTGGGTGGAGAGAGGTATTGTTATTTATGTCATTACGGCTGGGTGGAGAGAGGTGTTTGTTATTTATGTTATTATGGTTGGGTGGAGAGAGGTATTTGTTATTTATATCATTATGGTTGGGTGGAGAGAGGTATTTGTTATTTATGTCATTATGGTTGGGTGGAGAGAGGTATTTGTTATTTATGTCATTATGGTTGAGTGGAGAGAGGTATATGTTATTTATATCATTATTGTTGGGTGGAGAGAGGTATTTGTTATTAATGTCATTACGGTTGGGTGGAGAGAGGTATTGTTATTTATGTCATTACAGTTGGGTGGAGAGGTATTTGTTATTTATGTCATTATGGTTGGGTGGAGAGAGGTATTTGTTATTTATGTCATTATGGTTGGGTGGAGAGAGGTATTTGTTATTTATGTCATTATGGTTGGGTGGAGAGAGGTATTTGTTATTTATGTCATTATGGTTGGGTGGAGAGAGGTATTGTTATTTATGTCATTATGGTTGGGTGGAGAGAGGTATTTGTTATTTATGTCATCATGGTTGGGTGGAGAGAGGTATTTGTTATGTATGTCGTGGTTGGGTGGAGAGAGGTATTTCTTATTTATGTCATTATGGTTGGGTGGAGAGAGGTATTGTTATTTACTATGTCATTATGGTTTGGTGGAGAGGTATTGTTATTTACTATGTCATTATGGTTGGGTGGAGAGGTATTTGTTATTTATGTCATTACGGTTGGGTGGAGAGAGGTATTGTTATTTATGTCATTACGGTTGAGTGGAGGCAGGTATTGTTATTCATGTCATTATGGTTGGGTGGAGAGAGGTATTTGTTATTTATGTCATTATGGTTGGGTGGAGAGAGGTATTTGTTATTTATGTCATTATGGTTGGGTGGAGAGAGGTATTTGTTATTTATGTCATTATGGTTGGGTGGAGAGAGGTATTTGTTATTTATGTCATTACGGTTGAGTGGAGACAGGTATTGTTATTCATTTCATTATGGTTGGGTGGAGAGAGGTATTTGTTATTTATGTCATTACGGTTGGGTGGAGAGAGATATTTGTTATTTAGGTCATTATGGTTGGGTGGAGAGAGGTATTGTTATTTATGTCATTACGGTTGGGTGGAGAGAGATATTTGTTATTTAGGTCATTATGGTTGGGTGGAGAGAGGTATTTGTTATTTATATCATTATGGTTGGGTGGAGAGAGGTATTTGTTATTTATATCATTATGGTTGGGTGGAGAGAGGTATTTGTTATTTATGTCATGATGGTTGGGTGGAGAGAGGTATTTGTTATTTATGTCATGACGGTTGGGTGGAGAGAGGTATTGTTATTTATGTCATTACGGCTGGGTGGAGAGAGGTGTTTGTTATTTATGTTATTATGGTTGGGTGGAGAGAGGTATTTGTTATTTATATCATTATGGTTGGGTGGAGAGAGGTATTGTTATTTATGTCATTACGGTTGAGTGGAGACAGGTATTGTTATTCATGTCATTATGGTTGGGTGGAGAGAGGTATTTGTTATTTATGTCATTACGGTTGAGTGGAGACAGGTATTGTTATTCATTTCATTATGGTTGGGTGGAGAGAGGTATTTGTTATTTATGTCATTATGGTTGGGTGGAGAGGTATTTGTTATTTATGTCATTATGGTTGGGAGGAGAGAGGTATTTGTTATTTATGTCATTATGGTTGGGTGGAGAGAGGTATTATTTATGTCATTATGGTTGGGTGGAGAGAGGTATTTGTTATTTACTATGTCTATGGTTGGGTGGAGAGAGGTATTTGTTATTTATGTCATTATGGTTGGGTGGAGAGAGGTATTTGTTATTTATGTCATTACGGTTGAGTGGAGACAGGTATTGTTATTCATTTCATTATGGTTGGGTGGAGAGAGGTATTTGTTATTAATGTCATTACGGTTGGGTGGAGAGAGGTATTGTTATTTATGTCATTACAGTTGGGTGGAGAGGTATTTGTTATTTATGTCATTATGGTTGGGTGGAGAGAGGTATTTGTTATTTATGTCATTATGGTTGGGTGGAGAGAGGTATTTGTTATTTATGTCATTATGGTTGGGTGGAGAGAGGTATTTGTTATTTATGTCATTATGGTTGGGTGGAGAGAGGTATTGTTATTTATGTCATTATGGTTGGGTGGAGAGAGGTATTTGTTATTTATGTCATCATGGTTGGGTGGAGAGAGGTATTTGTTATGTATGTCGTGGTTGGGTGGAGAGAGGTATTTGTTATTTATGTCATTATGGTTGGGTGGAGAGAGGTATTGTTATTTACTATGTCATTATGGTTTGGTGGAGAGGTATTGTTATTTACTATGTCATTATGGTTGGGTGGAGAGGTATTTGTTATTTATGTCATTACGGTTGGGTGGAGAGAGGTATTGTTATTTATGTCATTACGGTTGAGTGGAGGCAGGTATTGTTATTCATGTCATTATGGTTGGGTGGAGAGAGGTATTTGTTATTTATGTCATTACGGTTGAGTGGAGACAGGTATTGTTATTCATTTCATTATGGTTGGGTGGAGAGAGGTATTTGTTATTTATGTCATTATGGTTGGGTGGAGAGAGGTATTTGTTATTTATGTCATTATGGTTGGGTGGAGAGAGGTATTTGTTATTTATGTCATTATGGTTGGGTGGAGAGAGGTATTTGTTATTTATGTCATTATGGTTGGGTGGAGAGAGGTATTGTTATTTATGTCATTATGGTTGGGTGGAGAGAGGTATTTGTTATTTATGCCATCATGGTTGGGTGGAGAGAGGTATTTGTTATGTATGTCGTGGTTGGGTGGAGAGAGGTATTTGTTATTTATGTCATTATGGTTGGGTGGAGAGAGGTATTGTTATTTACTATGTCATTATGGTTTGGTGGAGAGGTATTGTTATTTACTATGTCATTATGGTTGGGTGGAGAGGTATTTGTTATTTATGTCATTACGGTTGGGTGGAGACAGGTATTGTTATTCATTTCATTATGGTTGGGTGGAGAGAGGTATTTGTTATTTATGTCATTATGGTTGGGTGGAGAGAGGTATTTGTTATTTATGTCATTATGGTTGGGTGGAGAGAGGTATTTGTTATTTATGTCATTATGGTTGGGTGGAGAGAGGTATTTGTTATTTATGTCATTATGGTTGGGTGGAGAGAGGTATTGTTATTTATGTCATTATGGTTGGGTGGAGAGAGGTATTTGTTATTTATGCCATCATGGTTGGGTGGAGAGAGGTATTTGTTATGTATGTCGTGGTTGGGTGGAGAGAGGTATTTGTTATTTATGTCATTATGGTTGGGTGGAGAGAGGTATTGTTATTTACTATGTCATTATGGTTTGGTGGAGAGGTATTGTTATTTACTATGTCATTATGGTTGGGTGGAGAGGTATTTGTTATTTATGTCATTACGGTTGGGTGGAGAGAGGTATTGTTATTTATGTCATTACGGTTGAGTGGAGACAGGTATTGTTATTCATGTCATTATGGTTGGGTGGAGAGAGGTATTTGTTATTTATGTCATTACGGTTGAGTGGAGACAGGTATTGTTATTCATTTCATTATGGTTGGGTGGAGAGAGGTATTTGTTATTTATGTCATTATGGTTGGGTGGAGAGAGGTATTTGTTATTTATGTCATTATGGTTGGGTGGAGAGAGGTATTTGTTATTTATGTCATTATGGTTGGGTGGAGAGAGGTATTATTTATGTCATTATGGTTGGGTGGAGAGAGGTATTTGTTATTTACTATGTCTATGGTTGGGTGGAGAGAGGTATTTGTTATTTATGTCATGATGGTTGGGTGGAGAGAGGTATTTGTTATTTATGTCATGATGGTTGGGTGGAGAGAGGTATTTGTTATTTACTATGTAATTATGGTTGGGTGGAGAGAGGTATTTGTTATTTATGTCATGATGGTTGGGTGGAGAGAGGTATTTGTTATTTATGTCATTATGGTTGGGTGGAGAGAGGTATTTGTTATTTATATCATTATGGTTGGGTGGAGAGAGGTATTTGTTATTTATGTCATTATGGTTGGGTGGAGAGAGGTATTATTTATGTCATTATGGTTGGGTGGAGAGAGGTATTTGTTATTTACTATGTCATTATGGTTGGATGGAGAGAGGTATTTGTTATTTATGTCATGATGGTTGGGTGGAGAGAGGTATTTGTTATTTATGTCATTATGGTTGGGTGGAGAGAGGTATTTGTTATTTATATCATTATGGTTGGGTGGAGAGAGGTATTTGTTATTTATGTCATTATGGTTGGGTGGAGAGAGGTATTTGTTATTTATATCATTATGGTTGGGTGGAGAGAGGTATTTGTTATTTATGTCATTACGGTTGGGTGTAGAGAGGTATTTGTTATTTATATCATTATGGTTGGGTGGAGAGAGGTATTTGTTATTTATGTCATTATGGTTGGGTGGAGAGAGGTATTTGTTATTTATATCATTATGGTTGGGTGGAGAGAGGTATTTGTTATTTATGTCATTATGGTTGGGTGGAGAGAGTTATTTGTTATTTATGTCATTATGGTTGGGTGGAGAGAGGTATTGTTATTTATGTCATTATGGCTGGGTGGAGAGAGGTATTTGTTATTTATGTCATTATGGTTGGGTGGAGAGAGGTATTTGTTATTTATATCATTATGGTTGGGTGGAGAGAGGTATTTGTTATTTATGTCATTAAGGTTGGGTGGAGAGAGGTATTTGTTATCTATGTCATTACGGTTGGGTGGAGAAAGGTATTTGTTATGTATGTCGTGGTTGGGTGGAGAGAGGTATTTGTTATGTATATCGTGGTTGGGTGGAGAGAGGTATTTGTTATGTATGTCGTGGTTGGGTGGAGAGAGGTATTTGTTATGTATGTCGTGGTTTGGTGGAGAGAGGTATTTGTTATGTATGTCGTGGTTGGGTGGAGAGAGGTATTTGTTATGTATGTCGTGGTTGGGTGGAGAGCGGTATTTGTTATGTATGTCGTGGTTGGGTGGAGAGAGGTATTTGTTATGTATGTCGTGGCTGGGTGGAGAGAGGTATTTGTTATGTATGTCGTGGTTGGGTGGAGAGAGGTATTTGTTATGTATGTCGTGGTTGGGTGGAGAGAGGTATTTGTTATGTATGTCGTGGTTGGGTGGAGAGAGGTATTTGTTATGTATGTCGTGGCTGGGTGGAGAGAGGTATTTGTTATGTATGTCGTGGTTGGGTGGAGAGAGGTATTTGTTATGTATGTCGTGGTTGGGTGGAGAGAGGTATTTGTTATGTATGTCGTGGTTGTGTATCTATGACCTATGCAAGTTGATTGACAAGAAAACAAAAACTCTCATCTGTCTGAATAACAGCTGTGTTATAACCCCCCACAGCCTACACGGGAGGAAAGAAGCTTTATGTATGTTTCACGACTGTTATGATCCCAGAGCCTGTAGAATAATTTCAGCAGTGATACTTGGTTACACAAACACCATCACAACCACACACCATCACAACAAACACCATCACAACCACACACCATCACAACCACACACTATCACAACAAACACCATCACAACCACACACCATCACAACCACACACTATCACAACAAACACCATCACAACCACACACCATCACAACAAACACCATCACAACTACACACCATCACAACCACACACCATCACAACCACACACCATCACAACAAACACCATCACAACCACATAACTATCACAACCACACACGATCACAACCAAACACCATCACAACCAAACACCATCACAACGAAACAGTCCAATAACACCATCACAACAAACGCCATCACAACAAACACAACAACACCGTCACAACAAACACAACACCACCATAGCAACAAACAGCCCAACAACACCATCTCAACAAAAACAACACCACCATCACAACAAACAGCCCAACAACACCATCACAACAAACGCCATCACAACAAACAGCCCAACAACACCATCACAACAAACAGCTCAACAACACCATCACAACCAAACACCATCACAACAAACACAACACCACCATCTCAACAAACAGCTCAACAACACCATCACAACAAACAGCCCAACAACACCATCACAACCACACACTATCACAACAAACACCATCACAACCACACACTATCACAACAAACACCATCACAACCACATACCTATCACAACCACACACCATCACAACCAAACATCACAACCACACACCATCACAACAAACATCATCACAACCACACACCATCACAACCAAACACCATCACAACGAAACAGCCCAACAACACCATCACAACAAACACAACACCACCATCACAACAAACAGTCCAACAACACCATCACAACAAACACCATCACAACAAACACAACACCGCCATCGCAACAAACAGCCCAACACCACCATCACAACAAACACAACACCACCATCACAACAAACAGCCCAACAACACCATCACAACAAACAGCCCAACAACACCATCACAACCAAACGCCATCACAACAACACACCATCACAACAAACACCATCACAACCACACACCATCACAACAAACACCATCACAACCACATAACTATCACAACCAAACACCATCACAACAAACACAACACCACCATCACAACAAACAGCCCAATAACACCATCACAACAAACACCATCACAACAAACACAACACCACTATCACAACAAACAGCACAACAAACACCATCACAACAAACACAACACCACTATCACAACAAACAGCCCAACAACACCATCACAACAAACACAACACCACCATCACAACAAACAGCCCAACAACACCATCACAACCAAACGCCATCACAACGAAACACCACAACTTCACGACACTGCAGATGTACATTACAACCCCCAACTCCTCCTACCCCTCCGCCACCACGCACACACACACACACACACACGCAGAATCGACCAATCAGCTCACACGTCATCGCTGGAGGAAAGGGGCGCGCCGGGTCTCGTGTATTTAAGCTCCCAGTTGCACCGCGGCTGAGCGCGTTTGTGTTCGTGGCAGAAACAAAAATACACAAAGGCGAAGTGTTGACGATAAGACCGGAAGTCCGCACGGAGAAGAACGGCTGGCCTTGGAAAGAGGACTCTCCTGCTAGCGGCCATGGCGTGCTGCGGCTTCAACTGCTCCAAGACCTCCCTCTGCGCGCTCAACCTCCTCTACGTTGTAAGTGGACACCGAGCTGCGGCGGCGGCGGCGGCGGCGGCGGCTGCTGCGGTGTGCGTGTGTGTGCGTGTGCGTGCGTGTGTTCCGCACAAGGATGCACGTACCTTGTGTGGACCGTTCAGAGGTCCTCGCAAGGAAAAGGGTCTATTTTAGGGTTAGGAGTCGGTTTTAGGGGTACGGTTAGAATTAAGCTTAGGTTCGGGTTAGGCGTGTGTGTGTGTGTGTGTGTGGGGGGGGGGCAGTTAAGCCTACAAAGGCAAAACGAAAGCGGAACCCGCAGTTCCTTCTGCAGAGGCCTGCCAGACCAGTTCTGCGGGTCCCGTGCATGGTTCACAGCCTACACACAGGTGATGCGTTGACCCTTAATGGAAAACACACACACGCAGACACACACGCCGCCAGCGGGGAGCCACGGCGCAGCACCATGTGCAACACCTACCTCACGGTTAGTGCTCGAGGTCACGTCAGCATGCGCAGAACACATGACGACGTGGTGCACGTGAGCCAGGTCGTCGCAGGTTGCGCTCTTCTTCTGTGAAAGGCTCAGTGACCAGGCTGTGGTGGCCCACTACGCCCCGTCCCGGGCAGGTCCCGGGCAGGTCCGCGGGCACCGCCGGTGCCGCTGGTTAATCGGAGGCAGCAGGTGCATGTGATGAACTACCTGGAGCAAAACCAGCAGCACTGGTGGTACCTGAAGACCTGATTGAGAACGACTGAACAAGTTCAGTCAGTTTACCGGAATCGGTATGGCTGCTGGACATAGTGAGCCTGTTGTGCATTTCACTTGTGTTTGTTTAATGTGTGCATTGAAATGTTACACACGGGAGTGTTGTCTGAAGTTTATTGCCATGGAAGGGATGACAGTACTCTGTCCATAGTGGGGGTATTCTGTCCATAGTGGGGGTACTCTGTCCATAGTGGGGGTACTCTGTCTATAGTGGGGGTATTCTGTCCATAGTGGGGGTATTCTGTCCATAGTGGGGGTATTCTGTCCATAGTGGGGGTACTCTGTCCGTAGTGGGGGTATTCTGTCTGTAGTGGGGGTATTCTGTCTGTAGTGGGGGTACTCTGTCCATAGTGGGGGTATTCTGTCCGTAGTGGGGGTACTCTGTCCATAGTGGGGGATATTCTGTCCATAGTGGGGGTACTCTGTCTATAGTGGGGGTATTCTGTCCATAGTGGGGGTATTCTGTCCATAGTGGGGGTACTCTGTCCATAGTGGGGGTACTCTGTCCATAGTGGGGGTATTCTGTCCATAGTGGGGGTACTCTGTCTATAGTGGGGGTATTCTGTCTATAGTGGGGGTACTCTGTCCATAGTGGGGGTATTCTGTCCATAGTGGGGGTATTCTGTCCATAGTGGGGGTACTCTGTCTGTAGTGGGGGTATTCTGTCTGTAGTGGGGGTACTCTGTCCATAGTGGGGGTATTCTTTCCGTAGTGGGGGTACTCTGTCCATAGTGGGGGTATTCTGTCCATAGTGGGGGTACTCTGTCTATAGTGGGGGTATTCTGTCCATAGTGGGGGTACTCTGTCCATAGTGGGGGTATTCTGTCCATAGTGGGGTTAAGTTATGTGACAGCGTTTGTGTCCTCAGATGGTGAGCCTGCTGCTGATTGGAGTGGCAGCCTGGGGTAAATGGTTTGGCCTGCTGTCCAGCATCCGGGTGACGGCGGGGGTAATTGGCGTGGGCGTCTTCCTGTTCATGGTGGCCGTTGTGGGGCTTTGTGGTGCCCTGAAGCACCATCAGGTCCTGCTTTTCTTTGTATCCATTTTTTTGTTTGCTATGTACAAGTGTGTGTGTGTGTGTGTGTGTGTGTGTTACAGCACCAGGAAGTAGACGTGCTCATGAGTTGTGTTTGTTTAGTGACACAGCAGCCAGAGTCATTCCTCTTAGTCGCCAGTGAGAACAGTTTTTGTGTACCACAGTTGAAGCATTTTATTTCTGTTGCCCACACGGCGCATATCGTTTGATTACTGATGTAATGATAGCTCTAGGGCAGTTGTATCAAGGCTCCAAAGACTACAATGCCACATTTCTGGAATTTTTTAGGTTGGTTTTAATCCCATGTGACCTTCCTTAGCTGGGCGCAGTACATGATAACCCTGTTTATGGTGTTCGTAGTGCAGTTCCTTGTGTCCTGCGTTTGTCTGTCACTGAACAAAGACCAGCAGGTATGTGTTCTTGATCAGAATATCCCTGCATGTTATTTGTTTTGTGGGCGGTGTAGTCACACCATACCTGTTTCCAGAGATGGAGAAGGCCTCGCATGTTGAAATAATGAGATAAATGTCCATGGTGGTGTTTGAACATGAATATACATTGATAGGACCAACTCTTGGAGATCGGGTGGAACCACTCGCTTGCCACCCAGAGAGATGTGGAGAAAACTCTTGGCTGCTGTGGCTTCTCTCATGTGGACTACAACAGCACATGTGCAGCTGTAAGTTTCTACCTCTCTTTTCTTTCTTTCTTTTAGCCCCAGCAGACACTTGGTTGATCTGAAGAAACTGTCTTGTACACTTGCAGTTGTTGATTTACTTATTTTTTCTGGACTTATCCACCCTAGAACTGTTTCCACCAGAAGCCTCCGCAATCTTGTTACACCTGTTCAAACACCATCCAGGCGTATGCTGGGAACATCCTGCGGTTTGTGGGTGGGGTCGGACTGTTCTTCAGTTTTACAGAGGTCAGTAACCTGTCTGGTAGTGGAGTAGACACAAGACATGAAGGCTGGCATGAACATCACTAACAGGCAGGGTGCAAGTGGGGGTGGATGGTGGGGGTGAGGTTAAGCAACCCTGAACGACCTTTTTTAACCCTCCGAGCAATTGCAGTTGTCTAAATTGTTGAGGTGCTCCGATACAATTTCTGATTTAAATGTGCTTTTGCTCAACAGAGCTGTTTGTACCATGTACCATCTCAGGTGATTTGTGGCAGGTCTAAACGGATGGGGACGTGCTAAAGTAATGCTCTGTTGGTTTCTTTCAGATCCTGGGAGTTTGGCTAACTCACAGATACAGAAATACAAAGGACCCTCACTCAAATCCAGGAGCCTTTCTGTAAACACCGGCTGCTGAACGCTGTGCTGAACCCTGAACACTGGAACCCTGAACACTGCGCTGAACCCTGAACGCTGTGCTGAACGCTGGAACCCTGAACACTGCGCTGAACCCTGAACGCTGTGCTGAACCCTGAATGCTGGAACCCTGAACGTTGAACCCTGAATGCTGAACACTGCGCTGAACCCTGAACACCGGAACCCTGAACGTTGAACCCTGAATGCTGAATGCTGCGCTGAACCCTGAACGCTGTGCTGAACCCTGAACACTGCGCTGAACCCTGAATGCTGTGCTGACCCTGAACACTGGAACCATGAACGTTGAACCCTGAATGCTGAATGCTGTGCTGAACCCTGAACACTGGAACCCTGAATGCTGTGCTGAACCCTGAACGCTGCGCTGAACACTGAAACCCTGAACGCTGCGCTGAACCCCGAACGCTGTGCTGACCTTGAACACTTTGCTGAACACTGGAACCCTGAATGCTGCGCTGAACCCTGAACGCTGCACTGCGGATTTTTTTCATTCACATTGTAAATCACATTCATATCCTACTGATTTCCTATTCTGCCTAGGGAAATTCCATAAGTAATTCCATAAGTAATTCCATAAGTAATGCATTTTTGCTTAGTTTGTTTCACTGATTACACTTTGATGCAGACCATAAATGGAAAGACGAGAACCGTCACTTTAAATCCTAACGTGGTTCACGTTGTTGTTAACATCTATGTTTACCTACCGTGAACACCTTGAGCAAACAGGGTGACGCGGTAGTGTTGAAGGAGTATGGATGTGGATGACTGTGTTTTTCTTCGTAGAGGTTTTGGTTGTTTCTGTGTATTTTTGTTCTTGGATGATTACAAGATTCGGATTGTTCCTTTACACCAGGATCTGTACGCCTAGGGGCTTGTAAGGTTAATAAAACCACAAGTGTAGTATGTGCTGTGGCATTAATGTGTGTTCTACGTGCATGAGTCGGTTATCACTGCATCGCATCAATACAGAACGTGAAGGGTGAGTCTACAAGCTGAAGACTCATGCTGAAGGCTCATTTTTATTCTTTTCTTTTTAACCTCTCAGATCCTGTATCGGTAGTGATGTGTTTTGACTCGGGTATTGGTCGGCCATTCCTGTAAACCAAAGTGGGATACCAGCCATGGACTACACACACTAAGACCTGATGGACTCCACTGAGTGTCCCACATTTCAATAAGACATCTGTAGCCCATTTAAACCCGGGCTACAGACATGCGACCAACTGTTATGAGAGCTCTTGACTTCAGCTGGTGGGGTGCTGTCAAATATGGTCAAAATTAAATGGACAACAGTTAATTTTCACCCTTTAACAATTTAAAATCTGATCCCACGTGTTTCCCATCCCTTCCAAACCCCTCAGTGAACTCTCAACTCAGTATTTACAAAGTCCATCTATCCATCCATCATCCAAACCGCTTCTCCTGCTCTCAGGGTGGTGGGGATGCTGGAGCCTATCCCAGCAGCCACTGGGCGGCAGGCGGGGAGACACCCTGGACAGGCCGCCAGGCCACCACACGACTTTACAACTTCCAATTCTACGAAATGCGCTAATATTTTTAAAAGCTACAATTCCCTTAAGCCACGCTTTGCAGCTTGATCCAGGGTTGAGGTTATTAGTTATTGAAGAATGTCAGCCATTTTGTTCTTCTGCAGACCAACGTGACAGTAATGTGACGTGGACGCAGCTCCACCAACACTGGCTATAAGTTCACATGTGGACATGAATGTATTTTTGGTTTAGAAACGTCAGGATTTTAACCTATCTGTGGTTCGCAGAAACGTGAAACATCAACATGTGATTCTGTGACGGACTGGGTGTGTAACATAGACATATATATCTGGGTGTGTGTAACATAGACATATATATCTGGGTGTGTGTAACATAGACATATACATCTGGGTGTGTAACATAGACATATATATCTGGGTGTGTGTAACATAGACATATACGTCTGGGTGTGTAACATAGACATATATATCTGGGTGTGTGTAACATAGACATATATATCTGGGTGTGTGTAACATAGACATATATCTGGGTGTGTAACATAGACATATATATCTGGGTGTGTGTAACATAGACATATACACCTGGGTTTGTAACATAGACATATATATCTGGGTGTGTGTAACATAGACATATATATCTGGGTGTGTGTAACATAGACATATATATCTGGGTGTGTAACATAGACATATATATCTGGGTGTGTAACATAGACATATACATCTGGGTGTGTGTAACATAGACATATACATCTGGGTGTGTAACATAGACATATATATCTGGGTGTGTGTAACATAGACATATATATCTGGGTGTGTAACATAGACATATATATCTGGGTGTGTGTAACATAGACATATATATCTGGGTGTGTGTAACATAGACATATATGTCTGGGTGTGTGTAACATAGACATATATATCTGGGTGTGTGTAACATAGACATATATATCTGGGTGTGTGTAACATAGACATATATCTGGGTGTGTGTAACATAGACATATATATCTGGGTGTGTAACATAGACATATATATCTGGGTGTGTAACATAGACATATACATCTGGGTGTGTAACATAGACATATATATCTGGGTGTGTGTAACATAGACATATATATCTGGGTGTGTGTAACATAGACATATATATCTGGGTGTGTGTAACATAGACATTTACATCTGGGTGTGTAACATAGACATATATATCTGGGTGTGTAACATAGACATATACATCTGGGTGTGTAACATAGACATATATATCTGGGTGTGTGTAACATAGACATATATATCTGGGTGTGTAACGTAGACATATATATCTGGGTGTGTGTAACATAGACATATACATCTGGGTGTGTAACATAGACATATATATCTGGGTGTGTGTAACATAGACATATACATCTGGGTGTGTAACATAGAAATATACATCTGGGTGTGTGTAACATAGACATATATATCTGGGTGTGTGTAACATAGACATATATATCTGGGTGTGTGTAAAATAGACATATATATCTGGGTGTGTAACATAGACATATATATCTGGGTGTGTAACATAGACATATACATCTGTGTGTGTGTAACATAGACATATACATCTGGGTGTGTGTAACATAGACATATATATCTGGGTGTGTGTAACATAGACATATATATCTGGGTGTGTGTAACATAGACATATACATCTGGGTGTGTGTAACATAGACATATATATCTGGGTGTGTGTAACATAGACATATATATCTGGGTGTGTGTAACATAGACATTTACATCTGGGTGTGTAACATAGACATATATATCTGGGTGTGTAACATAGACATATACATCTGGGTGTGTAACATAGACATATATATCTGGGTGTGTGTAACATAGACATATATATCTGGGTGTGTAACGTAGACATATATATCTGGGTGTGTGTAACATAGACATATACATCTGGGTGTGTAACATAGACATATATATCTGGGTGTGTGTAACATAGACATATACATCTGGGTGTGTAACATAGAAATATACATCTGGGTGTGTGTAACATAGACATATATATCTGGGTGTGTGTAACATAGACATATATATCTGGGTGTGTGTAAAATAGACATATATATCTGGGTGTGTAACATAGACATATATATCTGGGTGTGTAACATAGACATATACATCTGTGTGTGTGTAACATAGACATATACATCTGGGTGTGTGTAACATAGACATATATATCTGGGTGTGTGTAACATAGACATATATATCTGGGTGTGTGTAACATAGACATATACATCTGGGTGTGTGTAACATAGACATATACATCTGGGTGTGTGTAACATAGACATATACATCTGGGTGTGTGTAACATAGACATATACATCTGGGTGTGTAGCTGCTATCCGTACATGCTGTACGGATAGCGGGAAGAGAGGGCGCCGTGTGGAACAGTAAGGAGAAGAACTAGCTACACAGGCAATGCTAGGATACAGCAAGTGGCCATGGATGGCGCTGTGGGGCTGTTAGCATGAATGAATCACTTTTTGTCTGCCTGTTTTTGTTCTAATATATTGTCCATCCATCCATCTATCCATCCATCAGTCCATCCATTATCTTAACTGCTTATCCTGCTCTCAGGGTGGCGGGGATGCTGGAGCCTATCCCAGCAGTCATTGGGCGGCAGGTGGTGAGACACCCTGGACAGGCTGCCAGGGCTGAGACACCACACACACACACACACACACACACACACACACACACACACACACACACACACACACACACACACACACACACACACACACACACACACACACACACACATTCAGCTGACCTACATGTCTCTGGACTGTGGGAGGAAACCCACGCAGACACGGGGAGAACATGCAAACTCCATACAGAGGACGACCCGGGACCACCCCCAAGGTTGGACTACCCCGGGGCTCGAACCCAGGACCTTCTTAATTTGAGGCGCTCTCACCACTGCACTACCGTGCCGTGTGTGTGTGTGTGTGTGTGTGTGTGTGTGTGTGTGTGTGTGTGTGTGTGTGTGTGTGTGTGTGTGTGTGTGTGTGTATAGTCAATAGAAGAATTTAATTTAGTCTAATTTTCAATCCAGTAGGTGGCGGTATTGCACTATAATATTATTTGTCAACCGCCATAAAAACCAACCAGAAGAAGAATAAGAAGGGGGGGGGGCGGTGAGGGCAGGAGAGCGTTAGAAAAGAAAAAGAAGAGGTGAAATGACTCAAGTGATTCAGTCAGTGACTGGGAACAGATGAGGAGGGTCGTGCTGGGATGAAGGCCAAGACACGTGAAGAGGGGATTTCCCACGTGCTGCCGGGAAGTTTGTAGGGAGAGAACTTGGAGAGTTAGGATCGACCAGGACTAGTGGGGTGGTTATCATGGTTGTATCTCAAAGCATCAGAGAGATGGAGCCCTTAAGACTGGTGCATGTGCAGAGTGTTGCTGTGTAAGTGGTAAGTGGGGTGCCGCCTCTCTCAGGAAGGCCCAGTCATTTCGGGATGTTGCAGGTGTGTGGGAGGCAAGACTGACGACTAATGTCTAATGACTATCCAACTCCTTTGGATAACCATGACCTGAATGAATGAGAACATTCACAGACACTAATGACTAGATTCTGAGAAGGGGAGAAGGAGGACAGTTATTCTGTGTGTGGTGGGGAGTGCTTCACTGGTAGGCTGAGTGGTTGTGAATGCAGCTCCAGGCCTGACTCCTCCTCAGCCAATCTCCTCATCAGGGCCAGGTTATCTAAGCCACCTGTGACCACCTGTGCAGTCCTTCTCTCTTCCTCGGTCTCGCAGGTGTCTGGTAGTTGGTGCTGCGGTTCCTGAACTTCCAGTGTGGATCCCCTAGTGTTTGCTGCCACTGGTGTGCTGGCTATCAGGAGTGTTTCCTGGTGTCAAGGCTCCCTGCTGGAGGTGGTTCACCTGCTGCTGTTTTGCCTTGGTTTCTTTTGATTACTAACTGCGTTGACCCTTATCTAGTTGAGGTTTTTGTTGTTGACCTATTTGACTTATTTTGTTACTTATTCCCCTCAGCGGTCTGAGTGTCATCTTGTGGGAGGCTAGGCACTTGTGGTGAGGTCCCTGCATGTGTGTGTGTGAGTCGGAGCACCGGGACACGTGTGCAGAGTTCACCAGCCTGCTGTGGGTCTGCTGTGGGTCTGCTGTGGGTCTGCTGTGGGTTTGCTGTGGGTCTGCTGTGGGTCTGCTGTGGGTCTGCTGTGGGTTTGCTGTGGGTCTGCTGTGGGTTTGCTGTGGGTCTGCTGTGGGTCTGCTGTGGGTCTGCTGTGGGTCTGCTGTGGGTTTGCTGTGGGTTTGCTGTGGGTTTGCTGTGGGTTTGCTGTGGGTCTGCTGTGGGTTTGCTGTGGGTCTGCTGTGGGTCTGCTGTGGGTTTGCTGTGGGTCTGCTGTGGGTTTGCTGTGGGTCTGCTGTGGGTTTGCTGTGGGTCTGCTGTGGGTTTGCTGTGGGTTTGCTGTGGGTTTGCTGTGGGTCTGCTGTGGGTTTGCTGTGGGTCTGCTGTGGGTCTGCTGTGGGTTTGCTGTGGGTTTGCTGTGTGTCTGCTGTGGGTCTGCTGTGGGTTTGCTGTGGGTTTGCTGTGGGTCTGCTGTGGGTCTGCTGTGGGTTTGCTGTGGGTCTGCTGTGGGTCTGCTGTGCTGCAGGGAAGGTGAGTATTGGCAGCACCCCTGGGCACTCCCTCCTCAGTTAGTCGGCCTTCCACACTTGGCCTCAGCCTAGCTTTCTAGTTTGGTTACCATTATTTGTGTAGGTTGGGCATTTTTGGTATTTTAAATTGGTTTTTTTTATTTTCTTAATTGTATTAAAATATCTTTTTTACAAACTATTTGTAAGAAAGATTCAATGGCTTCATGTTGGTTTTAATCGTGTTTTTTTTTAAATTTCCTTAGCAGCTCCAGTTCCGGTCCTTTCTTGTTTTGATTAATTAAACAAAGTATTAATATTTTTGAACCACGTCTCTGTCCTTTTTCAGTAGCGAATTTGCTCACCTGGTTAAGCTTCAAATCCCTAATTCTGGTTTTAAAGAGAAATAGTATTTCCTGGGGTGCAATTCCCCAGGTGGCGTTGTTGGCCCTTTTCTTCGTCTTAGCCCTCCGTCACATGTGTTTGACTTTTGAAGGGGGATTGCCGGAAAGAGTGTACCTGAGTATGTGTGTTACAGTATGAGGCCATATGAGAGAGATCCTCTCAGATGTTTTTTGCTGCCAAGAATATTGATATGTTGCTGCAGTTTGTAGTCGAGTCAGGAGATGTGGACAACTCCAAAGTGGAGGAGAATGAAGTTGAGAAAGAGCAAGCAAAGTGCCTGCACGACAAGGGAAATCGTGATACGGGGTCAGCACAGTGTCCAAAAAGAATTAAGGAAAAGAATGTGAATAAGATGGGAGCACAAATGGGATTGTCATACACCAAAGCTGTTAAGAGAATGGACACTAATGACAAGATGGTGGAAGTGCAAAAAGAACCAGAGCAGAAAAGGAATTGAGCTGACCAGAATATCTGCATGGACAAGAAACGATGTTTGGCATTCACTGCCATGGTCATAAATTGCTGCTGAAATAAAGGGGAAGTCAAAGAATCAAGATGGTGCTGGATGCTGCCAAAAATATTTGAATGTTGTGGACGTATCTAGAGAAGACCTAGATGTTACACCGTGGGACTGATTTGCATTACCTCAGACTGAGTCTGGGTTATAGAATGGATAATGTCATGAATGGGATCACTTCGGGTGTACGATGTAAATAGTACTGTGAAGTGTAAGAACTACATTTCAGCATGCAACATATTGGATGCCAACAGCCAATAAAAGCCAAGAAGAAGAAGAATAAATCGGAGTGGGGAGGGCAGGGAAGGCAGGAAATAGTAGTTACCCTGGATGTACCCCCAGTTCTATGAGTATGTGCATACGTACCCTCTAACAGGGTTTGCTATTGGTTTCAAGGCTCCACCTCGGTACATGAGACAACCCTTTTCCCTCACTGCCCAATCAAGTGGTAGGAGCCCCGCCTCCTATAAAATCCCTGTGTCTCCGCTGCTCATCTCCCTTTGAACTCAGCAACAAAAACTGGGGGCAGCTGGGCTAGAGGTTAGAGGGCTATGCACATAGTCATGGAACTGGAGTTACTTCCAGGGTAACTACTATTTCTATGTTATACATGCTCTGCCCTCTAACGGGCTTCGCTATTGGTTCACACCTACGGCGAAGGCCGTTAGGGATGAGTGTACTACCAGCTGAGCCTGACTGACACTAGCCAGACACCAGCCAAAACAACAGCCTACACAGCAGCAGTCCAACAGTCAAGCAATACCCCATCTGAGGGTCTCATACCATACTGCATCACAGCAGCAGTCCAACGGCTGAACACTGCCCTTACTGAAGGTCTCATACCATACCACAACAACCCGCCAAGGGCTTGGCACAGCCGACATCTCATTCAGCTGAAAATGAGGCCCCCCTCAGCAGTGCACCGAGCACCTTATGGGGTACCAAGTCAGCCACAAATGTCAAAGTGGAGGACCAGGAAGCTGCCAAGCAGATGTCTTCCACTGACACTCCCCTGGAAAGCGCCATACAGGAAGGATGCAGTGCCCCTAGCAGAGTGCTCCCTGGGGCCCACAGGGGCAGAGAAGCCCATTGCATTGTGACTCTTGCAGATTGCATCACAAATCCAGTGAGCAAGCTGCTGCACCAACAGAGGAGCCACCAGTGCCTGACCACCATAGCAGACAAACAGTCGGTCGGATTTCCAGACCATTGCCGAGTGCACCACATAATAGCAAAGCACCCTCACCGGACACAGCGTATGGAGTTGCTCTTCCTCCCCGTCAGCGTGAGAAGGAGAATAGAACGATCTCAGATGGATAACCCTCGACCAGAATGAGGAGGGATGACCTTCGGCTGGAAGGATGGGTTGGGGCGCAATTCAACTGACCCTTTGTCGTCACTGATTGACATGCAGGAAGGATGTACCAACAAGGCACACAGATCGCCTGCTCTCTCGGCCAACGTAAGAGCTAAGAGAATAGTCATCTTGATAGTTGATAACTCCAAGTCCACCTGGCCAAGCAGCTCAAATGGCGGGCCAACCAGCTTGTCCAGAACCGTCTGCATGTCCCAGTGAGGAACAAAGTGTTGAGTAGGGGGCCTCAGTTTACGTATCCTCATCAGGAAGCGCTTGACCTAGGGGTTGCTACTAACCGTGAAGTGGCCAAACCCATCATGGCTCGCTGTAATTCCTGCTGCAAACACCCTCAAGGTGGAAGCAGTGCGGCCACAATCACTTAGATCCTGTAAGAACTGCAGAACATCCTGCAAAGGGCAGGAGCATGGATTGAGGTCCCTGGCCTTGCACCAGGCCGCAAAAACCTACCAGCGCATACAATAAGCCCTGGAGGTGGAAGGGGCATGCACATTCTGAATAGCTGCAACCACCACCTCAGGGAGGCCCATGTCACTCAATCTCATCCTCTCAACTTCCAAAACATGAGGCGACATCCCAGAACTGGACGCGAGAGGATCGATCCTCTGCCTGTTGTAAGGACCAACCATGGACCTGCCATCATCAGCTGAACTAGGTCCGGAAACCACCTGACGCCCGGGCTCTCCGGCGCCACAACTATCACCAATAGGTGATGCGTCCGAATCCTGTGAAGCAGCTGCATCATCAGCTGCAGGGGCAGGCGGAAACGTACTGCTGTCTGGGAGGCCACACTTTTCTTTCTTTTGTGTCTGTACTCAGTTGATGGGGATGAGTTATGGGAGGAAGAACAGGGTGGAAAATGTTTGCTGTGTTTTATATAATTGTTAGTTATTGTATAATGTGATGACCTGGCGGCCTGTCCAGGGTGTCTCCCCGCCTGCCGCCCAGTGACTGCTGGGATAGGCTCCAGCATCCCCACGACCCTGAGAGCAGCATAAGTGCTTCAGATAATGGATCATGGATGTATAATGTGATTTGCAAACTGAAAACCAATAAATATTGTAAAAAAAGAAAAGCCATTAAATGGCTGTCACCCATGAGTTTTTAGTGGCAATAGGTTTAAATTCCAATAAATACAGCTTTGTTGTTGCAAAACAGATTGCTTTAAATTGCTTAAAGGTTTTGATAGTTATTCTATCCATTTAGATATTAAGAATATTTAATGATATGTACTGAATAATTTTAATGCTAAGGACCCAGCATGCTGACTGACAAGCATTAAAATCAGTTGGTATGGCATATTTTTGCATATCAAATGATTAAGTGAAAAAAAGACTGATAAAACTATTGTTGAAAATACTTTAGTGACACTATGGTAAATATAGAAAATAGGTCTGTTTACACCACTATTCCACATTGCAATGTTGGAATCAAAGCCAAAACCCACTATTATGCCCTATTGTTTTTTTTAAATTGTTTTTATTTGTAGTAGCCGTAGCGGTACTTGCAGTAATGGTGATTTTTTTTTTCTTTTTCAGTTGTATCAATGTGAAAAGCAGAACCATGAGTCATAATGGAGCAGCAAGAGGAACAGCAGATATTTTACCCAAAACCTGCAGTTGTGTCATCCAGAGAAGAAGTCGACGTCTCCTGGTCTTTAGCATTGTAGCTCTCCGTGTAGAAGATAGTCTGACTCCATTTCATAAAAGGAAAATTTAAACTGTTAATGATCGATGGAAGCAATGGAGGATGAGTTGAATTATGAAGTGGTTTTATTCAAGACTCATGGTACTTCTACACAGGGTAAGTTACACACTCTTAATTCTGGCTCTTAGTTAATACACATTATGATTGTACCAAGAAACACATGTCAATGCTTGTCTATAAGTCTATGGATCTGTAGCAGGAACAAGACGCGGAAAAGAATGAGGTTGTTCAGCAAAACCTTTGCTTGAATTAAAAAAAATTTTTTAGATTATAGCTTTCATTTTTGTATTTCAGAAGGCAGAGATGTGGAGAAATCCGTGTATGCTGCGGTGAAGTATAAGGAAGAGGAGACTGATGAAATCTCTCCCATTTCAGGTCATCTGAGCTTCATTTTAACTATTACGTTGAATTAATGTACAGCACTTTATCTGCTGTGAATGAATACTGTGATGATCTTGTTAATGAACAATGTGACTGTAGCTTGTTAATGAACACTGACTGCAGCTTGGTAATGAATACTGTGACTGCAGATTGGTAATGAATACTGTGACTGTAGCTTGATAATGAATACTGTGACTGTAGCTTGATAATGAACAATGTGACTGTAGCTTGTTAATGAATACTGTGACTGTAGCTTGTTAATGAATACTGTGACTGTAGCTTGATAATGAATACTGTGACTGTAGCTTTTTAATGAATACTATGACTGTAGCTTGATAATGAATACGGTGACTGTAGCTTGATAATGAATCCTGTGACTGTAGCTTGTTAATGAACACTGTGACTGTAGCTTGTTAATGAATACTGTGACTGTAACTTGATGATGAATACTGTGACTGTAGCTTGATAATGAACACTGTGACTGTCGTTTGACAATGAATACTGTGACTGTAACTTGATTATGAATATTGTTACTAGCTTGTTAATGAATACTGTGACTGTAGCTTGTTAATGAATACGGTGACTGCAGCTTGTTAATGAATGCTGTGACTGTAGCTTGATAATGAATACTGTGACTGTCGTTTGATAATGAATACTGTGACTGTAACTTGATTATGAATATTGTTACTAGCTTGTTAATGAATACTGTGACTAGCTTGTTAATGAATGCTGTGATTATAGCTTGTTAATGAATACTGTGAGAGCAGCTTGATAATAGATACTGTGACTGTCGTTTGATAGTGAATACTGTGACTGTAACTTGATAATGAATACTGTGACTGTAGCTTGTTAATGAATACGGTGACTGTAGTTTGATAATGAATACTGTGACTAACTTGATAATGAATACTGTGAGTGCAGCTTGATAATGAATATGGTGAATAGCTTGATAATGAATACTGTGACTGCAGCTTGATAATGAATCCTGTGAATGCAGCTTGATAATGGATACGGTGACTGTCATTTGATAATGAATACTGTGACTGTAGCTTGATAATGAACACTGTGACTGTAGCTTGTTAATGAATACTGTGACTGTAGCTTGATAATGAATACTGTGACTGTAGCTTTTTAATGAATACTATGACTGTAGCTTGATAATGAATACGGTGACTGTAGCTTGATAATGAATCCTGTGACTGTAGCTTGTTAATGAACACTGTGACTGTAGCTTGTTAATGAATACTGTGACTGTAACTTTATGATGAATACTGTGACTGTAACTTGATAATGAATACTGTGACTGTAGCTTGATAATGAATACTGTGACTGCAGCTTGTTAACGAATACTGTGACTGTAGCTTGATAATGAATACTGTGACTGTCGTTTGATAATGAATACTGTCACTGTAACTTGATTATGAATATTTTTACTAGCTTGTTAATGAATACTGTGACTAGCTTGTTAATGAATGCTGTGATTATAGCTTGTTAATGAATACTGTGAGAGCAGCTTGATAATAGATACTGTGACTGTCGTTTGATAATGAATACTGTGACTGTAGCTTGTTAATGAACACTGTGACTGCAGCTTGGTAATGAATACTGTGACTGCAGATTGGTAATGAATACTGTGACTGTAGCTTGATAATGAATACTGTGACTGTAGCTTGATAATGAACAATGTGACTGTAGCTTGTTAATGAATACTGTGACTGTAGCTTGTTAATGAATACTGTGACTGTAGCTTGATAATGAATACTGTGACTGTAGCTTTTTAATGAATACTATGACTGTAGCTTGATAATGAATACGGTGACTGTAGCTTGATAATGAATCCTGTGACTGTAGCTTGTTAATGAACACTGTGACTGTAGCTTGTTAATGAATACTGTGACTGTAACTTGATGATGAATACTGTGACTGTAGCTTGATAATGAATACTGTGACTGCAGCTTGTTGATGAATACTGTGACTGTAGCTTGATAATGAACACTGTGACTGTCGTTTGACAATGAATACTGTGACTGTAACTTGATTATGAATATTGTTACTAGCTTGTTAATGAATACTGTGACTGTAGCTTGTTAATGAATACGGTGACTGCAGCGTGTTAATGAATGCTGTGACTGTAGCTTGATAATGAATACTGTGACTGTCGTTTGATAATGAATACTGTGACTGTAACTTGATTATGAATATTGTTACTAGCTTGTTAATGAATACTGTGACTAGCTTGTTAATGAATGCTGTGATTATAGCTTGTTAATGAATACTGTGAGAGCAGCTTGATAATAGATACTGTGACTGTCGTTTCATAGTGAATACTGTGACTGTAACTTGATAATGAATACTGTGACTGTAGCTTGTTAATGAATACGGTGACTGTAGTTTGATAATGAATACTGTGACTAACTTGATAATGAATACTGTGAGTGCAGCTTGATAATGAATATGGTGAATAGCTTGATAATGAATACTGTGACTGCAGCTTGATAATGAATCCTGTGAATGCAGCTTGATAATGGATACGGTGACTGTCATTTGATAATGAATACTGTGACTGTAGCTTGATAATGAACACTGTGACTGTAGCTTGTTAATGAATACTGTGACTGTAGCTTGATAATGAATACTGTGACTGTAGCTTTTTAATGAATACTATGACTGTAGCTTGATAATGAATACGGTGACTGTAGCTTGATAATGAATCCTGTGACTGTAGCTTGATAATGAATCCTGTGACTGTAGCTTGTTAATGAACACTGTGACTGTAGCTTGTTAATGAATACTGTGACTGTAACTTGATGATGAATACTGTGACTGTAACTTGATAATGAATACTGTGACTGTAGCTTGATAATGAATACTGTGACTGCAGCTTGTTAACGAATACTGTGACTGTAGCTTGATAATGAATACTGTGACTGTCGTTTGATAATGAATACTGTCACTGTAACTTGATTATGAATATTTTTACTAGCTTGTTAATGAATACTGTGACTAGCTTGTTAATGAATGCTGTGATTATAGCTTGTTAATGAATACTGTGAGAGCAGCTTGATAATAGATACTGTGACTGTCGTTTGATAATGAATACTGTGACTGTAGCTTGTTAATGAATACGGTGACTGTAGTTTGATAATGAATACTGTGACTAACTTGATAATGAATACTGTGAGTGCAGCTTGATAATGAATATGGTGACTAGCTTGATAATGAATACTGTGACTGCAGCTTGATAATGAATCCTGTGAATGCAGCTTGATAATGGATACGGTGACTGTCATTTGATAATGAATACTGTGACTGTAGCTTGTTAATGAACACTGACTGTAGCTTGTTAATGAATACTGTGACTGTAACTTGATGATGAATACTGTGACTGTAGCTTGTTAATGAATACTGTGACTGTAACTTGATAATGAATCCTGTGAATGCAGCTTGATAATGGATACGGTTACTGTCATTTGATAATGAATACTGTGACTGACTTGATAATGAATACTGTGACTAGCTTGATAATGAATACTGTGACTGCAGCTTGATAATGAATCCTGTGAATGCAGCTTGATAATGGATACGGTGACTGTCATTTGATAATGAATACTTTGACTGACTTGATAATGAATACTGTGACTGTAGCTTGTTAATGAACACTGACTTTAGCTTGTTAATGAATACTGTGACTGTAGCTTGATAATGAATACTGTGACTGTAGCTTGTTAATGAATACTGTGACTGTAGCTTGTTAATGAATACTGTGACTGTAGCTTGATAATGAATACTGTGACTGTAGCTTGTTAATGAATACTGTGACTGTAGCTTGATAATGAATACTGTGACTGTAGCTTGTTAATGAACACTGACTGTAGCTTGTTAATGAATACTGTGACTGTAACTTGATGATGAATACTGTGACTGTAGCTTGTTAATGAATACTGTGACTGTAACTTGATAATGAATACTGTGACTGTAGCTTGATAATGAATACTGTGACTGTAGCTTGTTAATGAATACTGTGAATGCAGCTTGATAATGGATACGGTGACTGTCATTTGATAATGAATACTTTGACTGACTTGATAATGAATACTGTGACTGTAGCTTGTTAATGAACACTGACTTTAGCTTGTTAATGAATACTGTGACTGTAGCTTGATAATGAATACTGTGACTGTAGCTTGTTAATGAATACTGTGACTGTAGCTTGTTAATGAATACTGTGACTGTAGCTTGATAATGAATACTGTGACTGTAGCTTGTTAATGAACACTGACTGTAGCTTGTTAATGAATACTGTGACTGTAACTTGATGATGAATACTGTGACTGTAGCTTGTTAATGAATACTGTGACTGTAACTTGATAATGAATACTGTGACTGTAGCTTGATAATGAATACTGTGACTGCAGCTTGATAATGAATCCTGTGAATGCAGCTTGATAATGGATACGGTGACTGTCATTTGATAATGAATACTGTGACTGACTTGATAATGAATACTGTGACTGTAGCTTGTTAATGAACACTGACTTTAGCTTGTTAATGAATACTGTGACTGTAGCTTGATAATGAATACTGTGACTGTAGCTTGATAATGAATACTGTGACTGTAACTTGATAATGAATACTGTGACTGTAGCTTGGTAATGAATACTTTTACTGTAGCTTGATAGTGAATACTGTGACTGTAGCTTGACTGTTTGTTGTTGTTTGTAGACAAGAAGAAGAAATGTCTTCCCTACATTCCTCTTTGGTTGGTGACAGTGGGTCTGGGCATTCTCTGTGTCATCTTGATATCAGTCATCATTGCCCTCTGTTGTCACTGTAAGTCTGTCTGTCTGTCAATCTATTTATATCTGTCTATCTATCTATCTATCTATCTATCTATCTATCTATCTATCTATCTATCTATCTATCTATCTATCTATCTGTAATCTGTCTGTCTGTCAATCTAGTATCTATATCTGTCTATCTATCTATCTATACCTATCTATCATCTGTCTCTCTGCCTGCCTATCTATCTACCTGTCTGTCTGTTTGCCTGTCTGTCTTCCTGCCAGTCTGTCTGTTTTTCTATCTGGCTGTCTGTCTGCCTGCCTGTCTGCCTCTGCCTGTCTCTCTGCCTTTCTGTCTGCCTGCCTGCCTGTCTGTCTGTTCGCCTGCCTGTCTGCCTGTCTGTCCTGACAGCAGTAAGTGAGCTCCATCATCCTGTTTACATACTGTGGTGCTTTCAGTCATCTCAGTCAACGTGAGACTGTGGAGCAAGCTGAGCAGCCTGGAGAGACAGACAGGTGAGCTGGCCAGAGAGAGAGACAGCCTCAACTGGACACTGGGGTTCATCCTGGAATTCGAAAACTTCAGTGTACATGACTACTGTTCACAAAAAGGAGATGAAACGAGGCAAAAAAGTACACACACACACACACACACACACACACACACACACACACACACACATACACACTCATATTTTGGTACAGTGTGGGCAGGGGTGGGTGGTGGTAGTCATTGGATTGGTTTGGGCCTTTTTGGTGGAAACTCCCTCCTTTCTGAGCCTGCGCTTGTCTTCTGCAGCACGGCGGAGATCATTATTATATAGTGCAGCTCCTTCCCAGACAAGTTTTCTCCAGTTCGCCCTGTTGGTTGCTGTGTCCTCCCGGGTCTTAGGGTGTGGCATTTTTTGATGTTTGTTTGGATGTTATCCTTATATCTTTTCTTTTGACCTCCCGGGGCACGTTGTCCTGTGAGAAGCTGGGAGTATAGGACTTGTTTTGCAAGACGAGAGTCAGGCATATGGATGACATGGCCAGTCCATCTGAGCTGGTGTTGGGCGATGGTGGCAGTGATAGCGGGAAAGTTAACCTCCTCCAGGACGCTGGTGTTGGTGCGTCCATCTTCCCAGGTGAACTTGAGGATTTTTTGGAGGCACCTCTGATGATGTGCCTTCAGGTGCCTGCTGTATGTGGTCCAGGATTCTGATCCATACAGTAGGGTGGGCAACACTACCGCTCTGTAGACCAGAATTTTCACCCTGGCCTGGAGGTCGCGGTTTTCATAGACCCTTTTCCTCAGTCTTGAGAAAACCGCACTGGCACAACTGAGGTGGTGGTGTATTTCCTCATAAGTGTTAGCTTTGGAGGATAGGAGGCTTCCGAGATACGTAAAGTGGTCCACATTTTCCAGTCTGGTTTTCTCAACAGATAGTTGGGTGTGGAGCAGGGTTATTTGTGTTGGGTGGTGGCTGGTAGAGGTTCTGGGTCTTTTTTATGTTAAGGGCGAGACCAAGCTGCTTGTATGCCTTGGCAAAAGCATCCAGAATGCACTGTAGGTCCTCTTCTGCATGGGCCACGAGGGCATTTTCATCGGCATACTGCAGCTCCATGATGGAAAAGGTAGTGGTTCTGCTTTTAACCCTGAATCTGTTGATGTTCAGGAGTTGTCCATCAGTTCTCTACATGATTCTGACTCCTTGTGGCAGGTGTTTACTCATAAGATGGAGGATAGCAGAAATGAAAATGGAGAACAGGGTAGGAGCAATGACACAGCCTTGCTTGACTCCAGTGTGAACCCTGAAGGGTTCCCGTTTCATCTCCATTGCCACTGAGTACTGTGACTGACATATTGTCATGCAGTAGTCTCATTATCCAGATGTTTTTGTCCGGGCAGCCAGTTTTTGCCAGAACCAGCCACAGAGCCTGACGGTTCACAGAGTCAAAGGCTTTGGTGAGGTCTATGAAAGCCATGTATAGTGGTTGATTTTGTTCCCGGCCTTTTTCTTGTAGTTTGCGAGCAATGAAAATCATGTCCATGTTACCTCTATTTGGGCGAAATCCACTCTGAGACTCAGGGAGAATGTTTACTGACAGGGGGAGGAGTCTATTAGCCAAAACCCGAGCTAGAGTTTTCCCAGTGGTGGATAGGAGGGAAATGCCACCGTAATTCCCGCAGTCTGCCTTGTCTCCCTTCTTAAAGATGGAGACAACGAGGGCATCCCTAAGTTGTGCAGGGATTTCCTCCTTTTCCCATATTTTGAGGAGCAGGGTGTGGATGTGACTAAGGAGAACTGGCCCACCATCCTTCAGGATATCTGCTGGGATGCCGTCAGGTCCAGCGGCCTTGTTGTTCTTCATCTTCCTCGTGGCATCCTGCACCTCATTCCAACAAGGTGGCGCTCCCATATTCTCACTGATGGGTTGTTGAGGGAGTTGGTCAAGGGCGTCCATCTCAGGAGTTGTGTCCCTGTTCAGTAGCTCCTCACAATGCTCTTTCCATCTGTTGGTCATTGACTTATTATCTTTCAGCAGCATTAGCCCGTCTTTGGAGCGAAGGGGGGCTAGACAACGGTGGCTGGGGCCATATACCGCTCTTGTGGCATCAAAGAAACCTCTGGTATCCCCACAGTCAGTGAGCTGCTGGATCTCCAGAGCCTTCCTTGTCCACCACTGGTTCTTCAGTTGCCTAACCCGAGATTGAACAGCTGCCTTTGCTATGGCATGGGCTACTCTTTTAGCATTGCAGTTGATGTCATTTTGCCAGGCAATGAAGGTTTGCTGCTTGATTTCAATGAGCTGTTGGATTTCATTGTCATTCTCATCGTACCAGTCTTGATGTTTCTGGGTTTTGTAGCCAAGGGTGCTTTTGCAGGAGTCCATGGTGATAGACTTAAGCAGGTCCCAGTGTGTATCAATATCTTCTGGGTAATGCTTGGGCAGAGCAGCTCTGAGAGTAGCCTGGAGCTGTTCTCGAAAGCTGGTGTCACCCAGCCGTTCGATGTTGAGCTTTGGCTGCCACTGTCTTTTTTGCACCCTTCTTTTCCACGTGAGACTAATGGACATGATAGAGCAGATGAGGCGGTTGTCTGTCCAGCAGTCATCTGCACTGGTCATCGCTCTGGTGTTGAGCACATCATGGCGGTCTTTGGCGTGGACGACTATGTAATCGATGAGGTGCCAGAGCTTAGAGTGAGGATGAATCCAGGATGTTTTGAGTTTATTCTTTTGGCGGAAAAGTGTGTTGGTGATGACCAGGCTGTGTTCTGAGCACTCTGAGAGCAGTAATATGCCGTTGGAGTTCATGTTGCCAACTCCTTCCTTGTTGTCCAGGTCAGCATAGAAGGCCTACTTCACTTCATCCTGTGCATCAAGTGTTGGAGCATAGGCACTAACAACAGTGGCCTTTTGGCCGCCTGCGAGCATCAGGCGTATGGACATTAGGTGTTCTTTGATGCCCACAGGGAGTTTGGAGAGGTGGTTGATGAGGCTGTTCTTAATAGCAAAACCCACGCCATGCATCCTTGGTTCATCAGCAGGTTTTCCTTTCCAGAAGAAAGTGTATCCACCTTTTTCCTCCTTCAGCTGCCCTTCATCAGCCAGTTGGGTTTCAGAGAGTGCTGCTATATCGATCCGGAATCTCCTTAGCTCCCTGGCGATGATGGCAGTTCACCTTTCGGGTCGATCACTGTGTTTGTTGTCCATGAGGGTCCACATGTTCCAAGTTCCAGTATAAGTTTGCTTCCGTTTATGTTTCTGACCGCTTAGTGGTGATCCCTCTGGCTGCGGTAGCCCAGACGGGAGTTTTCGAGGCAGGCTAGGTTTAGGGCACCTTTTCCTGCCCCTTCCACTACTGGGGTGAGCAGAGTGGATCCTAAATAGGGCTGCTCAGTAGTGGGTTCAGCTGCCGAAAAGCTCTTTCTGCCTCAGCCCAAGAACTTAACGACTGAATCAGACACCCACCGCCTGTGTGTCAGGTTGTGGTTAGGAGCTGCCAGACTTCACGGTCCTGCCCCCGTCACCACTTCCTGATCGCCACAGGACTTTTGCCGGGATGTTAAACGGTCCGATTCCCTTTCAGGAGGACGCCTGTGCATGGAATCTTTTAATGTGGGGGGGCTGATGCACAGGCAGCCTCCACACAGTCTTTGGCATAGAAAGGCTGGGATCCAGTGGCATGGAGACCAAGACAGCTGGGGGCCCTTCTTTGCTGCAGCCTTCTTCCGCCTTTGCAGCCATTGTGGTGCTCCTCACAGCCACCATCTTCCGCCCGCTCCGCTGTTGAGGACTTAGTTGCTATTAGTCCATAGCTGGAGCAGTGGTTGAGAGACGCCAGGGCGTGTCCACACACCGGTGGGCCTGCGTGTCTTCTCTCTGGGGCCCACTGCTGCTCCGAGATCCACTACAGTTTGGCCTGGGACCGCAAAGTACCCAGTTACCATGTGTGGCCAGGAGGAGGCACTGCAGGAGTCTTGGCGACAGAGAGGCTATGTATTGGCAGGAGGAGACTTACGCACTCGATTGCTTTTTTCACCCCCTACAAGAGGGCTAGCCGGCGGCAGTAGCTGAAAGCAGAAAGTAGCAAGCAGAAGCAGCATGCACTAACTACAAGCACTACTACCCCATTACTACTGCACTGATGTATCACGCACACCCTGTCTGCTGACACATACACACACAACATGCACACACACTCATGCACACACACACACACACACACACACACACGTCAAACAGGAAAAGAAACTTTGTTTCACTGTATGTTTACATCTGATGTGGTAGTTTTGTGGTACTTGTGTAAACACGAACACTCAGGAGTATCATATGTGTTGTCTTGCCCACACGTACATGTGATGGTATATGTGCTTACGTAAATCAGAGCCAACATCAGATCCAACATCAGATCTAACATCAGATCTTATATCAGATCCAACATATGATTGCAACATCAGATCCAACATCAGATCTAACATCAGATCCAACACCAGATCTTACATCAGATCTAACATCAGATCTTACATCAGATCTAACATCAGATGCAACATCAGATCCTACATCAGTTCCAAAATGGAACATTAGATCATTTGGATTTGGAACATTAGATCTGATTTGGAACATTTGGAACATTAGATCTGATTCAGATCTTACATCAGATCCAAAGTCAGATCTTACATCAGATCCAACATCAGATCCAACAACACATCTCACGTCAGATCTAACATCAGGACTCTGTCAATCGCATTTGTCACTTTGCCCCATCATTGTCATACTCTGTCTTTTGTGTTTCTTTGTGTGTCATGTGTGCTGATATCCTGGTGGTTTTGTTGTCCTGTCTGGGCACACTAACAAATTAATTTCAAGTAAGTTGGTTTGGCAGTTGAGTATTGAAGCTTGAATGTGATACTTGTCTTGTCTTGACACAGTCTGCAAGCCCTGTCTGGACGGCTGGCTACCTTTCCAGTCGAGCTGTTACTGGTTTGCCGATTCTGGTTTTTCTTTGCACTGGAAGACCTGGGAGGAAAGCCAGAGCCACTGTAGATATTACCAGGCACATTTGGTGACGATTGAGAGTCAAGAGGAACAGGTGAGAACTAATGCTGAGGATCAGCATGTAGGCTATCTTCTTATTTAACATTGTAATGATATGTTACTGCTGGGTCAATACACATTGCAATTTGATTTGATATAACAATTCTATGAAAGCAGCATCCCTCTTATCTACACTAAAATGTGGAAACTGCAATAATCCAAACCAAATACACAACGCAATTAATTTATTTGAAGCCCCATGGGATAGAAAAGCTTTAAAAATGAGCAGGATCCCCTGAGTAAACCTTGAAACCATTAAAACCCTTGAAACCATTCAAACCTTAAAACATTCAAATCATTCAAACCTTCAAATCATTCAAACCTTCAAACCATTCAAACCTTCAAATCATTCAAACCTTCAAGCCTTCAAATCATTCAAATCATTCAAACCATTCAAATCATTCAAACCTTCAAATCATTCAAACCTTCAATCCTTCAAACCATTCAAACATTCAAATCACTCAAACATTCAATCCTTCAAATCATTCAAAACTTCAAACTTCAAATCATTCAAACCTTCAATCCTTCAAATCATTTAAACCTTCAAACCATTCAAATCATTCAAACATTCAAATCATTCAGACCTTCAAATAATTCAAACCTTCAAATCTTCAAATCATTCAAACCATTCAAATCATTCAAACCATTCAAATCACTCAAACCTTCAAATCTTCAAATCATTCAAACCATTCAAATCATTCAAACCTTCAAACCATTCAAATCAATCAATCAAACCTTCAAATCATTCAAACCTTCAAACCATTCAAATCATTCAAACCATTCAAATCATTCAAACCTTCAAACCATTCAAATCACTCAAACCTTCAAATCATTCAGAGCATTCAAACCATTTACATTCAGACATTCAGAGGTGTACAAACATTTCACCAAACCTCTGCAAAGCCTCTCTCCATTGTGCTTCAACATTGAGATGCAGGGGAAAGCTGCGTTTTTTTCTTTCTTGGGGGGGGGGGCTTCTCCCCAATTGTATTCGGCCAATTACCCCACTCTTCTGAGCCGTCCCGGTCGCTGCTCCACCCTCTCTGCTAATCCGGGGAGGGCTGCAGACTACCACATGCCTCCTCCGATACATGTGGAGTCACCAGCCGCTTCTTTTCACCTGACAGTGACAAGTTTCACCAGGAGGACGTAGCACGTGGGAGGATCACGCTATTACTTACATCAGCCATGGTTCAACCTGCGCTATAATGAGCCATGGTTCAACCTGCGCTATAATGAGCCATGATTCAACCTGCGCTATAATGAGCCATGATTCAACCTGCGCTATAATGAACCATGGTTCATCCTGCGCTATAATGAACCATGGTTCATCCTGCGCTATAATGAACCATGGTTCATCCTGCGCTATAATGAACCATGGTTCATCCTGCGCTATAATGAGCCATGGTTCATCCTGCGCTATAATGAGCCATGGTTCATCCTGCGCTATAATGAGCCATGGTTCAACCTGCGCTGTAATGAACCATGGTTCATCCTGCGCTATAATGAGCCATGGTTCATCCTGCGCTATAATGAGCCATGGTTCATCCTGCGCTGTAATGAACCATGGTTCATCCTGCGCTATAATGAGCCATGGTTCATCCTGCGCTATAATGAGCCATGGTTCATCCTGCGCTATAATGAGCCATGGTTCATCCTGCGCTATAATGAGCCATGGTTCATCCTGCGCTATAATGAACCATGGTTCATCCTGCGCTATAATGAGCCATGGTTTAACCTGCGCTATAATGAACCATGGTTCATCCTGCGCTATAATGAACCATGGTTCATCCTGCGCTATAATGAACCATGGTTCATCCTGCGCTATAATGAACCATGGTTCATCCTGCGCTATAATGAGCCATGGTTTAACCTGCGCTATAATGAGCCATGGTTTAACCTGCGCTATAATGAACCATGGTTCATCCTGCGCTATAATGAACCATGGTTCATCCTGCGCTATAATGAACCATGGTTCATCCTGCGCTATAATGAACCATGGTTCAACCCGTGCTATAATGAGCCATGGTTCATCCTGCGCTATAATGAGCCATGGTTCATCCTGCGCTATAATGAGCCATGGTTCAACCTGCGCTGTAATGAACCATGGTTCATCCTGCGCTATAATGAGCCATGGTTCATCCTGCGCTATAATGAGCCATGGTTCATCCTGCGCTGTAATGAACCATGGTTCATCCTGCGCTATAATGAGCCATGGTTCATCCTGCGCTATAATGAGCCATGGTTCATCCTGCGCTATAATGAGCCATGGTTCATCCTGCGCTATAATGAGCCATGGTTCATCCTGCGCTATAATGAGCCATGGTTCATCCTGCGCTATAATGAACCATGGTTCATCCTGCGCTATAATGAACCATGGTTCATCCTGCGCTATAATGAACCATGGTTCATCCTGCGCTATAATGAACCATGGTTCATCCTGCGCTATAATGAGCCATGGTTTAACCTGCGCTATAATGAACCATGGTTCATCCTGCGCTATAATGAACCATGGTTCATCCTGCGCTATAATGAACCATGGTTCATCCTGCGCTATAATGAACCATGGTTCATCCTGCGCTATAATGAGCCATGGTTTAACCTGCGCTATAATGAGCCATGGTTTAACCTGCGCTATAATGAGCCATGGTTTAACCTGCGCTATAATGAACCATGGTTCATCCTGCGCTATAATGAACCATGGTTCATCCTGCGCTATAATGAACCATGGTTCAACCCGTGCTATAATGAGCCATGGTTCATCCTGCGCTATAATGAACCATGGTTTAACCCGCGCTATAATGAGCCATGATTCAACCCGTGCTATAATGAGCCATGATTCAACCCGTGCTATAATGAACCATGGTTCATCCTGCGCTATAATGAACCATGGTTCATCCTGCGCTATAATGAACCATGGTTCATCCTGCGCTATAATGAACCATGGTTCAATGGTTCATCCTGCGCTACAATGAACCATGGTTCAATGGTTCATCCTGCGCTATAATGAACCGTGGTTCATCCTGCGCTATAATGAACCGTGGTTTAACCTGCGCTATAATGAACCGTGGTTCAACCCGCGCTATAATGAACCGTGGTTCAACCCGCGCTATAATGAACCGTGGTTCATCCTGCGCTATAATGAACCATGGTTCATCCTGCGCTATAATGAACCGTGGTTCATCCTGCGCTATAATGAGCCGTGGTTCAACCCGTGCTATAATGAACCGTGGTTTAACCTGCGCTATAATGAACCATGGTTCATCCTGCGCTATAATGAACCGTGGTTCATCCTGCGCTATAATGAACCGTGGTTCAACCCGTGCTATAATGAACCGTGGTTTAACCTGCGCTATAATGAACCATGGTTCAACCCGTGCTATAATGAACCGTGGTTTAACCTGCGCTATAATGAACCATGGTTCATCCTGCGCTATAATGAACCGTGGTTCATCCTGCGCTATAATGAACCGTGGTTCAACCCGTGCTATAATGAACCATGGTTCATCCTGCGCTATAATGAACCATGGTTCAACCCGCGCTATAATGAGCCATGGTTTAACCTGCGCTATAATGAACCGTGGTTCATCCTGCGCTATAATGAACCGTGGTTCATCCTGCGCTATAATGAACCGTGGTTCAACCCGCGCTATAATGAACCATGGTTTAACCTGCGCTATAATGAGCCATGATTCAACCCGTGCTATAATGAACCATGGTTCATCCTGCGCTATAATGAACCATGGTTCATCCTGCGCTATAATGAACCATGGTTCATCCTGCGCTATAATGAACCATGGTTTAACCCGTGCTATAATGAGCCATGGTTTAACCTGCGCTATAATGAGCCATGGTTTAACCTGCGCTATAATGAGCCATGGTTTAACCTGCGCTATAATGAGCCATGATTCAACCTGCGCTATAATGAACCATGGTTCATCCTGCGCTATAATGAGCCATGGTTTAATCTGCGCTATAATGAACCATGGTTCATCCTGCGCTATAATGAACCATGGTTTAACCTGCGCTATAATGAACCATGGTTCATCCTGCGCTATAATGAACCGTGGTTCATCCTGCGCTATAATGAACCGTGGTTCATCCTGCGCTATAATGAGCCATGGTTCATCCTGCGCTATAATGAGCCATGGTTCATCCTGCGCTATAATGAACCGTGGTTCATCCTGTGCTATAATGAGCCATGGTTCATCCTGCGCTATAATGAACCGTGGTTCATCCTGCGCTATAATGAACCGTGGTTCATCCTGCGCTATAATGAGCCATGGTTCATCCTGCGCTATAATGAGCCATGGTTCATCTTGCGACTCATGTGCTGCTACACCAGACTGACAGCTATATTTCATATTTAGGAATTCATCAATAACCATACAGAATTCTATCATGATGAAAACCATGGTTACTGGATTGGTTTAACGGACAACACTGCAGACAGACAGTGGCGGTGGGTCAGTGGAAGTCCCCTCACCCTGAGGTAAGCAGTGACACACAGACACAACACATCTGCATGCATTCACCTGATCGACAACCCTGTTTTAACCATTGCTATTCAAACAAAGATAATGCTGCTAGTGTCAGCTATTACCCTGCTTTAATGCTGATGAATCTCACAGTAAATACTGACACACAGCACAGACACCCACTGTCTCGTGACTCACACAGCATCTCCACACACTGAGAACCTGCCTACTTGAGAATGTGGTTGTGAGAACATTTTGGCACTTTTTGCCCAGTGGTCAGCACTGTTGGCTCACAGCAAGAAGGTCCTGGGTTCGAACCCCAGGCCGTCCCAGGTCCTTTCTGTGTGGAGTTTGCATGTTCTCCCCGTGTCTGCGTGGGTTTCCTCCCACCATCAAAAAGACATGCATGTTAGGGTTAATACTCCTGCCTGTGCCCCTGAGCAAGGCAATGGAAAGAAGAAGTGGTAGGTGGTCCCCGGGTGCTGCAGCTGCCCCCTGCTGCTACACAACAGGATGGTTACATGCAGACAACACACTCACTGTAACCTGTACAATGACAACAATAAAGCGGCTTTCATCGTTCATATTTCTTCTTCTGTAACTTTTTACAAAAGCAACCAACAACTGTTTCTTAGCTGTAACAGCCTCGTGTCTGACCTCTGCCCTGGTCACCGCAATGGCTTTCAGAAGACCTTGGTTGGATCAGAAATGTCCCATTTGGACAGACAGTCTGTGTGTCCCACATGCACACTATACATACTCATTCTGTTTTGAGCATGTAGTGTGTTCACACTGCAAAACTGACAAAACTAAGAATACTTCAGAACCCACATACCGAATCTGCTCCATGTTTGAGTGGGTGGACCCAACGTGTTTCAGAAATCGAGGATGCAAGCAGCAAGCCAACTTTTCTGTGATGCGTGTAACCCATCTTGTAGTATCAGCTGCTGTCTACAGGGGGCGTCTCTGCCATGTCAGAGGAGAATGCTAATAAGCATAGCTAATGAAGTCAAGTCAGTGTTATTTGCAGTACATGCCAAAATCACAAGATGGTCTCAAAGGGCTTGACAGCTGGTGCGACACACGATCCCCTACACTCAGGCCCTCGTTTTCGGAGAAGACAAACGAATAAAGCCGAAGAACACATTAATAACTGCTCTTTGTCTGCTCTTTGTGGATTGTTGCTCATCGCAGTCCTGTCAGCACACAGGTTGCACCATTTCCTGTTTCTGCTAAACGGTTAGCACAGTCATTCCTCCCACACCACCTGTCAGCACAGTATACTCTGCAGACTAGTACACACTAGGTACTATCACGTGTTAGTACACAGTCTGGAGTTTAGGCTGTCCGAGTGGTGTGGCTGTCTATTCTGTTGCCCACCAACACGGGGATCGCCGGTTCGAATCCCCGTGTTACCTCCGGCTTGGTCGGGCGTCCCTACAGACACAATTGGTCGTGTCTGCGGGTGGGAAGCCAGATGTGGGTATGTGTCATGGTCGCTGCACCAGCGCCTCCTCTGGTCGGTCGAGGCACCTGTTTGGGGGGGAGGGGGAACTGGGGGGAATAGTGTGGTCCTCCCACGCGCTACGTCCCCCTGGTGAAACTCCTCACTGTCGGGTGAAAAGAAGCGGCTGGTGACTCCACATGTATGGGAGGAGGCATGTGGTAGTCTGCAGCCCTCCTGGATCAGCAGAGGGGGTGGAGCAGAGACCGGGACAGCTCGGAAGACTGGGGTAATTGGACGGGTACAATTGGGGAGAAAAAAACGGGGGTAAAAAAAAAAGGATATATATGTCAACACGGATAGAGGAGAAAAGATGTTAAGGCGTAGCAGTACAGGCCTGCTTGGTGCGTCTCGCACTCATCAGCTGCTGATGTTTTATTCACAAAGCTGTCATAGTGCCCAGCGTCACGCCCCTCATGTCGGCTGGACAGCCGCCAATCAGATGGCGAAACATTCCCATTATAACAGCTATACATATATATTATTATTTATTTTGTTTGATATAACCAAGGACTCTTAAAACCAGTGCAGCAAGCAGTACAGAGGTGAGACCCTACATAGGCTGCAGTTGGAAACAGGTGGGCAACAAAGTGGCAGAATGTTATCACAACTGCTTTCTTTGTGTACTCGCAAAGGATCTCAGTGCCCCGGCAGAGTGAAGTTAGTAAAGCTGGCTCGCTTTGGTCATTCATCACCAGCATTATGCACTGATTTGCAATGCAAGCCGTCATTTTTCCTTGTCAGCTTTTGGACGACTAGACGATCGTATTCCAGCTTCCGCTGCGGCCTCAGTAAAGCACGGGGAAGAGCCGGGGCCAGCTGGGGGAAAGCCAGCTGCTCCATGAAGAACCGATGGATGTGTGAATCGAAAGCCTTGACCAAGCCTGATTAGTTTGTGCTGCTTTGTTCTGCAAAATCCTTCTCAGGTATGCACCGTTTTACAAAGCGACCTGTGATGGAAAGATGTCTGGCACCAAAGCACAGCTTGTTGCAGAGATCAGCCACACCGAGCCCTACTCACAAGCACACAGCAACAGAATAATCATGATGATGATGACAGGGTGGAGTGATCAGTGATAGATTAGCTCAGATTACCCAAGCGTTTTGTAGTGTACCAGTTTAAACGGGACTGTTTGTTGTACAGTTTTCTTGTGTTTGTAGCTGAATCGTTTTCCTTGACCTTGTTTGTATCTTTTGTAAATATATATTTGCCTTGCCCTGAGCCCGACCAGTGTAGTAAAGTATGCTGATACCATTTCAGCAGAGAGAAATAAAAAGACAAACTGATTCTGGCTGGGTTATCTGGCGTATAACTGACTATGATATGTTAAATGTTTTAACCAACTTGTATTCAAACACATCAATAACATTAATGGTATCATTATTATAATATACTTATTACCTTTTAACTAGACTGTTTAACACAGTCCTGGAAAGTGGGAGGATGCCTGAGGAGTGGAGAAGAAGCATACTGATACCGATTTTCAAGAACAAGGGCGATGTGCAGAACTGCAGCAACTACAGAGGTATAAAGTTGATCAGCCACAGCATGAAGATATGGGAAAGAGGAACAGAAGCTAGGTTAAGAGGAGAGGTGACGATCAGCAGCAGCAGTATGGTTTCATGCCATGAAAGAGCACCACAGATGTGATGTTTGCTTTGAGAATGTTGATGGAGAAGTATAGAGGAGGCCAGAAAGAGATACATTGTGTCTTTGTGGATTTAGAGAAAGCATATGACAGGGTGCCGAGAGAGGAGGTGTGGTATTGTATGAGGAAGTCAGGAGTTGCAGAGAAGTATGTAGGGGTGGTGCAGGATATGTATGAGGGAAGTGTGACAGTGGTGAGGTGTGTGGTTGGAATGACAGATGGGTTCAAGGTGGAGGTAGGATTACATCAAGGATCGGCTCTGAGCCCTTTCTTGTTTGCAGTGGTGATGGACAGGTTGACAGACAAGATCAGGCAGGAGTCTCCATGGACTACGATGTTTGCAGATGACATTGTGATCTGTAGTGAGAGTAGGGTGCAGGTTGAGGGGAGCCTGGAGAGGTGGAGGTATGCACTGGAGAGAAGAGGAATGAAAGTCAGTAGTAGCAAGACAGAATACCTATGCATGAATGAGAGGGAGGACGGTGGAATGGTGAGGATGCAAGGAGTGGAGGTGACGAAGGTGGATGAGTTTAAATACACTGCTCAAAAAACTAAAGGGAACACCTAAAAACACAATATAGACCTCGATGAATGAAATATTTCAGCTGAAAATCTTTATTTATTAGACAGAGGAATGTGTTTAGAGCAAAATAACCTAAGAATGATCAATGGAAATCAAAATCATTAGCCCATTAAGGTCTGGATTCAGAATCATACTCAAAATCAAAGTGGAAAATGAGAACATAGGCTGATCCAACTTCTGTGGAAATTCTTCAAGATGATTCAAAATGAGGCTCAGTAGTGTGTGTGGCCTCCACGTGCCTGTATGCACTCCCTACAACGTCTGGGCATGCTCCTGATGAGACGACGGATGGTCTCCTGAGGGATCTCCTCCCAGACCTGGATCAGGGGAACGGGCAACTCCTGGACAGTCTGTGGTGCTACATCGCGTTTGCGGATGGTACGAGACATGATGTCCCAGAGGTGCTCGATTGGATTCAGGTCTGGGGAACGTGCAGGCCGGTCCATAGCATCAATGCCCTCGACATACAGGAACTGCTGACACACTCTGGCCACATGAGGACGAGCATTGTCCTGCATGAGCAGGAACCCAGGGCCCACTGCACCAGCATATGGTCTGACAATGGGTCTGAGGATCTCATCCCGGTACCTAATGGCAGTCATGGTACCTCTGGCTAGCACGTAGAGGTCTGTGCAGCCCTCCAAGGATATGCCTCCCCAGACCATCACTGACCCACCGCCAAACCGGTCATGCTGGAGGATGTTGCAGGCAGCAGAACGTTCTCCACAGCGTCTCCAGACTCTCTCACTCTGTCACATGTGTTCAGTGTGAACCTGCTCTCATCTGTGAAGAGCACAGGGCGCCAATGGCGAATCTGCCAACCAAGATGTTCTCTGGCAAAGGTCAATCGGGCTGCACGGTGTTGGGCTGTGAGCACAGGCCCCAATTGTGGACGTCGGGCCCTCATACCATCCTCATGCATTCTGTTTCTCACTGTTTGAGCAGAAACCTGCACATTAGTGGCCTGTTGAAGGTCGTTTTGTAGGGCTCCGGCAGTGCTCCTCCTGTTCCTCCTTGCACAAAGGACCAGATAGCGGTCCTGCTGCGGGGTTGTTGTCCTCCTGCGGCCCCCTCCACGTCTCCTGGTGTACTGGCCTGTCTCCTGGTACCTCCCCCATGCTCTGGACACTGTGCTGGGAGACACATCAAATCTTCTTGCCACAGCACGCATTGATGTGCCATCCTGGATGAGCTGCACTACCTGAGCAACTTCTGTAGGTTGCAGATACCGCCTCATGCCACCTCTAGTGGTGAGGGCACTAGCAAAATGAAAAACTAACCAAAGATCGGCCAGAAAAGATGAGGACAGGCAAATGGTCTGTGGCCACCACCTGCAAATCCATTCCTTTTATAGGGGTTGTCTTGCAAATTGTCTAATTTCCACGTGGTGGAAATTAGACAATTTACCAACAGGTGAAATTGATTCACAAATCAGTGTTGCTTCCTACCTGGACAGGTTGATATCTCAAAAGTGTGATTGACTTGGAGCTACATTGCATTGCTTATGTGTTCCCTTTATTTTTTTGAGCAGTGTAATTCGTTTACTGACAAGTCCACATGAGCCTCTGCCCACAGGAAAGAAAAAAGAAAAAGAAGAAGCTATTACTGGTAGGCTACCAACAATAGTGCCTCAAAGCAGACAGGTGTCATATGTGTGGACTGATAATGAAGTGGAGTTATTCGTAACCCTCACGTTGGAATATAAAGTTAACAAAACTCAGGAATACATGGACTGGGAGTCTTGCCAGGCCACGTGCACTAACATCCTAGCTCTTACCCTTCTGAGATGACCCCAGAGTTTCCTCATCGCAAGCAGGATATAACTAACCAGGGCTATCACCGCCACCAAGCTGAAGGCGATACGGGGGAAATATAAATCAAGGCAAGTTTATTTTTATAGCACCTCATCATTGCAGAGGTCATTCAAAGTGTTTTACAGGCAAAAAATAAGAAGAAAAAAAAGCATTATAAAAGCATAAAATAAGAGACAAAAGTGCAAATTTTATAAAAGTGCAGACACGTTTAAAACTGGGTTAGTAAAATAAATACAAGTGCCATAAGTCAAGTCAATTTTATTTGTATAGCCCAATGTCACAAATAAAACTGACTGATTTGAAAGTAACAACAGTTGGGGCAAAATATATAAAAATAGCAAGATATACAAAACACACACACACACACACACACACACACCAAGAACTTGGCCATAGGCTGTTTTAAAAGGTATGATTTTTAACCTGCTTTGTGTCCAGCATGGGGGCCTCTCTCAGGTCCTCAGGCAGGGCGTTCAATCTACTTGGGGCATAAATACAAAATGCAGCTTCCCCTGCTCTAGACCAAGCACGAGGGATGCCATGGACCCGAGAGTTAATTAGCATGTCTTTTATATAGTGTGTTGCAAGGCCATTTAGATCTTTGTATACAATTAACACAATTTTAAAATCGATTCTAGTTTTGACGGGGAGCCAGTGCAGGGATCTAAGACCAGGTGTAATGTGCTCATACTTTTTAGTTCCGGTGAGAACATGTGCTGCCGCATTTTGAATTACCTGTAGTTGGCGCACAACTGATTTTGGGAGGCCGGTGAATAGTCTATTACAGTAGTACTACTTACTATAAATGCATGGATTAATTTCCCACAGTCTGATATTGCTAGAAAGCCCCTTAGTTTTGAAATGTTTTTAAGATGGCAGAAGCCTGATCCTGTGAGATGATTGTTGTGGCTCTTAAAATTTAGATCACTGTCTATGATTACACCCAGATTTCTAGCTTCACTTTTGCACTCCAGAGACAGAGAGCTGAGATGAGCTGCAATTCTCTGTCTCTACAGAGTCTTTGCACCAAAAATAAGTATTTCTGTCTTGTCTTTGTTCAGTTCTAAGAAGTTATCTGACATCCATAGATTAATATCATCAGTACACTGAGTTAGGGAATGTAAGGGATCTGGGTCATCAGGAGATAGGGGTTTGTACAGTTGTGAATCATCTGCATAATTATGGTAATGTATTTTGTATGTGCGAGTGGGAGCATATAGAGATTGAACAGCAGTGGTCCAAGAATCGAACTTTGGGGTACCCCACACATTATACCCACTTTGTCCGAGAAAAAGTCTTCAATAGACACAAAGAACTGCCTGTCCTGTAGGTATGTTCTAAACCAGTTGAGAACCGGGCCAGAGAGGCCGACCCATTTTTCTAATCTCTCTAGCAAAACGTCATGATCAACAGTGTCGAAGGCGGCACTGAGATCCAGGGGTACAAGAACAGATTTTTTTTAGAATCCGTGTTCATATGCAGATTGTTCACAACCTTGGTAAGTGTTGTTTCTGTGCTATGGTGAGATCGATCGAAAGCTTTATTGATAAATGGCCAGAATGTTGTTTGATGTTAAGTAGTTATTAACTTGAGAATAAACTGTTTTTTCAAGGATTTTGCTGAGGAATGGCGAGTTGGAGATGGGCCTGTAGTTGGCAATAGCTGTTGCATCAAGGTTGCTCTTCTTCAGAAGTGGTTTAAAGGGGACCTATAATGCTATTTTTCAACAATTTAATATATGTCTTTGGGGTCCCCAAAACATGTGTTTGAGTATTTTTGCTGAAAATACCACTCAAATTAAGCATTCTAGCATGCTTCTATACCCCTTTGTTGACCTCCTGTTCAGATTACTCGGATTGAGCATATGCTACTTTGATGCAAATGAGCTGTTTTAAACTCATGCAAATGAGCTTGAGACAGCATGCAGCCCTTAAGAAAGCTGTCTTAAGGGCTGCATGCTGCTGGAAATATACCTGCCTGAAGAGAACAGTTAATAATTTCTAAAACATCATGGGCTAGGCAGTTAAAAACATTTTTACAAAATGTGGCAGAGAGAGGATCCAAGCAGCTGGTGGAGGACTTGAGCTGCCCATCTAGAGGGTCAAAGTGAGACATGGCACAAGAGATATTTCTGGAGAACTGGAGGGTGGGTTCATTACTGGATCTTGAGGCAGTAATGTTCTGTCTAATGGCAATAATTTCCATCCATCCATTATCCATCCATCCATTATCTGAACCGCTTATCCTGCTCTCAGGGTCGTGGGGATGCTGGAGCCTATTCCAGCAGTCATTGAGCGGCAGGCGGAGAGACACCCTGGACAGGCTGCCAGGCCATCACAGCCCCCCCGCCCCCCCCCCACACACCCCTAGGGACAGTTTGAATGGACGATTCACCTGACCTACGTGTCTTTGGACTGCTATGCTGATGATATTCAGCTGTATGTGCCTATAAGGTCTGACGATCATACTCAAATCACTAACTTAGAGGCCTGCTTGGCTATTGTGAAAAACTGGATGTCACTTAACTTTCTGCTTTTAAATTCAGATAAAACCGAGATGCTGGTCGTTGGCCCTGCTAGACACAGACACCAATTTGATCAAGTAACGATAACAATCGGCAACTCTGTGGTTTCACAAAGTGTGGCAGCCAAAAATCTTGGTGTTATGTTTGATCCCAGCCTTTCCTTTGATAAGCACATTAAAGAAGCCACCAAGACTGCCTTTTTTCACTTACGTAACATAGCTAAAATTCGGTCTTTTCTCTCCATGGCTGATGCAGAGACTCTAATACATGCATTTGTTTCATCCAGACTTGATTACTGTAATGTTCTGTTCTCAGGTCTGCCACATTCTAGTACTAAAGGTCTTCAGATGGTTCAGAATGCTGCTGCTAGAATCCTAACTAAAACTAGGAAATTTGACCATATTACACCAATTCTTGCCTCCCTTCATTGGCTTCCTATCCATGTTAGATCAGAATACAAGTTGCTTCTGTTGACTTATAAAATCCTAAATGGGCTTGCCCCATCCTACCTGTCTGATCTCCTTAAACCTTACACGCCATCTCGAGCACTTCGTTCTCAAAATACAGGGCTCCTGTGTGTACCCAAAGTTAAAAAGAAGTCAGCTGGTGGCAGGGCCTTTTCCTATCGGGCTCCATTGTTGTGGAATAACCTGCCTGCTGCCATCAGACAATCAAGAGTCTGTTGAGTCTTTAAATCCAAACTTAAAACTCATCTTTTTGCCTTACTAGCTTGCAATTACTAGCTGCCTTTAAGTTGAGTGCTTCACAACCTGTACTGCATGGCGGGTTGGTTTCTGTCTCAATGAATTTACCAACCGCCATTCTGCCGACGAGATTATCGAGTATAGATTATATAGTACAGATTATAGCATATAGATTATGGCTAATTGATGATTTAATTGATTATGACTAACGACTATTGCAAACTGTTCTCTTCTTTCACATGCCTTTTCTCTCTCTCTGAAAGAAGTCTTCGCCTTCTCTTTTTTTGTGTGTGAATGGTGTCATGTGGGTCTCCCCTGTGTGCACGTGCAGTTGGTTCTCCTCCCAGGTCTCTGTGGTGATGGTGGTCGCCGCCTGGATGCTGCTTGGCACCCCCCTCATCACAATATCTTTTTATATATCTTATAAATCCATATAATTTGGTGCTGGTCGCGTGGCTTGGGTCCTGGATCCTGTCGCAGTGATGTCTGGACACTGCTCGGCATCCTGCGCATCATATTCTTTATAAATTTTACAAGTCCATTATAATTCTGTTATCCTCTTTCAATGTTGTATTGTGTAAATTGTGTAAACACAACATCCATTGCATGTTGTGCGTCTTGGGAGAGAGATCCTCCTCTGTTGCTCTCCCTGAGCTTTCTTCCTAGTTTTTCTCCCTGTTAAAAGGTTTTAGAGAGTTGTTCCTTAACTGATGCGAGGGTCTAAGGACAGGATGTTGTGTTGCTATAAAGCCCACTGAGGCAAATTTGTAATTTGTGATATTGGGCTATACAAATAAAACTGACTGTGGGGAGAAACTGGAGAAAACCCACGCAGACATGGGGAGAACATGCAAACTCCACACAGAGGACAACCTGGGATGACCCACCAAGGTTGGACTACCCCCGGGCTCGAACCCAGGACTTTCTTGCTGTGAGGCAACCGTGCTAACCACTGCGCCACCGTGCTGCTGGCAAAAATTGTATCATTGAAAACGTAGCGAATTGCTCCGATTTTTCAGAGGACAGCATCTCTGACGGGTTTGGAGATGGTGGATTAATAAGTCGGTCAATAGTGGAGAAAAGCACTTTACTATTGTTAATATTTTCATTAATGATTTTAGACAAAAAAAGACTGTCTGGCCTGTTGAATGTCTTAGTTGTACTTGTTCAGTGTTTCCTTGTACATTCATGGTGAACCTGAAGTTTAGTCTTTCTCCACTGTCCTTCTGCCTGGTGACAGTCTCTCTTAAGCTGCCTAACAACCACCCACTTCTCCAGGGGGCGTTTTGTTTTCTATGCTTTTAGTTTTAACAGGTGCAATGGTGTAAAGATATCTCGTATTTTTGAGTTGAAGTCGTTCACAAGATCCTCAGTTTGTACAGTTTTCTGAAAGGTTTCAATCAGTGAAACGTTTTTTGACTCTGCCGTCTCTCTTTATGTTTGTCAAGGTGTTGCCAGCGCTGCATGATTGTTATCGAGCATTTTCTGCATGAACTCGACAAAGTGTGCTCATGTCTTCCTTCTTGTCCAGCTAGCGTCGAAGAGCCATAAGCCGCTTGTGGGCATAGGGTCTGTTGTGTGGGAGTAGACGCCTGGGGCTGCGAAACGGTAATGGGGCGACCCAGCTGTTAGTTTCATCTTTGAAGACTCCTTCCATCTTCTTCAGAAAGAGCATGTCTTCGACAGATGGTGCAAGCTGGTTGTCGGTATCAGTGCAGCGAAAGTCAGTCTCTCCTAAACTCTGTTCAGTGGGTCTTGAGTATGGGCTTGAAGCCTGAAGTTGATGGGGAGTGGCTTTCGAGTAACTCAGACTGAAGTTCTCCTTCACATTGATGCGGCTGTCACAGGGGGTGAGAAGGCTTGGGCGCCCATTACATGCGTTTTTAGAGCACTCACTTTAGTTGGCTTGTGAGCATTGCCGAGACACACATCGCCTATGATAGATAACCCAGCCCAAGTCGAGCTTCTGTGCGTATGGGTCATTGTCTCTGCCACTGAGCTGCTTTCTCACCTTGTGAGCTCTCAGAAGGTTCCGTCCAATGAGCAGGAGGATGTCTGCATCTAGGTCGAGGGGCAGTATCTCAGCAGCTATTGACCTCAGATGGTGGTGGTGTAGTGCAGCTTCAGGAGTGGGTATTTCTTCCCTGTTGTTAGGGATAGCATTACACTCAATGAGCGTTGGGAGAGGAAAACTAATTTTCCCATCTACTGACTCTATTGTGTAGCCGCAAGTTCTTCTACCTGACGTTTCTACTACGCCAGCGCAGGTCTTCAGGGTGTTTGGTTCAACTTTGCTTTGAATGTCAAACATGTAAAAAAACTCAGTCTTTGCAAGGGACAGATTACTTTGGTCGTCCACAATTGCGTACATCTTCTTGCTGTTGTGTCGCTGACCTTCAGGGAAGACATGCACAAGGCAAATGTTCGAGCAGGATTTTCCAGTGAATCCATTTCCACATACCTTTGTACACGTTGCTTTAACATCCAGCTTTGATGAGCTTGCTTCCTCCTCGCCATGCTGTTTAGGGGCAGAGAGGGACTCGGTTGTTTGTGGTGCTGGGCCAGGGTGAAGAGCTGCCAAGTGCCTCTCACTCTCACACTCCACACACCTGATGGTGACATTACAGTCCTTTGCCTGGTGACTGGTGGATGCAAGGCAACGGTAGGAGATGTTGTTGTCTTTGACGAACTTCTTTCTGTCTGCAAGCAGCATCATCCTGAAACCACTACATCTTTTCAGTGGGTGCGGCTTGTGATGTATAGGACAGTGTCTGTTTAGATCTTCAACTACCCTTTCTACTTTTGTGGTTACCTCTGCTGACACGTCTGTCTTGTGCCTGGTGACTGGTGGATGCAAGGCAACGGTAGCAGATGTTGTTGTCTTTGATGAACTTCTTTCTGTCTTCAAGCAGCATCATCCTGAAACCTCAACATCTTTTCAGTGGGTGCGGCTTGTGATGTATAGGACAGTGTCTGTTTAGATCTTCAACTATCCTTTCTACTTTTGTGGTTACCTCTGCTGACACGTCTGTCTTGTGCACCGTAACTGATGGCTGTCTGTTGTAATTACCCAGGGGCTTTTCTTTCTTGAAGCTGACAAAGGAGATAGAAGCTGTTGTAAAGCTTGGGTCATTCCTTGCTCTGGCCTCTTTCTGCACAAACTCAGAAAAGACAGAGAAAGGTGGGAAGGCCACTCTGTGCTCTTCTTTAAATGCTGACCCAACGGTTGTCCACTTTTCTTGGAGGTGAAAGGGTAGCTTCTCCACAATTGGACCTACTCCCCTTGCTGTGTCGAGGTAACTTAAACCAGGTAAATATCCATCTAGCTTTGCAGCTGACAGTTCTAAGAGCAAGTCTGATAGCTCGCGGAGCTTTTGAGGTTCTTTGCTGGAGAGCTTTGGGAAGTTCTCTATTCTAGAGAACAAGGCTCTTTCTATTGCCTCTGTTGAGCCATAGCATTCTTCGAGTCTTGTCCAGATCATACCTAGACCAACAGATGGATGACGTATGTTGACTGCTTTGACCCTTCTAGCATGTTCTGAAGACTCTGGGCACAGCCACATGATGAGCAAGTTTACTTCTTCACTGGCAGTAAGACCAAGGTCTGCAATGGTACTCTGAAAGGTAGAATTCCAGCTGAGATAATTATCCGGCTTGTCATCAAACTTAGTCAGTCCTCCAGTTACCAGCTGGCTCTTTGCTAGGAACCTGGCGAGGTCACTGGTGGTGTTGTCAGTAGGTGCAGGTTTTGGGTTACATCTCCACCGTGGTTGTGGCTCGCTGTAGGAAAGACATTGTTGAAGTGTATCTCTTTGCAGCGCCGGTTTATGCCCTCTGGTGGTGAGGAATGGTACTGATTTGGATCTTTTCTGAAGTAAGACGTGAACTCTGGTGAAGGTTTCACTTGTTTTTGCTGAGGGGTGACGTCATCTTGCTGAGTGGACATGTCTTTCTGTCTTTGCGTGAGCTCAGTGTAGTTGCTTGAGTGTTTATTTATGTACTCACTCACTTTCTGCCCTGGGGTTACTTGGATGGGCAAGAACTCTAACTCTTCACTTCACTCTGCAATAAGCTGAGCAGCAGCAGACTGCATTACCTCTGCTTTGGCCATGAAAGTGTCAGCTTCTTTCTTGGCTTGAAGTGCATCAAGAGTTGCATCTAAGCGGACCTTTTCAACATTTGCATTAGCTTCTATGCGAGCTTTCTCTAATTTAATGTTAACTTCTTGGTCAGCGTAGGCTGCTCTGGCTTTAGCAGCCTGTGCTTCAGCCAGTGCCAGTGCTGCTGCCATACTGGCTCTAGTTGATGCAGTCGATCTATTTGAAGATCCTGCTGACGATCTAACACTCAGCTTTCTTGAAGATTTTGAGGACTTTGAGGAATGAGAGGACAGGGACTTATCCTCCTCACTGTCTTGACCTTGAGCCTCTAAATTTTCCATTATGTCGATGAGTGCTTGACTTGAAAAGGCTTTGTCAGTTACTGACCTCTGGCTGAGTCCGACAGCTAGTTGATGTCCCTCGCAGAGTGCTATCTTTTCACTGTACTGCTACACCCAATGTGTCTCTTGTCCTATATTAGGGTTTTACAGCCAGCTAAACTCTCCCTTGCATCATATCCTCCAAGGAACAGACCATTGTTGTATACGGACGGGATTTAATAACAAGGAAGTGTGAAACTGAAAATAAACATACAGAAAAGCATACATCAGTATACAATACAAAATAGCTTACTCAATCTAGAATTACAGTTAGGATAACTAATCCTCTATTTTTCAGGAAACGAAGGGAAGTATAAAAGTAACATTTTCTTTGCAGGAATAAAATGTAAGTTGTAACTAATCAGGTATAGCACTGAACACTCTATTTACGCTAGCATCAAAGGTATATCCTGAATGCCATCATTAAAATGTGCTGTCATACTACTACTACCACTACTTTCGGCTGCTCCCGTTAGGGGTCGCCACAGCGGATCATCCGTTTCCATTTCTTCCTGTCTTCTGCGTCTTCCTCTGTCACACCAGCCACCTGCATGTCTTCCCTCACCACATCCATAAACCTCCTCTTTGGCCTTCCTCTTCTCCTCTTCCCTGGCAGCTCCATATTCAGCATCCTTCTCCCAATATACCCAGCATCTCTCCTCCACACATGTCCAAGCCATCTCAATCTTGCCTCTCTCGCTTTGTCTCCAAATCGTCCAACCTGAGCGGTCCCTCTAATATAATCGTTCCTAATCCTGTCCTTTTTCGTTACTCCCAGTGAAAATCTTAGCATCTTCATCTCTGCCACCTCCAGCTCCGCCTCCTGTCTTTTCGTCAGTGCCACTGTCTCCAAACCATATAACATAGCTGGTCTCACAACCATCTTGTAAACTTTCCCTTTAACTCTTGCTGGTACCCTTCTGTCGCAGATCACTCCTGACACACTTCTCCACCCACTCCAACCTGCCTGCACTCTCTTTTTCACCTCTCTACTGCACTCCCCGTTACTTTGGACAGTTGACCCCAAGTATTTAAAATCAAATGCCTTTGTCACCTCCACTCCTTGCATCCTGACCATTCCACTGTCCTCTCTCTCATTCACGCATAGGTATTCCGTCTTGCTCCGACTGACTTTCATTCCTCTTCTCTCCAGTGCATACCTCCACCTCTCCAGGCTCTCCTCAACCTGCACCCTACTCTCGCTACAGATCACAATGTCATCCACGAACATCATCGTCCATGGAGACTCCTGCCTGATCTTGTCCGTCAACCTGTCCATCACCATTGCAAACAAGAAAGGGCTCAGAGCCGATCCTTGATGTAATCCCACCTCCACTTTGAACCCAACTGTCATTCCAACCGCACACCTCACCATTGTCACACTTCCCTCATACGTATCCTGCACCACTCCTACATTCTTCTCTGCAACTCCTGACTTCCTCATACAATACCACACCTCCTCTCTCGGCACTCTGTCATAAGCTTTCTCTAAATCTACAAAGACACAATGCAACTCTTTCTGGCCTTCTCTATACTTCTCAATCAACATTCTCAAAGCAAACATCGCATCTGTGGTGCTCTTTCGTGGCATGAAACCATACTGCTGCTCGCTGATCGTCACCTCTCCTCTTAACCTAGCTTCTATTACTCTTTCCCAAATCGTCATGCTGTGGCTGATCAACTTTATACCTCTGTAGTTGCTACAGTTCTGCACATCGCCCTTGTTCTTGAAAATCGGTACCAGTATGCTTCTTCTCCACTCCTCAGGCATCCTCTCACTTTCCAGGATTGTGTTAAACAATCTAGTTAAAAACTCCACTGCCATCTCTCCTAAACATCTCCATGCCTCCACAGGTATGTCATCAGGACCAACTGCCTTTCCACTCTTCATCCTCTTCATAGCTGCCCTCACTTCCTCCTTGCTAATCCGCTGAACTTCCTGATTCACTATCCCTACATCATCCAACCTTCTCTCTCTCTCCTTTTCTTCATTCATCAGCCCCTCAAAGTACTCCTTCCACCTTCTTAGCACACTCTCCTCGCTTGTGAGCACATTTCCATCTCTATCCTTGATCGCCCTAACTTGCTGCACATCCTTTGCAGCTTGGTCGCTCTGTCTAGCCAATCGGTACAAGTCCTTTTCTCCTTCCTTAGTGTCTAATCTGTCATACAACTCACCATACGCCTTTTCCTTTGCCTTTGCCACCTCTCTCTTTGCTTTACGCTGCATCTCCTTGTACTCCTGTCTACTTTCTTCATCTCTCTTACTATCCCACTTCTTCTTTGCCAACCTTTTCCTCTGTATAATTTGCTGAACTTCCTCATTCCACCACCAAGTCTCCTTGTCTTCCTTCCTCTGTCCTGATGACACACCAAGTACCTTCCTAGCTGTCTCCCTCACTATTTCTGCAGTGGTTGTCCAGCCATCTGGCAACTCTTCACTACCAACTAGTGCCTGTCTTAACTCCTGCCTGAACTCCACACAACAGTCTTCCTTCTTCAACTTCCACCATTTGATCTTCGGCTGTGTCTTCACTCGCTTCCTCTTCTTGGTCTCCAAAGTCTAAAATGTGCTGTCATACATGTTACCAAAATTATACAAACTGTAGCAAATATGTAAAAAATACTTCAAAATAAAGATTCTAGCAATGATGGATAATAGCTTTACTTACAGATATTGCCACTCAAAGGGGTAGAAACTAGGTGATGGCTAATGATGGAGCATGAATATTGCTGTGTTGTCACAGGAAAAGGAAGTAGCTGAAACTGCAGTACTTATCTATGCCACTAGAAGGCAAAAGACTCACGATAATGGAACTATGCCCCTAGTGGCGGAGAGACTCTAAAAATAAAGGAAACCGTTCCATTACAGGCGCCCTTGGTGTTACCTCCTCAGGTGCAGCTCTGTTCAGGGCTGTGCGCCAGCCCTCCCAGCCGATCCAGCGTCAGCCCTCCCAGCCATCAAACCAAGACAAAACAAACCTAGATGCAGACGTGGACAAAGACACCGCATGGACGACACTGGGCGAGGCCGCAGCAAACCACGGTTCGCGCTGCCAGCTTTTTTTATTCAAACATTTTTTATTTTCTTTTTATTCAAAAGGTAGATATTCAAAACACGTGAATTCCCCGAGGGGGGGGGGTTCCTTGCAGTGATAGGAATCAGAGAGGACAGCAGCTATTCCACCGCCTCTCATCAGACCTGGTGGGACAGACGAATTTGAAGCCAGCAGGTGCAATCTCAATGAGCGCGACTGTGCCATTTCTGTCCAGGGGTCTCGTTATGAGACAGTGCGTAGGATCCTTCCTAAAAGTGCACGTGCGCACAAAAGCCGAAAACAGTGTGCGCCAAAACAAACAAAAAATCGGACTTATAAAAGCCTGCGTACGTACGCACACCTGCAGGCAATCTTCCCTTTATCCGTCAGTCCACTTGGAAATGTGCGCGCTTGTATCAGCTTCAGGCCCCGCCCTCCACGCGCCCCAAGCCACCGTCCGTGCAACGCGCCGCGTCAGTGCTGATGCACGCGAGCCTGCTGACCAGTGCTACGTCACGGGGAATCATGGCAGCAAGCGAGAGGGAGACGAAGGAAAGGCCTTTCCCGGACACAGAAGTCGAGGTGCTTGTTGGTGAGGTGGAGGTCAGAAAGCAGATACTGTTTGGTGGGGAGGACATGGCTGAAACCACAGACGACCCCGGGAAAGTACTGTTTTATCTTTGATTACATGGCTGTGGAAAGCCCGTAGAGACGTGGCAGAGCGCAGTGGGCCAACGCCTTGTGTCCTTTAGTCCGAGAGTCGGGAGCAGCCGGTGCCGACAAGGTTACCGGCGACGAGAGTCCCGGCGGAGGTGCTGTAGCCGCGGAGCTTCCGGCTGTCCCCAGCACCAGTGCGTCCTGTGCGCATGGTGCGTCTGGAAGTGGCCAGGTTCTGACTGACTGACGCAGTCCTGCAGACACAGAGAGACACCGCCAGTGTAATCGATGCCGTGGCAGACGAGCTGAAGCAGGTTAGAGCTGTGATGTGTAACATAACCGTGATGTGTGAAATGTCATCTACATTAAACATCTTGTCCAGAAATGAACCTTAATTGCTGTGTTGGTGTCTTGCTGCTCTCCCACAGGGTAAGAACACCTGATGTCTTGACTACTCATATTAAGGATGCCACCCAAGACGGCAGGCACACTGCACTCAGGGACGGCTGCGGTACCCAGGCCTAACCATAGAATTTAACCGATGTATTTATTTATTTTTTGGATTTTCTCCTTTTTTCTCCCCAACCAATTACGCCACTCTTCCGAGCCGTCCCGGTTTCTGCTCCACCCCCTCTGCCGATCCGGGGAGGGCTGCAGACTACCATGTCTCCTCCCATACATGTGGAGTCACCAGCCGCTTCTGTTCACCTGACAGTGAGGAGTTTCACCAGGGGGACGTAGCACGTGGGAGGATCACGCTATTCCCCCCAGTTCCCCCTCCCCCCTGAACAGGCGCCCCGACCGACCAGAGGAGGCGCTAGTGCAGCGACCAGGACCCATACCCGGCTTCCCACTCGCAGACACACACGGCCAATTGTGTCTGTAGGGTCGCCCGACCAAGCTGGAGGCAACACGGGGATTCGGACCGGCGATCCCCGTGTTGGTAGGCAACGGAATAGACCACTACGCTACCCGGACGCCCAATTTAACAGAATGATATGATCCCCAAAAGGGGCTTGAGGCAGAAAGGTAAACGTTATATATCGTTAATCCCATCAAGCACATACCTGTCGGCTAATTCCCATTGGCAAGAGAAAGCCCAGAGTGGTTACTACCCGTATTTGTACCGGGGTGGCGCGGTTCCTTCGGGTTGCTCTGTCTAGTGCTGGACCCAGTTCAGCACACAGATCGAAGAGCACGGCTCTAGGGAATCGGAATCGGCTTATTAGCCAGTCATCATCATGGGCCGGGAAATCTTCGTGGTCCCCGAACCATCGTTCCCTCCTAATCCTTCTATTCGCGTAGTCCTCTAGCAGCGCCAGTGCATCCGTCATGCGTCATTACGCACGAGTGTCGCCGCGGTGTCTATATGTTTACAGCTGCGAGATCGACTGCCTCATACCTTGCCGAAATGATCGCGTCAATCAGTGGCAGGCCTATCCATCACACTGGGACGTCATTTCAAGATGGAAGTTTGATAGGTGAACACACTTGCTTTTATTTATGGCGGTTTTGTTATTTTAACGCAAGTACAAATAACACTGCTGGTTTGAATGTTTATTATAACGTGGATCTATAATTAACGTTTGATATTAAGTGAAATTAAATGTGTGAGAGGCACCATGATACAATTTGGCTTCAATTCACCAGCTCACCATCTCCGTGGCCAATTCCCCCCTGCAGTCTCCAAAAGGTCCGTGCGCATGGCTCAGAGTTGAGGTGCAGGCGCGCACATTGTCCCGTCAGGTTTGTACGCAGCGGTTATGAATGAGAGGTTATGGGCACTTGTTGTAGTATTAGGTGCCATGTGGAAGAGAGAGCGAGGCCATGCTGAGGCTGAAGGCAGATCTTACCATGTGGCGCTAAGGTCTAGTTAGAAAGTGACTCTGAGCAAACATAAGTCTTGTCGGCCAAGTCACAACCGCTTTCAGGCTGAATGGAAAAAGGTAGAATGTGTCACTGTAAAGGAATCCTGAGGGGCAGTTCCACATCTCTCTACGACTAAGTTTACACACAGCCAGTAATCCGATTAAAGTGAAGAATCGAATGTTCAATTAAAGTGTCTATATGGTTTTGCAATAATACAGTCTCAATAAGGGCAAGACTCGCTGGATAGTTGATAACTATCCAAGACCCCGCTTCCAACATGGTGTCTGAGACAATTCAGAAAACGTCGCCATTTCTTGTTTTTGTTTGTTTGTTGTTTCTTTAACCTGTCCAAAAACTTTATATTTTTAACTTTATATTGAGCATAAAGATGGTTCCAGTCTCACCCACAAATGTGGCTGTTTACTGCTGCTCAAAAAGAGGAGCCAGCGTACACCTGCTCAGGTGCCCCCCCAACCCCACCCACTCATTCAGCCAGCCCCCCCTCCTCAGCTGTTTCCTATCCAGTATAAATGCCCTTACAAACAGAGGCGAATGAAGAGAAAGGAGACACCAAGGAGCAGCAACATTTCAGCTTTCCGTTTCAATCCGTGGGTGCGTTAATTCCGTTCATAAAATAGAAAGTATGAATGAGGATTTACACTCACCGGCCACTTTATTAGGCACACCTGTCCAACTGCTCGTTAACGCAAATTTCTAATCAGCCAATCACATGGCAGCAACTCAATGCATTTAGGCATGTAGACATGGTCAAGACAATCTGCTGCAGTTCAAACCGAGCATCAGAATGGGGAAGAAAGGTGATTTAAGTGACTTTGAACGTGGCATGGTTGTTGGTGCCAGACGGGCTGGTCTGAGTATTTCAGAAACTGCTGATCTACTGGGATTTTCACGCACAACCATCTCTAGGGTTTACAGAGAATGGTCCGAAAAAGAGAAAATATCCAGTGAGCGGCAGTTCTGTGGGGGAAAATGCCTTGTTGATGTCAGAGGAGAATGGCCAGACTGGTTTGAGCTGATAGAAAGGCAACAGTAACTCAAATAACCACTCATTACAACCGAGGTATGCAGAAGAGCATCTCTGAACGCACAACACGTCGAACCTTGAGGCAGATGGGCTACAGCAGCAGAAGACCACACCGGGTGCCACTCCTGTCAGCTAAGAACAGGAAACTGAGGCTACAATTCGCACAGGCTCACCAAAATTGGACAATAGAAGATTGGAAAAACGTTGCCTGGTCTGATGAGTCTCGATTTCTGCTGCGACATTCGGATGGTAGGGTCAGAATTTGGCGTCAACAACATGAAAGCATGGATGATCCATCCTGCCTTGTATCAACGGTTCAGGCTGGTGGTGGTGGTGTAATGGTGTGGGGGATATTTTCTTGGCACACTTTGGGCCCTTAGTACCAATTGAGCATCGTGTCAACGCCACAGCCTACCTGAGTATTGTTGCTGACCATGTCCATCCCTTTATGACCACAGTGTTCCCATCTTCTGATGGCTACTTCCAGCAGGATAACGCGCCATGTCATAAAGCTCGAATCATCTCAGACTGGTTTCTTGAACATGACAATGAGTTCACTGTACTCAAATGGCCTCCACAGTCACCAGATCTCAATCCAAAAGAGCACCTTTGGGATGTGGTGGACCGGGAGATTCGCATCATGGATGTGCAGCCGACAAATCTGCAGCAACTGCGTGATGCTGTCATGTCAATATGGACCAAACTCTCTGAGGAATGTTTCCAGTACCTTGTTGAATCTATGCCACGAAGGATTAAGGCAGTTCTGAAGGCAAAAGGGGGTCCAACCCGGTACTAGGAAGGTGTACCTAATAAAGTGGCCAGTGAGTGTATTTCCAATATGTAAATAAGCAGGATATTACATACAGATAAGCCATTGCCAATAATCTGAAGTGATCAAGTATAGAAAGTATTAAAATACTGTTAGGCACTCGAATTCTGTCAGCTTCCAGAAATAACGCTCCTCTGAACCATAGAGCTTCTGTACACAGGCGAGCTGCGCTGCCAGATATAGAAATTGGTGCCATGCTTTCACCGCCCCCTAGTGGTCAGTTAAGAGAACAACAGTCACATTGCAGGGGAAGCCTCGCCGCTGCAGGCACTGATTGTCTGAAAAAGATCTTACGTTCAGTCCAAATAATTCACGAGATTGTTAAAATACGGCCACACTCCACATACGAGTGAAACAGAAAACCGCTCAAGTGCACACGACGACTTCTTCTTCACTCCAGCCAGTCGTCAAGTCTGAACTTAAGTATTATTTTCAGACGATTAAACTGATACAAATGGATGAAAAACGTAATCAACGAGGTATGCATAATTTGCATCAACCCGCAGTAGAAAAGAGCACTCTGACATTTAATAGCCCAACTCCGTTTACATTTACGAGCGAGTCACTAAGAAGAACCAGCTCTTACTGAAAACACGAGACAGACAGACCCACAGACAGACCCACAGACAGACAGACCCACAGACAGACAGGCAGACAGACAGACCCACAGACAGACCGACCGACAGACAGACAGACAGGCAGACAGACAGACCGACCCACAGACAGACAGAAGCGCCGATGATCAGCAAAGAGGAAGTGGCGCATTGTTCTCTAGATGAGTCTACACGCCGCCGATCGATATCATTCATCATAGTCGGGCTTGAGCGAAGTCTCGGAGCCGGACAGCCGCCCTTCGTTCGCCCCACGGTGTGGTCGGTCGGGCAGTTTCTCCGGGCGCAGGCGAGATGAGGGAGCCGTCAGGTATCCGCACACACTTCCCGTGGTTCCATCTGGCGATGACGATGATGATGGTGATGATGCACGGGACTGAACTGACGGACGGGTACAAACCCGTCATCATCGTGCACGGACTTTTCGATGGACCCAAGCAACTTGGAACATTGGCCCATTTCGTAACAAAGGTATTTCACCTTTTTTCTCTTGGGATGTGGAGAAATGAAACATTTAATAGCAAATTGCTGCATATTTTGCAATTAAACCATTAAACTTTCATGAACCTTGTTGGATAAATTTAAATTGTAGATGTTGTAACATTACCTATGTTTAAAAATGGTCAAATCGGTGATAGCAAGGGCTCGAGTTACCTGTTATCTGTTAACGCTATGATGCTTTAGCCCATTAAAGCCGGACCAAACTCAATAATCACATTTAACTTTTTATGCCTAAAACAACTTGAAAACATCACAATAAAACATCCGGTAACGTTGTTTTTGTTTAAATGACTACTATGGTGGGTTTTCATACCTCTGTCCATACCTACTCAAGCGCCTCGAGAACTACAAGGGCGTGGTCTAGCGCTCGTTTATGAGCTGGCCTTTGACTGGCTGGTCCGCAAGGTTGGCGGTAGGGTGGGCGGGGTTTCATTTCCCAGCGAGTTGGGGGGGCCGCCGCAGCTGGGACGCGAACCCGGGACTGCGCTAACCAGTCGATACAGGGTCCGACCCGTTAGCCGTGGGCTAGCCAGTCTTCTCATAACAATATTTTGATGAAATGATCTAATTGGCTGTACATAGACAAGTAAACGTGTCTGATGGCGTCATGAGTATTAGAGCAAAAAGCTGGACCAAGAGAAAGAAGCTCAACGGTAGAACGAGTGGCAGGTTGTAAACGCAACGTCCACAGTTGGCCCCTCCTCCCCGGCCCAACACCACCAGAAGAGTGCGCCGCCTGGCCGCAGTCGCCAGAACACAAGCCAGCTAACTCCGCGTCGCTCTCTAGTCCCATCCTGTCCTTCAGCGCTCGCCGGCAGCTGAAAGTCGGCCCAGACGGACTCTGGCCGGCTTTGTCCGCCTTGCTATATTCGTGTCTTTCCGACGCCGTGTCCTCCACGGTCTTGTGTGCCGGCTAGACTACTCATGTAGTGGGCTGTGGCATTTTGTGTGCCGGTGTAGGCCTAAGTGAACGTGTACCCACCCACCTCGCAGCTTCTCACCCCTTTCTCTCAAGCTAGCACACAGAACTGCTAGAATGGTGACCTGGAACAACAACGCATTTATTTCAACGTAACCCAGCAGGTAGTTTCCAGGAAAAAACGAGAAATAAACCTTCACTGTGTCTCGTAAACACCTTGACACAGTATAAACTCACATCGATAAATGCACCCTCTTTTTTCTCACACCGGCGGAGGGTCTTCAAAGTGTCCCGGGATGACAAAATAAGCCTAACCCTATTTTCAGTAGGAAATACCTTCCTAGACTGCTTTCCTCTGCCAAAGGGCGTAGGCGGCTTCAGGCTGCGCTTCCAGAATGTAACCCTAATGCCCCGACCCCCCCTGAAAAGCAGACTCTGGATGTTACATCCAAACCGGGCGGCAGCCTCCCCCAATCTGCTCTTCCAGCCTCCCCCCGATCTGCTCTTCCAGCCTCCCCCGATCTGCTCTTCCAGCCTCCCCCCAATCTGCTTTTCCAGCCTCCCCCCAATCTGCTCTTCCAGCCTCCCCCCAATCTGCTCTTCCAGCCTCCCCCGAACTGCTCTTCCAGCCTCCCCCCAATCTGCTCTTCCAGCAACAAAACAACCACTTCACCGTGGTACTGCAGTCATGCAACCTGTCGCTCGGTTCGTGTCAAGTCCGTAACAGTCCACTCGGTTAAACCGCCAACAGCGTCCGTTCCGCCGGACGAAGAACGGCAGCGCGGTGCTCCCGGGGACCACGGCAGGTGGCAGGAAGACTCACAGGAGGGAGGCGGGAGAAAGCGAAGGAGAAACATCCCAACAGATTCGCTGATGATGCCGCTCCTACTGCAGCGTGGTCGGCCCGTTCACCTCAAACACGGCAGCCGTCGTCCATTTCCTTGTGTGTCCACAGCCTACCCGAACTCGCACCGCCTCCCTTAGGTAGCCGCCATGTTCTCCTTCTCCTTCTTCTCCTTCTCCTTCTTCTTCTTCTTCTTCTTCTTCTTCTTCTTCTTCTTCTTCTCGTAAGCACACAAGTCCCGCCTTCTGCCACCGTTCTTCTCCTTCCAATAGGCCCACAGTTCCTGACAGTCACTGCTTGACCAATGAAGTGCGCACCCATCAGCGGAGGCAATTCACCCTCTACAATGTGGCTCGCCGCACGCGCTTATGGCGTATTCCCCGGGCGCTGCGCCGCGGCTGCCCCTTGTTTCCGGTGTGTGTAGAGGATGGGTTAAATTTACATAATGCACAGAACGGATTTCATTCTTCTTCTCTCCTCCTCGTCTGGCACCTGGTTGTTATTTTTATAGAGTCGCGTTGCCCAAAGGTTAATGCCCAGAAACGTCCCGTACAGAGGACTTAACGCCCAGAGGCGTCCCGTACAGAGGACTTAACGCCCAGAGACGTCCCGTACAGAGGACTTAACGCCCAGAGGCGTCCCGTACAGAGGACTAAACGCCCAGAGACGTCCCGTACAGAGGACTTAACGCCCAGAGGCGCCCCGTACAGAGGACTTAACGCCCAGAGGCGTCCCGTACAGAGGACTAAACGCCAAGAGGCGTCCCGTACAGAGGACTTAACGCCAAGAGGCGCCCCGTACAGAGGACTTAACGCCAAGAGGCGTCCCGTACAGAGGACTTAACGCCCAGAGGCGTCCCGTACAGAGGACTTAACGCCCAGAGGCGTCCCGTACAGAGGACTTAACGCCCAGAGGCGCCCCGTACAGAGGACTTAACGCCCAGAAACGTCCCGTACAGAGGACTTAGCGCCAAGAGGCGCCCCGTACAGAGGACTTAACGCCCAGAGGCGTCCCGTACAGAGGACTAAACGCCCAGAGGCGTCCCGTACAGAGGACTTAACGCCCAGAGGCGTCCCGTACAGAGGACTTAACGCCCAGAGACGTCCCGTACAGAGGACTTAACGCCAAGAGGCGTCCCGTACAGAGGACTTAACGCCAAGAGGCGTCCCGTACAGAGGACTTAACGCCCAGAGGCGTCCCGTACAGAGGACTTAACGCCCAGAGGCGTCCCGTACAGAGGACTTAACGCCCAGAGACGTCCCGTACAGAGGACTTAACGCCCAGAGACGCCCCGTACAGAGGACTTAACGCCCAGAGACGCCCCGTACAGAGGACTTAACGCCCAGAGGCGTCCCGTACAGAGGACTTAACGCCCAGAGGCGTCCCGTACAGAGGACTTAACGACCAGAGGCGTCCCGTACAGAGGACTTAACGCCCAGAGGCGTCCCGTACAGAGGACTTAACGCCCAGAGGCGTCCCGTACAGAGGACTTAACGCCCAGAGGCGTCCCGTACAGAGGACTTAACGCCCAGAGACGCCCCGTACAGAGGACTTAACGCCCAGAGGCGTCCCGTACAGAGGACTAAACGCCCAGAGACGTCCCGTACAGAGGCGTCCCGTACAGAGGACTTAACGCCCAGAGGCGTCCCGTACAGAGGACTTAACGCCCAGAGGCGTCCCGTACAGAGGACTAAACGCCCAGAGGCGTCCCGTACAGAGGACTTAACGCCCAGAGGCGTCCCGTACAGAGGACTTAACGCCCAGAAACGTCCCGTACAGAGGACTTAGCGCCCAGAGGCGTCCCGTACAGAGGACTTAACGCCAAGAGGCGCCCCGTACAGAGGACTTAACGCCAAGAGGCGCCCCGTACAGAGGACTTAACGCCCAGAGGCGTCCCGTACAGAGGACTTAACGCCAAGAGACGCCCCGTACAGAGGACTTAACGCCAAGAGGCGTCCCGTACAGAGGACTTAACGCCCAGAGACGCCCCGTACAGAGGACTTAACGCCCAGAGGCGCCCCGTACAGAGGACTTAGCGCCCAGAGGCGTCCCGTACAGAGGACTTAACGCCCAGAGGCGTCCCGTACAGAGGACTTAACGCCCAGAGACGTCCCGTACAGAGGACTAAACGCCCAGAGACGTCCCGTACAGAGGACTTAACGCCCAGAGACGCCCCGTACAGAGGACTTAACGCCCAGAGGCGTCCCGTACAGAGGACTAAACGCCCAGAGGCGTCCCGTACAGAGGACTAAACGCCCAGAGACGTCCCGTACAGAGGACAGGGTCTCTACAGATAGACACCGGCACACACGTCTACGCGCAACAGTTCTTAGGTCACTCCTCATTTGCTGCTGCCCAAAACATTGTCCCCGGGTCTCTACTGTGTGCGTCTTCATTTAACTTTACTTAACATACTAGTTGTTGAGCGCTGTAAGGGGGATAGTGCATCTCTTATTAGCCTGCAGGGTTACACATTATGGGCCGTAAACTAGGCTAGAGGCAATGACGGTAGAGTCAATACAGTGAAAGGTAGGTGCACAGTAGGCCACGTGCCCTCTGGACTATATAGCCAACATGCGCAAGGAATCTCAAAGGGGTTTTCATCTTTGGTAACGCTAAAGCACTCGAACGCATTACTTTTCTCAATAAGTAACGGAGTGATGTAACAAGTTACTTTTAACAGCAGTAACAGTAATGTAACGATTTACTTTTAAAAGTCACGTTCCCCAACACTGGATCAGTACTGATTGCACATACACAAAACCGTGGGTGAAGAATTCCCTTTAATAAGTCAACAGAAAAAATGACACAATGTGGCTTTAAAGAAATGTCAAAAACAGTTCAACAAAACGCCTTTAACCGAAGACACGGCTCAAAATGCACGACAATGGAAGTATAAATGTATAAACGTATAAAAGTATAAATGATATTAGAAAAGATCAGTGTTTCAAATGCAGATGGACTTTAATTCCTTTCGTATTTATCGCTCTATAAGGACAATATCTCATAATACATAAAATCTCAATGGTCCTGCTTTGCTGAAATTATAATACCTATTCGAGTAATCAGGATAATTAATCATTTTGTTGTTGAAGTTAATTGTTACATTTTGTGCATAGATAAACAAGCTGCAAGAATTTGTACGACTGGCGTTGCTGAAATAGTTGCTGAAGTGTTTGTACGACATCCAGATTTAGTGAACACCATGGTTTTAAGTGATGTGAGAATTCAGCCTGAAAGTGAACCATAATCCGGTTTGCTTCCCGTTCCTCAACCTGAAACCATCTTTTGCTTTGGCAAGAGGTAGCAGGTACCGGCACACAAAGCCATCAAGTGTAGACTGGTCAGGGCTGAAACTACCTCAGTGTCACGTTCTGGATGATAATTCATGCTTTTCTTGACTCTAACAACACTTTTATACCTTGTCAGGTTCATCCAGGCACAGACGTGTCCGTGATAGATTTGTATGATAACCTGGCCAGCCTAAAACCAATGTGGACTCAGGTCTTGGGCTTTAGGAAGGCCATAGTCCCCATCATGCAAAAGGCTCCCGACGGCGTCCATTTTCTGTGCTTCTCACAAGGTCTCTCTCACACATAGATGCACACACACAAGTGGGAGATACACAGGGAGACACAGACAAGTGGCATACACACAAATACACAAGCATGCAAACACACACACACACACACACACACACACACACACACACACACACACACACACACACACACACACACACAAAGTCAAATAAAGATACATTAAGATGTGTATAAAGACATACAGGCCTTGACACTTCCCCTTTTTAGCATACCAAGATAAGTAACGTTTGTTAGCTGTGTCACAAAGCTCACACTTCTTGCCATGCCTGTGTCATTGTGTGCTGTTGTACTGAAAAGTTTAGAGGCACATGAAACAAATTTGGGTGCAGGATCTCCTGTAAAGAAATAAATGAAAATGCCCAATCCAAAGAAGTTGTACACATACACCGTTTATACATTTCTAAATGGCAACGAATGAATTTGTTGTCAGTCGTGCATTTATCTCTTGATGCGTTGTGCCCCTTTCTTCAGGTGGTCTGATATGTCGAGCTCTGCTCTCCATTATCCCAGACCATAATGTGCACACCTTTGTCTCTCTCTCGTCGCCGCAGGCCGGCCAGTACGGAGGTCAGACCCAGTCTTCGTTTGTCCTAAATAAGAAACAATGGAGATAGCCTATTGTAGTGTCCCACACTGAGAAGTAAACACACGTCTATCAGAGTACTGGCCAAAATCAGCCCTGAGCGGATGATTGTGTGAGGGAATAAGCACTCTAGGTCAGCTTGTAAGAGCTTAATTAATTGTGTACCTTTATTAAATAAGTATTAATTCTTCATAAAAGCACAAATAAATGTGAATTTATTTCTACTTTTGCATGGAATGCCTGCAAAGTAGCTCACAGCATGTTTCTGTCCAGACACTGACTATCTGAGATGGGTTTTCCCTGACTACGTGACGAGGAACATCTTCCATATCTGCTACAACAGATTTGGACAGAAAGTGTCTATATGTGACTACTGGAACGGTAAGGACAGCATGTTTCGTAACCGTGCCGGGCATTTCTGGACTAGCTTACAATTAAATAGTGTGGCATACAATCAGGTTCTCCCTCCAAATTGATGCTACAAACTGTTTTCACCATAAATTGGATTAATACCCACCTCCACCCCCCAGATCCTCGACACAGAAACCTCTACCTGCAGAGAAGCACCTTCCTACCACTCCTGAATGGCGAGAGGGCTCACAAAGACCTGGAAGGTGCCAGCACTGGCATACACTTGACAGAATGACTGGTGCTGCCACCGGATGTATTTTAGATATCTATCTATCTATCTATCTATCTATCTATCTATCTATCTATCTATCTATCTATCTATCTATCTATCTATATCTATATCTATCTATATATGATGTTTTTTTTCCTGTCTCTCCAAAATGTCCTCAGCGTGGAGAAACAACTTCCTGCGCATCAAGAAGCTTGTTCTGGTTGGAGGACCTGATGACGGAGTCATCATGCCCTGGCAGTCCAGGTGTGAAATGACGTCTTTAAATTAAGCTGAAATCTGTCTCTGACATTTCCTCACTAACTCTCTCATGTTTACTTCGAACTGAGTCAGTTTTATCATCACTTTGTTCTCGTATAGAAGTAATCCAGGGCACAGCACACTGGCATGACAGGAACGTCTGCACCTTTACCCCTGAGGCAAGAGTATCTAACCAGCAACACAAAGAAAAGAAACTAGAATCAACGGGATCAAATTAACATGGCGACCATAAACGGTTATTCAGAATGCAGTGTTTAAAGAAGTAGGATGAAAAGTGTCGTGTATCTCCAGGCTAACTGAATTATACAACGATCAAGGTGTATTGTGGTCTTCCTCTTTTATTTGCTGGACCGTAGTAACGTTACAAAACCACTGCGTTAAGCAGGCCCGGACACACACGAGTGACCCTCTTGCTCTGTCTTCTTCCAAGGGCCGCACCAGAGTGGCGCGCGTACATTTATACAACATACACAGCCAATAGACATCGAGGGTCAGAGGTCAAACATAAAATACATATTACTGCAAATAAAAACATTTGCTTTCGTGTGTATCTCCATACACTACAAAAAGGTGTGTCATTAGCCCCCGATTGTGTCCAAAGCTCAGTCCTGGAACAACTGTAGGACCTACAAGAACAATATTATACTGAAGATTCTGACGCCGTCACTGGAAAAATACATCCCAGAACCAGATTGCAGACTGTTCTGCTGACAAAGAAAGAAGGATAAAATGGCACATGCACATGTATTGTGCACTACCGTGAAGCAGCTCAAAACAGAGCCTGTATCTGGTGTGTGGTATGAGATGTAAGGCAATGAAGAGCTGGATGTAAAACATGTTGTCTTTATTTTGGACGGGGGGATGGGCGGAGGGACTTCTTCCTCTTACCTGAGGATTTTGGACCACATCATTAGGTCTGTGATTCCTGTTCACCTGGACTGACACCTCATTTCCTCTTTTGACAGCCACTTTGGATTCTATGGCAGAAATGAAAACATTGTCGAGATGAGCAAACAGGAAGTAAGTTGTTTCACTTTCAAAACGGGTAAACTCCAGTAAGCAGTTTCACTACCAAATCTGACATCAATTTTTGAGGGCAAACATCACAATCAGAATGTCGCCATTTAATAGATTATATCTTGAATGTAGAGGATCTACACAAGTCTATAAAATAAACTGTTTCATCATCAAATAATAAGTTATCCTCTCTCCTCAAAAAGGCCCCATAAAGTCATTCACTCCAAACAGCAAATATCTTGGTTTCGGTTCAACCCATACAGCTGCAGTGTTACCATGTAGCATTACTGTGTACTGTAGAACCACGTAGCATCTCTCACTTTCTCGCCTTCTGTTTGAAAGTACTACATCAGAGACTGGTTTGGCCTGAAGACGCTGGATGCCCGTGGAGATGTGTTGGTCTGTGTGCAGTCCGGCGTTCAACACACACAATGGCACTCCAACTACACAGTGTTCAGCAGCTGTATCGAGAAGTGGCTCACATGACAAGACCTGCTGTCACACTGCATAGTATAGGAAGTATGCCAAATGTACACAGATTACGCTTGAGCACAAACAAAATGGCTGTCCGTCTGTGTGGCTGTCAGTTTGTGCAAACCCGTGCACAAGCAGACACACGGAGTAGCACAGATATATATGTATGTATGTATGTATGTATGTATGTATGTATGTATGCATCTTTGTGCCTTATATTTTTTAAAAGGGGGGATCATGCAGAAATCTTGGTTTTACGATCACTTATAATGGCTGAGTTTATATCTTCTACCTTTCTCACCAGTCAGTAAATTATTTGCTTGCTTTTACTTTCTACTGATAGGCTTAGTGCATTCACAACAAAGGGGGCTCAAAATAATACCAGCAACTGGTTCTCTTCATCAATAACATGACCTGTTTTGATGCTTTAAGGAACTCTGTGGGGAAAAAACCCTGTGTCTTAGTGCTGGGCAATAATCCCATATGATCCTTTTTGTCTTTCAAAAGCATTGTATCAGGATGAAATCTGGATAGCGTCATATCATGATGCACGGTTTTGTTGTCTAAATTGATGATAATGAGAATTTTTTGCTAAATTTTATCAAAAAATGAGGTCTGAAATATTTGAGGGAGTATTATTTGAAGACTAGTTTCGGTTTGATATTGTACTTTACATTACCAAACAGTTCAATGTGATGAACCTCAGTTGGATTCTTAAACATGTATTTCTGCATATTTAAGCAGATATTGTGATGTAAATCGATATCACATAAAAGTCTCTGTGAATATCATGATAGTGTATTTTCCATATTGCCCGGCACGCTGTCCCCATAGCACCATGGTCTGTTGTTTCTTAATGTGATGGAGAGTTTCTTTAGCCAAGAGACCAGCTTCATCACAGACACGTCAGTGCAAGTCCCAGCAACGTAAACCATGCAGAGCTACACGTGTCTTGATGCTGCTAGGTGATCCAGGTAAGAACACCAAAGTAGGTTGAACCAGTTCATCTGGATACAACGTTTACCGACAGAAACGTGTCATCATCACCTAAGTGAGACTGCAGGTGTCCCCACCCTTATAAACAACACAGTGGCATAATGACCAAACCAACGATCGGTTTCATATGCAAATAGGCATTTCCATTAACTAGAGTTTCAATGGCCATGTGTACTATTCACAGAGGATTTGGGAATGTTTGCAATCCCAGCATTGTAAGATGGCAACAAATGTACTCTTAGCCCCCCCCCCCCGGTTCAGGGATGGTCGTTCCCTCTTCACATCGATGGTGAAGAGGGAACAACCAATGAATGCCACTGTATTGTTTATAAGGGTGGGATACCTGCAGTCAGTTGAGACGGAAGAGGTCAGTCACTTCGATGATGATGAAACGTTTCTGTCAGTAAACGTTATGTCCACATCAACTGATTCAACCTTCTTTGAACAGTAGCTACAAGGCCCAGCTGTGCCAAGTCCATCATGGTTAGGAACATGTATTACTGCTGGAACACAGAAGATTCATGGTGCAATGTGAAATGGTTTGATAGCTGTACTGAATCTGTTCAAGATTCGTTTTTTCTTTTCTGTTCGAGAGATGTCTACAAGTGCTGGAAGCTGCTGTGAACCGGAGTCAAATTCCTTGTATGCATAGGCACACTTGGCCAATAAAGTTGATTCTGATTCTGAAGATTAACAATCTCTTTATTCTTATCAGTCTATTTTTTTTAATATATTAGACAGTATGATGGAGACCACGCAGCCTGTGTTTAAGCGTGGATTTCGTCCATGCCGAGTTGTTTTATTGAAATATGTCACAACACATTGCAATGCATCATGCATTGATACTAGAATATTGAAGCGTTTCGATCCATTGAACGGTCTGGACCACATAATCTCAGTAGAAACAGTCAGGTTTATTGCCCTTTTTGTTTACTGCCATGACCCGCACTTGCTGCTTGCCGCTCAGTCCCAATCCTAAGAGCCCCTCACTTCCGCCAAACACCCACCTAAAAAACCCTTAATAAGACCACCCCTTGTGGTAGTCCACCCCTAGTGGTCGCCTAGTTCCCATATTAGAAAGCTGATATGCTACATTGCCCCCCCCCTTTAAAGAAAGCATTCGTCCCCCAATGTGAAAATCTCTGTGCAGCAACCCGCACTGATAGCTCTGATAATCTTGAACACACCTGGCCCCTCGAACCTAAGAGACAGAGATAGCCAAAGACACAGGCGAGTGGAAAAGAATCTGGAACTTTTTTTTTTTGTCTCTCTCTGGAACTCTTTTCTTTGTCTTCAAATCTCGGTTTCTTCAGTTACTCTTGAACAACAGTAGCACTGGGCTGGGTGACGTTTTTGCTTTGATCTTCTCAATGTCCCCCAGGTTGTCTTCTCCTTTTCCTCCTCCAAACTGACCCTTGTTGGCAGTTTGCCCTCTCATCCATTTCCGTCCATGAAGGTGCCTCCGACTCTGCTTCATCACAAGCTGCCATCGCCTCTGCCCCAAGGTCCAGCGGGTGTCAACCGCCGTGGTATAGGGCCCTGGTGGGATGGATCTGGATCTTGGTAGCTCCAGTCATCTCTAGGGACTGGGTCCACCCCTCGGTTATGCTCTGACTCAACTTCCCTCTCTCCTCCTCTGTATGGGGTTAGACGGTCTTGGTGAACCACCACTTTCTTCCGCCATCCACTTTTCTTTTCTGGCACAGGTTTGCTTTCTGTCCCCAGAGTCAGAAGTAAAAATGGAGCAGCATTCAGATTTTACTCTCCACATGTCTGCAATAAACTGCCAGAAAACTGCAGGTCTGCCGAAACCCTTAGTTTGTTCAAATTAAAGACCTTCCTATTTGCTGCTGCCTTTCATTAAATTAGAATACCCTATATTTGGGGTATTTCTCCCATTCTTCTCTGCAGATCCTCTCCAGCTCTGTAAGGTTAGATGGGGAGCGTCGCTGCACAGCTATTTTCAGGTCTTTCCAGAGATGTTCAATGGGGTTCAAGTCTGGGCTCTGGCTGGGCCACTCAAGGACATTCACAGACTTGTCCCGAAGCCACTCCTTCGTTGTCTTGGCTGTGTGCTTAGGGTCGTTGTCGTGTTGAAAGGTAAACCTTCGCCCCAGTCTGAGGTCCTGAGCGCTCTGGAGCAGGTTTTCATTAAGGATCTCTCTGTACTTTGCCCCATTCATCTTTCCTTCAATCCTGACTAGTTTCCCAGTTCCTGCCGCTGAAGAACATCCCCACAGCATGATGCTGCCACCACCATGCTTCACTGTAGGGATGGTATTAGCAAGGTGATGAGAGGTGCCTGGTTTGCTCCAGACGTGACGTTTGGCATTCAGGCCAAAGAGTTCAATCTTGGTTTCATCAGACCAGAGAATCTTGTTTCTCATGGTCTGAGAGTCCTTTAGGTGCTTTCTGGCAAACTCCAAGCGGGCTGTCATGTGCCTTTTACTGAGCAGAGGCTTCCGTCTGGCCACTCTACCATAAAGGCCTGATTGGTGGAGTGCTGCAGAGATGGTTGTCCTTCTGGAAGGTTCTCCCATCTCCACAGAGGAACGCTGGAGCTCTGTCAGAGTGACCATCGGGTTCTTGGTCACCTCTCTGACCAAGGCCCTTCTCCCCCGATTGCTCGGTTTGGCTGGGCGGCCAGCTCTAGGAAGAGTCCTGGTGGATCCAAACTTCTTCCATTTATGAATGATGGAGACCACTGTGCTCTTCGGGACCTTCAAAGCTGTAGAGATTTTTTTGTACCCTTCCCCAGATCTGTGCCTCGATACAACCCTGTCTCGGAGGTCCACAGACAATTCCTTTGACTTCATGGCTTGGTTTCTGCTCTGACATACACTGTCAACAGTGGGACCTTAAATAGACAGGTGTGTGCCTTTCCAAATCATGTCCAATCCATTGAATGTACTACAGGTGGACTCCAATCAAGATGTAGAAACATCTCAAGGATGATCAGTGGAAACAGGATGAACCTGAGCTCAATTTTGAGTGTCATAGCAAAGGGTGTGAATACTTATGTACATGCAATATTTCAATTTTTTATTTTTAATCAATTTGCAAAAATTTCTACAAAACCTTTTTCACTTTGTCATTATGGGCTATTGTGTTTAGATTGATGGGGAAAAAAAAGAATTTAATCCATTTTGGAATAAGGCTGTAACATAACAACATGTGGGGAAAGTGAAGGGGTGTGGATACCTACTGGGTGCACTGTCTCACCAGCAACGGGAACTGTTCTGTTGTGCCACATGTCTTCATTTCATCGGGTAGATGAACACTGTTAACTTTTATTTTTGGGGGGTTATTTCATCAGAGCTCCGAAAGGCTTTTTCATTTTCCATTTTTTCCTCAACTCCTGTTGTTTAAAGACTAAAAAGAGAGAACACTGATTTTCACAACTAAAAGGACAGTAAAAAAAACAAAAAACACACACACACACACACACACACACACACACACACACACACACACACAAAAGAGAACACAGGATCATAATGTGTTTAATGTTACAGTAGAATAAATGCCGGCTGTTTGAGTAAAACATAATAGGTGTTTTGGTAGTTTCATTCTTCTACTCCTCTTTGAAAAGTACCCTAAACAAGCACTTGCAGTTTATACTAGTATATCTATCAAGTGCCCCCTTACCATCTCAAAAAATTAGAATATTGTGGAAAAGTTCATTATTTTCCGTAATTTAATTCAAAAAGTGAAACTGTCATATATTCTAGATTCATTACATATAAAGTGAAGTAGGTCAAGCTTTTTTGTTTTAATCTTGATGATTACGGCTTACAGCTCACGAAAATCAAAAATCCAGTATCTCAAAATGTCAGAATATTACGTAAGACCAGTAAAAAAAAAAGGATTCATAATACAGAAATGTCGACCTTCTGAAAAGTAGTGTAGCGTGCATGGATAAGTAGACACGTTGGTCCTCGGCTGGCGGCTCGGAGCCTTTAGTCGACTGGTTAACGTTGTCGCTTGCGGTGCAGGAGATGCGGGTTCGCGTCCCGGCTGTGGCGACGGTGTCTCGCACTGTCCCCCCGAATCCACTGCAGTATGTTCATTTATGCACAGGGGCGTCCCGTTAGGGACCAGGCCATGGCTTAGGGCCCCAAAATATACGCGGGAAAAGTGGCCCCCGATGGCAACACATACGTATATATTGGCACATTTTGCAATGACAGCTATAAACCCCCTTAAACGTCCCAGAAAGGCCGACCGCCCCCCCCCCCCCGTTGGCCACTCATATTGGGACATTTTGCAGTGACAGTTGCAAAGTCATAAAGTAAAGTGACATCCCATAAAGCATAAAGGCACTAGTGCGCCGTTGCTGAAAACGGAAACCCCTATGCGGGGCCCCTTCTAGCTGTGAGAGTCAGCTAGCTGTCGATAGCTACTTACAGCGTAGTAACCGTCGTCAGCATGAAACGAACATACCTCAGTGGTAACCAGAGAAGAAAGAAAAAGCAAGAGGCGGAGGAAAAGCGACATCAACGCAGTGGTAAGTGAATATAATTTTGCTGAATAAATACACCATGAGCATCTGAGTGATATGCAACCTACTAGCAAACTATTACATATGTTATCGATAGCTGGCTAGCACTAGCTAACTAATGTTATCCAGCTAACATTAGCTCACAGCTCTCAACATTTGTTTAGCTTACAGAACATTTGTAAACTTTAACTAGCGATTCATTTGTTAAATATTTAGTTGACATCTGGGTACAAAATACAAGAAAAAGAAAGATGCACGACAATATAGCTAATGTATAAATTGTGCTAGCATATAAGATATGATGGTTAAGTTTGCTAGCTAATGTGTTGTAGCAAGCCTAGCTAGATATGTTAGCTAGCTACCTTAGCTTCACATTTTGCGCCAGTTAGTGAGTTAGTTAATTTTGGAAACATATTCTAACTCTAACTAATTTTAGAACTTTCTTTTTTGCCATCTAATTATCTTGCTGTGGACCCAATATAGGGCAATTGTGCTAGCCAGTATTTTCTCAATCTATGCATAAAAATCCCTTTCTTGACACGTCATTGTTTTCCATTTTTGGCCTTATAGGAGCATTGTTGAAATTCTTTCAGTCACTGGACCCTCCATCTGCCACCTCTGATGCTGACTGTGAGTTTACTGGCTTACTGGCCCCTTTTTGTGTCCGTCTGATCTCTTTCACTCTCTCATATGTATTCATATGTCATACGCTCGCATGACTTCTCTTACCATTGTTATGTCGATGACACCCAGCTGATCTTGTCCTGTCCTCCCTCTGACACACAAATACAGACACGCATTGCTGTGTGCTTGACTGACATCTTGGAGTGGATGGCGACACACCACCTGAAGCTCAATCTGGACAAGACAGAGCTGATGTTCCACCCGCGGAAAGGTTGCCCGCACCGAGACCTGGCCTTCACCATTGACAACATCATGGTGACGCCAACTCGGACTGTGAGGAATCTGGGTGTGATCCTGGACGACCAACTGTCATTTGCTGCAAACGTTGCATCGGTTGCTCGCTCCTGCAGATTTCTCCTCTATAACATCAGGAGGATTCGCCCATTCCTCCCCGACGAGATGGCACAGGTGCTCATCCAGGCTCTTGTCATCTCCCGGCTGGACTACGGCAACTCCCTCCTTGCTGGCGCCCCAGCGTCGGCCATCAGACTTCTGGAGTTTGTTCAGAAAGCTGCAGCTTGTCTGCTGTTCAACCGCCCTAAGTTCTCCCACACAGCTCCCCTTCTCATGTCCCTACACTGGCTCCCAGGAGCTGCTCGCATCCAGTTTAAGACTCTGGTGCTAGCCTACAGGGCAGTGAAAGGAACAGCTCCTTCCTATCTCCAGGCCATGGTCAAGCCCTACACCCCCGCCCGACCACTTCGCTCTGCTGCCTCGGGACGCCTGGTTGCCCCGTTGCTCAGAGGCCCTTGCTGCCGATCGACCCGGTCACGGCTCTTTTCTGTCCTGGCCCCACAGTGGTGGAATGAACTCCCCACTGATGTCAGGACAGTGGAGTCGCTGCCCATCTTTCGGCGCAGGTTGAAAACTCACCTCTTTCAGAACTACTACTCTGTTACTTGTTCTTAGCCCTTATTGTATTCACTCATTAAAAAAAAATCTTTCTTGCACTTTTACTTTAGCACTGGTTTTGCTCTTAGATGCTTGTTTAGATGCACTTATGACCTCTGATGACTAGTAGTTCTCCTGATTTCCTACGTTAAATGCATTTATTGTTAGTCGCTTTGGATAAAAGCGTCGGCTAAATGACTGTAATGTAATGTAATATGTATTCTTTTTCTTGCTGCAGTTCTATCAACTTCCACACAGCCTGTGGTGGAAGACAATCAGCTGTCTCACCATGATAATGAGGACACCCTGCCTCTCCATCATGCCATCATCACTCTGACGGAAGGTAGGCATGCTCCAAGTCCTTTCACAGTCAGATAGCCTCACCTAGTGACCAGTTGAGATAAGTGAACACTGTTACTCTCCTCGAAGAAACTAATACCTCTCTCTCTCTCTCTCTCTCTCTCTCTCTCTCTCTCTCTCTCTCTCTCTCTCTCTCTCTCTCTCTCTCTCTCTCTCTCTCTCTCTCTCTCTCTCTCTCTCTCTCTCTCTGTAGTATTTGTGTGTATTCAACTTTGTCACTGACAGGGGATGTACCTGTGGTGGAAGACGATCAGCTACTTCACCATGATAATGAGGACACCCTGCCTCCCTATCATGTCACCATCACTCCGACAGAAGTTGGGCCTACTCCAAGTCTTTTCATAATATTAGATAGCCTCACCTAGTGACCAACTGAGACAAGTGAACACTGTTACTCTACTCCAAGAAACTCATACCTCTCCCTCTCTCTCTCTCTCTCTCTCTCTCTCTCTCTCTCTCTCTCTCTCTCTCTCTCTCTCTCTCTCTCTCTCTCTCTCTCTCTCTCTCTCTCTCTCTCTGCTGTATTTGTGCGTATTCAATTTTGTCACTGATAGGGGGTGTACCTGTGGTGGAAGACGATCAGCTACCTCACCATCATAATGAGGACACCCTGTCCCCCAGCGCCAGCAGCACCACCACCACCACCAGCAAGGGCTCAGAGGGAATCAGAAAAACATGGACAATATCTGACGACCCTGCAGAATGGCCTAGTAAGTACCAAATGCAGAGCGTTGTTTTCTTGTCAGAAGAGGGCCTGTTCAGGTTACTGACCTAGAGTTTCCAAAAAATGCGGATAAGATTCCACATAGATTCACAAATGATAACTACTACAGAAAAATGAAAAATATGGAAGATTAAATGGTCATAGCTACTCTACTCTATAAAAGCATGCGCTCTGTTTGGAAACCAGGAAAATGCACTCAGCAAAGAAGGGTTCAGCAAGTGGAGGAATTTAGGGTATCATCTTAAAGAGCATGAGTTTTCAAAGCCACATGCAGACAATATGAGATGCTGGCATGATTTGCAAAAGAGATTAGAAAGCAACACAATGATCAATCAAGTCCAACAACACTTGACGCAGTCTCATGTGGAGCACTGGAAGGTTGTCATCAGAAGAATCATCGCCAACATAATCCATCTAGCTGAAAGGAACCAAGCTCTAAGGGGCCAAACAAATGTCTTGTTTGACAAACATAATGGAAACTTTTTAGCACAGATTGAATTTATAACAAAATTCGATCCGGTCATGAATGGCCATGTGCGAAGAATCCAGAACCAGGAAACCAAAGTGCATTACCTCAGCATTCACATCCAAAATGAGAGTATTGCATGGTTGGAGACAAAGTAGTTGAGGAGATAATCAGAAGGGTAACAGGCCAAATACTATGTTGTCATAATGGATTGCACTCCTGATATAAGCCACACAGAACAACTTTCTGTTGTTCTGCGAATTGTGAACTGTGAAACATCTGTTGGTGCTTCTATCAGTGAACACTTCATTGACTTTCTTGATGCAAAAGACACAACTGGAAAAGGCCTGTTCGAGATGCTTCTGGAAAAGGTAGAAAAACACAATCTAAATATTGCAGACTGTCGTGGCCAATTGTACGACAATGGGAGCATCATGATGGGACACAAACAGGTGGTTCAGGCAAGGATAGTGCAGTTGAACATCAAGGCATTGTGTTCCCTACAGCAGTCACACTTTGAATCTCATTGTGTCAGATGCAGCAAAATCCTCTGTGCTGTCTATGTCTCTCTTTGGTATTTTGCAGAGACTGTACAACCCTTCTAGTTCATCTGTGTCACGCTGGGCAATCCTGCAACAACATGTCAAGAACCTCACAGTGAAATCCTTATCAGTGACAAGATGGGAGGCGAGGATCGAGAGTGTGAAGGCTGTGCAGTACCAGATGCCAGAGATGGTGCAAACACTGTCTGCACTGAAGGAGTTTGCTGTGGAAAAGAAGGACTCCGAGGTAATGTCCTCAGCTGAGGAGCTAATGACCTTGAAGTTTCTGCTATGCATGGTGATCTGGTACAATTTTTTTGTACCAGATCACCATGCTAGCAAAATATTGCAAAGCCCCACTGTTTCCCTCCAAACACTAAGAATGGAACTTAGAGGAGTCACGAACTACCTTACAGAGTTCATGGACAGTGGGCTTGCTTCCTGCCAGACAGAAGCAAGAGAAATTGCAGAGTCTAGGGATTGAAATGAAGCTTCCTGAAAAGAGAACAAGAAGACAAACAAGGCAGTTTCTATATGAAGGCAGAGAAGAAACATTGTCTGCACCAGATGACCTCTTCAATCGGGAGTTTCTTTTCTTCCACTGGTGGACACCACCCTCAGCAGCGTCACTACCAGGTTCTCAAAGATGGAGGAAATTTACAACCTGTATGGTTTTATTTTCTCCAAAGAAGAAATGACAGGGGCATTGAAGTCTGGAAGGCTTGGGAAGCAGTGCTTGAATCTGGAAAAAACTATGGATTACATCGATGGAGAGAAGATGGTGATGAAGATTAGGGCTGCTATCCACACATTCCCTGATGAGTGTGCCTCCTCCCAAAGAGAGATGTTGGACTACATATACAAGGAGGACCTTCTAGATCTTTATGGGAATCTCAGTATTGCCCTGCGGCTCCTGTTAACACTTCTTGTCACTGTCGCATCTGGTGAGAGAAGCTTCTCAAGCCTGAAGCTTATAAAGACTTATCTGAGGTCCACCATGAGCCAGGAAAGGCTTTCAGGGCTGGCTCAAATCCCTATAGAACAGGAGGTCAGAAGATCTTTGGACCTGGAAGGTCTGGTGACAGCGTTTGCTGCAGCCAAGGTACGAAGGCAGCACTTCTAAAAGGTTAGGTCAGGGTTCAGAGTGATCACACTCACTGTCACGTCACATCTGCTTGTCAATCATCAGTCTCTGTTTGGAGAAGCACTAACAATGCCCTGTGAAAAAATGAAATGAATAAAAATTTGAAATGAATGAAAATGAAATTTGAAATGAGTGAAAACAAAAGAAGACCCTAAAAATAAACCTCAAGAAAACACGAGAGGAACAGAGAAGACAAATACACGGGAGAAATACAAGCTTGATGATATAACTTTGATGAAAAGAGAAATCTTGTCCAACTAGAATGTCAACAAAAAGATATTGTAATGTGAAGATATTGTAATGTTGAATATATTGTAAGAGATTGTGAATATACTGTAATGTGAAATGCCAAGGCCCATTTGAGGTAACTCTCGGGCACTTTGGGGCTTACAAGCTTGATGATATAACTTTGATGAAAACGGAAGAAGACCCTAAAAAGAAACCTCAAGAAACCATGAGAGGAAAAGAGAGGACAAGAGGGGAGAAATGTCTTGTTTTATTTGATGTTCCTGTTTGATTTTACATACTGTATTTAGATGTTGTTGCTCCTTCTTTTGTACTACTGTTATTTATTATTTTTAATAAATGATGATTTTTGAATAGCACAGTTGACCGAATGCATTTTTGACTGGATTGACTGAATGCATTTTTATGGGGCGTGGTGGGGCATGTGTGTGGGGAGGGGGGCCTCAATGGTCTTATTTGCCTGGGCCCCAAAATTCTAGGATTCTAGGCTGTATTTAAGCAATATCACACTTGAGGGAGTGTTGTGATACTGAATATCAGCACGGATTCGGTCGTAGGTACGAGGCCGCCGAAGATAACCACCAATAAACACCAAGAAGAAGAAGAGGAAGAAGAAGAAGAAGATTTTTTTAATCAAGACTTCAAATATACAAACACATCAAACAAAGCCAGTATACTCTAAAACAACAGAGTAGCTAAGAACAGAACATCAAACATGTCAAAGACAATGAGAAACAAAACAAGGAAACAGAAATAATAAATTAAAAAGAGATAAAATAAAATAGGACAATACAATATCCCAGGGGTTAAATTACATTAAATCGTTCAAATGCAAAGAATAATTTGTGGGCGTTTCTGTTTTTCATACATTTTAGAGACGTAGAAAAAGTTACTAGTTCGGTTTTAAAGGCTGCTAAACGGGGATGCGTTTTGCAATATTTACATTTGTGTATGAAATATTTTGCCAAAATAATTACATTATTCATCAAGAATTCTAACTTTCTATCTTCCATAAACATTCCAAATTTGACACGTACTAGTAGAAATAAAGGCTGAGCACCAATGCTCGACTTCATCCACACATACAAATTATACCAGAAATTATAAGAAAAGTTACAATGGAAAAATAAATGGTCCGTTGTTTCTATGTCTTGTCTTGCAGAATTGGCAGAAATTACAGTCTACATTAAATTTTAATCTTATAAATTCACTGGAGGGGTAAATATCATTAATTATCTTGAAGTGAACCTTTGGCTTTGCGGGGATAGGGAATTAAATGTATCTTTTTCTAATTTTATGGGCATTCAAATTTGAGTACATGTCTAAAATACAAGACACTGTGAGACCATCATCTTGAGTTGTATAGGGATCGCACTTATAACCATGTCATACACCTTTACAGAGGAGGCTAAGCTATATTTCAAACACAACTCATTATAATTCAATAGATTGCCTCTGTCATCCATGATGTGTGTAATGGACCAAATACCCTTCTTCCACCACTCTTCCAAAAACAAAGATTTTCCCTTAAACAGGACACATCTCTTATTCCAAACTGGAGCCTTGTGGGGGGTGAAGTTGTGTTTAAACAACAGTTTCCAATATTGCAAAACTTGTTTATGAAAGGCGGATAACCGTAACGGTATCTTGGACAGTTCAAAATCACAGTTCAAAAGAAAAGCAATCCCTCCCAACTTGTTAAAGATTGCATTAGGAATGGCATGCCAAAACACAATCTCATCCATGACAAAGGCTTTTAGCCACTTCAGTTTGATCATACCATTCATAATGTCAAAATCAATGGCATTTAGCCCCCCGTTTTCATAACTGTTCAAGAGGTCACTTTTCCTGATATAATGACACTTGTTTTTCCAAGTAAAATTGAAATTAGTTTGGTTTATGGATTTAATCATTCTTGATGAAACAGCCAATGAGTAAGCAGGATAAATAAATCTTGAGAGACTCTCCATCTTGGTGAGTAGAGTCCTCCCAAAGAGAGTAATGTCCCTCTGTAACCAGCTGTTTAACGTTACACTTTGTAATATTATTCTGAACATTCATCTCTTCTCTTGATTCAAGGTTTTTACTTAAGTTAATTCCTAAATATTTAACCTCAGTTTTAACAGGGACTAAAAAATAAAGAGCTAGAATGATGCTCATGTATCGCCAGAAGTTCATATTTGCTTATATTCAGAGTTAAACCCGATGCTTTAGTGAAGAGCTCAACTGATTTAAGGGCCAAGGGGATCTGGGAGGCATTTTTTAAGAAAAAGTGTGATGTCATCTGCAAGTTGGTTTATCAATAACTTGTTGCCCAAGGCCTCTGGGCCCTCAATGTTATAATTTTTAATTAGAATGGAGAGTAATTCTGCTACAATAATGAATAACAAAGGGGAGCTGCCGCAGCCTTGTCTAATGCCTCTCTTAACACCAAATCTCGGGCAGGTACCACCAGGTAAGGACACACAACTGTTTATATCCTTGTATAACATGCTTGTATAACATGCTTATTACACCCACAAACCTTTTCTCTATCACCAAATCCTGGCACCACATCACCCCAGTCCTAAAAGACCTCCACTGGCTACCCATCTCTCAACGGATCAATTACAAACTCCTGGTTCTTACTTATAAAGCCCTTCACAAACTGGCTCCCCCATACCTCACTGATCTCCTCTCCCCCTACCAACCCTCTCGGTCCCTCAGATCCACCTCAGCCTCCCTTCTCTTTACCCCCAGGTCCAACGTCCATGGCTTTGGTGACCGAGCCTTCTCCAGAGCAACTCACAGGCTCTGGAACTTTCCTCCCCAAATCATTAGAGACTCAGAATCCCTCCCAATCTTCCAATCCCATCTCAAGACACACCTTTTCTCTATTGCCTTCTCATGCCCCCCCTCCATCCGCTTGAACACCCCTGGTCTGGGGCAGGCTGGGGACTGAGCGGTTGACCTGCATCTGTGATTTATGTGACTTATGATGCTTGTTGTTCTTTCCCTTTATATCTGTCCAAGTGGGAGAGTACTGCTGGCGTCGGGTGTGGCTGCCGCTTCTCCCTCTCGTAGCCCCCCCTCCCATCCACCCCTGTATGTCTGTGTTATGTTCATCTGTCGTCTTGTTTAACTCCATTTATTGTAAAGCCACTTTGAGTACTAGAAAAAATGCTATATAAGATTGATTTATTATTATTTTTATTATTATTACCAGACAACTGGTTTATGGGTTTGGAGTTTGAGAGGGAGGAAATCTTTGAGGAAACGCCATCCATTGCAAGTGAGTATTGTGCAGCAGGGCTGGACATTACCAGTTTCAACACTCTGGGCTACCTCGGGCCAGCTGATTAAACTGTTCAGTGGCCCGCAGGGTCAGTAGTCAGGCAGATTTTTGTCAGAGACAAATTTGCCTTAATGTCAAGACCTGTGCAGTGTTTATGAGTAATATGCAGTGTTTCATGTAACACACACAAATACAATCTGAGATTAAAACTCTGTGCCCTTGCCAAATAGGCACCCAAGAACAAAGTGGCTCAACACCTGCAGAAGGCTCACCACCTAGAGAAGGATCAGCCAGTCTTTCCCCCCCCTCTCTTTTATTCTATAGAAATAAAAACATAAAACATACAATAATGTGAAATAAAACATTTTACCAGCCCATCGAACTCTACAGAATCAAAGATTACAACAGAGGTCAACAAAAACAGAAAATGGTGAGGTGGCCTTGGCATGGCTTCTAGCCTACAGACCCCCCCCCCCATCTAAATCAAAGAAATCAAACAAAAAATACGCATAAAGCATACTGTTTAGCTAAAATCTAACATTATCCTCCCTCCTTCCCAATCACAACAAAATTGCTTTCCTCCACAAATCCACCAACAAACTCTTCTTCTCTAGTATAACCATACAACATATTAAAATCTCTTTCCATTATACTCATAAAAAGATTCCACACCTCAACTTTCCTCTTGTCATAATGGGCTATATTTCTCCTTAGCTTGACAGCAAACTTTGCATGGCTTAAAACATAATTTAATAAATTAACATTACATCCGTTCACCTTGCCAGCCATCCCAAACATCCGCAATTCTCTCCATCTCATTCTGTTAACAAAGCCACCTCTCCAACATCTGCTTATTAATGTTTTTATTTTCATCATGTATCCTCTAGCTCCACAACATTCAACAAACTCATGCATAAATGTTTCCACTCCCACACCCACACATCACATTCTTTCTTCACATCCATACCAAACCTACTGATTATTACATTATTGAACACCCTATTGTGCCTTAATAAAAAAAAAATCAAAGTTCTCACATTCAACACTGTTCCACTTCACTCTCAGATTCCTCCATATCCTCCCTCCATCCATCTCATTCATCACCCTCTCCCACACTTTCTCCACAGCCGGTCTTCTCACTTCTTCCTCTCTTAAACATCTGTACATCACTCTGGTTTTCACACTCATCAGACTCACTCTCCTCTCTCCTTCTCCCACATACATTTCTATCTCGCCTTCCTCAGCCAACACAGCCTCTCTCTCTCAATCATGCTGACCCATTCTCTCGGCATCCCCACCTCTTGATCTTTCCAAACGACCTCTCCGCCGTTCCCAACCACATTCCATCACCCCTCCCCCTCACTTCATCTACCAGTACCTGTGCCCTCATAAACCCTGGTACATATTCAATGACGAAATCACTTATCTTCCTAAACCCCCCTCTCCAAATCCCCCTGTTGTAGATTGTGTTCCCCTTAAATGTGATGTTTGGATTTAAAAACCCTGGTTGTTCCCACACCTGCTTCACATTCTCACATTCATACTGCAAACATTTCACAAACTCTCACCACACTTCCAACACCTCCTTGTAAAACCCAGACACTCCACTCAACATATCTTTCTTCAGCTGCATATACACTCCACTCTCCCCACACCCATGGACGGATTAATGCACGGACCGACGGGGCCTTCTGGGGGCCCCAGGGCCCCGCCCTTCTGGGGGCCCCCAAGATTAGCGAAATTACGTCCTCTGAAATCCGCCCAATGATTAACCCTTCTATAAATAATCATTACAAGAGGTAATGTCGATTACCAGGGTTTATATAAGACATGATTTCACTAGAATTCTCAGTCATGGTGGCAAAATAGTGTAACGTGCATGGATAAGTAGACACGCTGGCCAATGAGTGAGGGTCTGAGGCTTTAGTATAGCGGTCGGCGATGCCTCCTGCGCTGCGGGCGATACGGGTTCACTTCCCGGTCGCGGCAGTTCCTGTGGTTGCGTTGCCCCCCGAATTCGCTATAGTATTTTTTTTCCAATTGTATGCCAAAAATATTCCTGTATTATTTCAAATATGGATTCATTCGCACCAATGTACAATTAAATGTTATAGGCTACACATACAAACAAAAACAAAAATCATTAGGGTGATTCAAGGGTGATGCAGGACCCCGACGCGAAGGTTTATTTCGTAATAATAACCGGCTCACTGTACATTATGCCTTACATATTCAATGCATTCTGGGAGGTAACGTTAACGTGACGTTTACGCGCCTTAGCACTTAGTGCTGGTGACGGTTGAAATAATAATAACAATAATAATAATAATAATAATAATGTAACGTTTTGTAGGTCCTTTAATAATATCATTACTGTAAGTCACGTAACTAATCAAAACTGCTTGGTGAAATTGCATTCAGACTCTCTGTTGTTGTTATAGGGGGGCCCCGTGAATTATTGTGCCCCGGGCCCCAGATTGGTTTAATCCGTCCCTGCCCACACCCTCCACATTTATAAATTGCCTCCCTTAAAAACACATTCCATATATGAGCTCTCTTGTTTCTTAAGTATCGAAACAATATTTTCACCCTAAGTGCTTTCTTTTCACCCCTAAATTGATTAACTTCAACTCATCATCTTCGTAGTCCTTTTCCATCACCTCCTTTGCTATCCTAACTCCCTTCCCATCCCACAGAAAATCACTCGCCATTCTTTCCACCTCCTTCAACACTCTCTCTGGCACATCCAATACATTCATTACATACACAACTAATCCATTCACAGCCACCCCCCCTTTCAGCTTCAACCCTCTAAGTTTCCAAAACCCCCATGTCATCAGCCAGCCAAAGAGAGCGTCTTGGGGATCGCCTCAAAAGTATGTTTGAGAGGCTGTTGGAGAAATTGAGACAGGATGAAACATTCCAGGCACCCGTAAAATCTCTTGTCTCCTCTTATGAGAAGGTTATGCCTGAGAGTGCGCTGATTTCACCGTTGTCCACGTTTGGAAAACCAAGTAGTGCAGCCACTTCAGCCAAACTACTAAAAATGCGGGCAAGGAAATGCCTGCAAATGAGCACAGCAACTGGTGTGCAACCTACAGCTGTGGTTCGACGGAAGGTACCACGTGGAGGCAGATGGGCATTGATCACTGGACGACCTCCTAAAAGAGCCCGGAGAGATCATAACTGTGGCAGAGTTAAAGAGGGGGGCAGCGAACTGCCCAAAAGATCGGCACCACACTTACTTTCTCAGTGTGTGACTGATCGTGTGTCCCTGGGTGGCAAACATAGCAGCAAATAAACTATTAAACAGCATGTTTATGTTTATGTAGGCCTAAGTATTCTGATTTAAAAATCAAAAAGTTCTCAAACAAACCACAGACTATACCTTTTTTAATATATATACCAGTTCTGAAAAACTGAATTGACAGGTCATGTAAATATTGTGATTAAAATGACACACACACACACACACACACACACACACACACACACACACACACACACACACACACACACACACACACACACACACACACACACACAGAGGTTCCCCTCATATTACATATTAATTATGTAAATTATGTGTTGGTATATTTATTTAATATACACTTGCAGCAGCTTTGCCAGAGGTTTGCCAGAAGGCCCGTCTTGTAAGGGAATGTGTTATAATGTTTGTGTTACACATATTTCACTATTACTGCAGGTTGAAGCCCCTTAAGGGGCAGCTCGTCAGCATGCTGCTGCTTCCGCTCTCTCCCTGCAGAATTCACAACGCTACGGAAGCCGACGCAGCGTCTGTCGAACCCAGCCTGGGGTTTCAAAGTGTGGGAAAATGAGCCTCCCCTCAGAGAACATAAAAACAGCTGCGCCCCCCCCCAATTATTATTGCTATTATTGCTATTATTACTATTACTGATTGCTGTTGCCATAATGTCTGTTCCACTCAGGTATAAAAACGGGTTTCAACAATAAATGATTTATCTTTGAAGATGATCTTTTATTTTTTTAAAGCTCTTTTTCAAATATTTTTAAACATCTTAATCTTTATGTTTTAAACATCTTTTTCAAACATTTTCAAATGTTGTAGGTAATGTTACTAAAAATCGATCCATTTTGCTCCAAGCAGTGCTGAAGTTAGCTAAACTTAGCTAGACGTTCACGGTTACTTTTTCTTCACGTTTTTTTTCTCACGCTGCGCCTCCCCTGAAGCTCTCTGGCGCCCCCCAGGGGAGGCGCGCCTCACTCTTTGAAAACCCCTGGTCTGACCGGTACGAGTCTGCTGCACATTACTGCGCCCAGGAAAATAACGGCGGAAAGAACAAATGTATGTTTTCAGGATATCTGTGGTGGTGATAGCATTACGTTAATATACGGAGATAGGACAAGTCGCTGTTTTGATAAATATGTATAATATATTGACGTAATGGCGAAGATCGGTTATAACTTATGATAGCTGACGTAGCTGACTAGCCAAGCGTTGTCAGGGCAACGAAGGAATTTTTTTCTCATTCTGCACTGAACACATTTTCATATACAACGGTACAAAGACCTTGACAATAGAAAACAAAAATAAAAAGGAAACAAAAATAAACAAAAAAGATTACATTTTACAATGCCGGAGTTTCTGTTATATGCAGTATATTCACCTAGTCATTTAAAGGTCTTAATAGCTTTTTTGTTTTTAAGATTAAATAAGATGGTGCTATATTGTTTAAATTTATCAATAAAGTGTAGGAAATTTGGCTTGGTTCCTGACCATTTTTTCTTATGGATGTGGAATTTTCCAAAAATAATAACTAGTTGTATGATATACAGCATGTTATTTCCAATCTAATCTTTACTAAAATATAGTATTACATCAGACATATCTATTTCAACATTCATGGTAAGTCTCTTTTTTAGAAAGTTGGCTACATCAATCCAGAACATTCTTGTATATGCACACTGGAAGAATCGATGGGTAATGATACGCTTTCTTTCCGCGAAGGAACGAAGGAATCACGTGTTCTGACAGGAGCAACGCAACGTCAGAGCGGCGACGTTTCACCGGCCAATCCCGCAGCGCTTCTTCATGAATATTAATGAACCTCCCCCTGCCTTCACCGGCCAATCCCGCAGCGCTTCCTCATGAATATTAATGAAGCTCCCCCTGCCTTCACCGGCCAATCCCGTAGCGCTTCCTCATGAATATTAATGAAACCCCCCCTGCCTTCACCGGCCAATCCCGCAGCGCTTCTTCATGAGTATTAATGAACCTCCCCCTGCCTTCACCGGCCAATCCCGTAGCGCTTCCTCATGAATATTAATGAAGCTCCCCTGTCTTCACCGGCCAATCCCGCAGCGCTTCCTCATGAATGTTAATGAAGCGCCCCCTGCCACCCTGCATTTCGGGAATTCGCAGGCGGCCAGCTCAGTTCAATTAACACCCGGTGCGCTCAGCTCAGTTAGCCGCTGCTGTGGACAGCAAGCAGAGAAACTCCGTCAAGATGGTGAATATTAGCTCCTATTTTACACGTATTTACAGAAAGAAAGTGAGCAACTGACGCTGTAGTTCTGCAGGTTTTTGAACGTCTGCTAAGCATCTGCTTTCCAGTAAAAAGGGAACTCGGCTGAGCTTAATGGACATGTATGGGATTGTTGGCAACTCCATGACGCGTTTTAAATTGAACACGCGGTGAAAGTTTACATTTTAGAAAGAACACGATAACGTGACTCGTTTTAAAATGAACATAGTGAACGTGATAGAGTTTACCCGTAAACTTGTGTTTTCGGTTTTTTTCCGGTTGTTGCAGCAACACAGATCCTGTTGCTGGTGTTTCTTGTTTTCAATTTAAACGTGTGGAAGCTGGTAGCTTTTGATGGAAGGCAACTCCAAAGGACATAGATTGAAGTTATACATTGTAATACAAGCTGATCTCGTTGTCTCCCCTGCCTTTAATGTTAACTGTGAATCTGACTGCAAACTTTATGTTGATAATCCTTCACTTGCATCATCATCATCCTCTTCATTATGATTCTGAAAATGTATGTAGTCATCGTAAAATCATAGCTGATATGGTAAATGAATGTTTCTGTCTCGCGTCATGGAGTTGGAGCTGCACATGGAGGAGTGTTTGAACCAACGAGATCCTGTTGCTCTCGTCTCCCTTCTGCGTGAGGAGGATCTGTCCACAACGCTCGTGACCAGTCTGGACAAGATGGTTTCAAAGGTAATTGAAGTTATCTTCAGAATCAGATTTTACATCCGTCTGTCCTGCCTTAGATAATTCATATTCTTAAAGGAGGTCGTCTCTGTTTGGGCTGACCATTTCCCTTCTTCTCTAGTCTGTTGAGACAGGTTGTTCAGCAGATCTTATCTAGTCTGTTGAGGCAGGTTGTTCAGCAGATCTTATCTAGTCTGTTGAGACAGGTTGTTCAGCAGGTCTTCTCTAGTCTGTTGAGACAGGTTGTTCAGTAGATCTTATCTAGTCTGTTGAGACAGGTTGTTCAGCAGGTCTTCTCTAGTCTGTTGAGACAGGTTGTTTAGCAGATCTTATCTAGTCTGTTGAGACAGGCTGTTCAGCAGATCTTCTCTAGTCTGTTGAGACAGGTTGTTCAGCAGATCTTATCTAGTCTGTTGAGGCAGGTTGTTCAGCAGATCTTATCTAGTCTGTTGAGACAGGTTGTTCAGCAGGTCTTCTCTAGTCTGTTGAGGCAGGTTGTTCAGCAGATCTTATCTAGTCTGTTGAGACAGGTTGTTCAGCAGATCTTATCTAGTCTGTTGAGACAGGTTGTTCAGCAGGTCTTCTCTAGTCTGTCGAGACAGGTTGTTCAGCAGATCTTCTCTAGTCTGTTGAGGCAGGTTGTTCAGCAGATCTTCTCTAGTCTGTTGAGGCAGGTTGTTCAGCATGTCCATCTGTTGTGCTTTTAGTAGTGTTAGAATCTGTTTGGTAAGTGTTTATGGTGTATTTTACTAGGAGCTGTATCAGGCTGGGTTTAATAATGCCAGTGTGGTGTTGAAGGCCATAGGAAACATCTCAGAAGGAAGAGAAGACCTGGAGCTGCTGCTGAAACATGGACTGGGGGTAAAAGTAAGTTGTTGTTCCTGTTATTTTTACTCATAGTGTTGGGAATGAAGTGAATTAAATGGCTAAGCAACTAAATTTCATCATAACCCAGAGTTTGCTGGTCTCAAATGGTGGCTCACCTTTTGGTGGGACATGTCAACATGGCACCTGATAATACAGGCTCGCCTGCTGCAGAGCTGGCCTGGTTTCCCTGAAGTGACTTAATATATGCAATATCTAAAAATGTACCATACTATACTTTGTAATTTGACATATCTCTGAAAGTCCATTTGACTATTGGACTTCATAGTGTGGACATTTGAATTACGTGGATGAGTCAAATGAATCCACACAGACAGGCCTGTGCTCTTGGAGGAGATAAGTAGTGGCACTAGGAGAGACTTGCGGCAAGATGGTGCTTGTGTGTGCGGCGAGCCGTCTGTCGGGTCTTTTTGGCGTATTGTTTGCTGTTGTTCTGTTTTGCCGCATATGCTGTCATGATGTCGTTGCTCTACTCGTATATGGCCGCTGTTACGGCCACGGGTGTGTCCGTATAGTTTTGTGTTGCCTCCTGTATCACTCTGACTCTACATTCAGGTATCCGCCAGGTGCTCCTCATCACCTAATCAACCGGTCAACGAATCATCCAATTTTCATCAGCTGTGCAGTCTCCCATTTAAACCCCCACATGTGTTCAGTTCACCGGCCAGCTAGTTTAGTTTGTGTGATGTAGTTACTTTGTGTTTGTAACGTCTGGCCCGTTTTTGGTTTAGTTTGCATTGTGACTATTTTGAGTTATGTTTAGTTGTTTAGCTCTTTTGGGCGAGGGGATCAAGGTAAGATGCCCATGGGCAAACACCCCATCACGTAGCTTACCTCTGTTAGACACACTAGGTTAGCAGCGGTTGCCACCTTTTTGTCTTTAGGTTTGGTGCTTTTCAGCACTGTCAAGGGTGGGTTACTTTTGTTAATAGTTTGTTTTGGCAACCGTTCGGTTCCCTTGTCCTGTCATTGTTAATAAATATATTTATTATATCTATACGTTTATGTCTCACTGTGTTGCACCCTCACCTCACTGTTACTCAGTACACTAATAGTTGCACCCTCTCCAGACCGAGGGTCTTAACAAAATGGGGGCTCGTCCGGGATATTGGCGGCTTTGGTCTGGCTAGTTGCTGTTTCCTGTAGTGTGCTGTGTTAGCGTTCGGTGTTGGGTGGTGTTGAGCACAGTGTTCATTATTGTTTAGTGTTGTTGGTGTGTTCTTGGTTTGGTGGTGGGTACGGCCGTGGCTGCTGGTCCACTTCCTTTCATCCTCTGCCATGGTGTTGGTTCTGGTGGCAGAGCTTCGTGCGGACGAGGTCCGATGCTAGGGCGGAGCTGCCGGCCAGGCTGTTGTGGTTCGATCCCTGGTCCCCTGTGTTGCACTTGGCGTGGGTGCTGACGCCCGCCTGAGAGGCAGGCTGAGTCAGGTCTCCAGTGGGAGATTTGGGGGGCGGGATTTGTGGCAGAGAGGCTGGAGGGGAGTTGCGGACGGTAGACCTTTAAGGCTATGAGTGCGGGGCGCGCTGCGCTCTTTGCTTCCACCACCAGCTGGTCCACGCTGGCACACCTTGTGTTGTGACTGTGGTCACGAGTTGCAGCTGGTTCACCTGCGGGTCGAACGCAGCTACGTCACTTGGCGTGGGTCGCCACGGTGACCGAGGTGTGGTCACGAGTTGTAGCTGGCTCACCTGCGGGTCGAACGCAGCTACGTCACTTGGCGTGGGTCGCCACGGTGACCGAGGTGTGGTCACGAGTTGTAGCTGGTTCACCTGCGGGTCGAACGCAGCTACGTCATTTGGCGTGGGTCGCCACGGTGACCGAGGTGTGGTCACTAGTTGTAGCTGGTTCACCTGCGGGTCGAACGCAGCTACGTCATTTAGCGTGGGTCGCCACCGTGACGGTGTGTGTGCTACTTTGTGTTGTCTGTCAGTAACTTGTTGTGGTTGAGGGCCACTTGGTAGGTGACCATGTGTTGGTGGGAAGGTGCTGGCCATATTTGGGTCACATTTTGGATGTAGCGGCGCTACTTGTTGTGGCTGAGGTGCTCCACCGTTTTGTTTGGTCACATGTTGCTGTTAAGTAGCACATTGTCTTGTTTTGGTTCTTGTGGGGTTTTTTGTTTTGTTAACAAGCCTGTAGGGGCTTGTTTTTATGGGTGGGGGTGTTACGGCCACGGGTGTGTCCGTATAGTTTTGTGTTGCCTCCTGTATCACTCTGACTCTACATTCAGGTATCCGCCAGGTGCTCCTCATCACCTAATCAACCGGTCAACGAATCATCCAATTTTCATCAGCTGTGCAGTCTCCCATTTAAACCCCCACATGTGTTCAGTTCACCGGCCAGCTAGTTTAGTTTGTGTGATGTAGTTACTTTGTGTTTGTAACGTCTGGCCCGTTTTTGGTTTAGTTTGCATTGTGACTATTTTGAGTTATGTTTAGTTGTTTAGCTCTTTTGGGCGAGGGGATCAAGGTAAGATGCCCATGGGCAAACACCCCATCACGTAGCTTACCTCTGTTAGACACACTAGGTTAGCAGCGGTTGCCACCTTTTTGTCTTTAGGTTTGGTGCTTTTCAGCACTGTCAAGGGTGGGTTACTTTTGTTAATAGTTTGTTTTGGCAACCGTTCGGTTCCCTTGTCCTGTCATTGTTAATAAATATATTTATTATATCTATACGTTTATGTCTCACTGTGTTGCACCCTCACCTCACTGTTACTCAGTACACTAATAGTTGCACCCTCTCCAGACCGAGGGTCGTAACAGCCGCCAAGCGCTTCTCAATATCCGAGCGTCCCATGAGTTGCTGTTAAAGCACAATTTGGGAGATCCATTTTCAAACCGGCATACCTGCGCCGCCCACCTCGTGTCATTCCCCGAAGGAAGCGCCCTGGAAGACGGGGAAAGCGGGGTGGTGTTCGGGTGAGAATCAACGCTTACCTAATGACCTCCCATGGAAATGATCCTCGCCTCCTTCGCAGTGGTTATCACCTTTTTTCGGTTCGATGGCTCCTGCCTGTTGTTCCTGGCCTTGCTGTGGGCCAACTCCACCTGCCGGTGGAGGCTCCTCTTCCTGGGCGGACGCGAGCCCGCAGAGGCGGCGTGGATAACAGGAACCTTCACCCGCTGGATCATGCATCAGCATCAAAGAGGAGCTTACTATCCGCCTGGCCCTCATTAATGCCAGGTCTCTAGCTAATAAGACATTCCTGCTAAATGACTTCTTTACCTCTCGGGAATTGGATTTTATGTTTCTGATGGAGACCTGGCTTCACGCTGGTGAGTTCAACCCATTTTCTGAACTTCTTCCCCCTGACTGTTTATTCATCAGCTCGCCCCGGACCACTGGGAAAGGTGGAGGTCTAGCTTCTGTATTTAAATCCAGCTTCCACTGCCGACAGACAGACTCCATCTGACAGCTTCTGCAGCTTCGAGCTGCAACTTTTTGAAATAAAGTGTAATTGTCCTGTGCTGTGCGCAGTGGTCTACCGTCCACCAAAATTCAATAAGGACTTCATTTGGGACTTCACAGCCTTGTGGCGGGGACTATAGTGAACTACCACAGTTTCTTAGTTGTCGGTGATTTTAATATCCATGTCTGTTGTGAATCCAGACCTCTGGTCAAAGACTTTTTGAATCTTATTGACTCTTTTAATCTCACTCAGTTGGTGACTGGCCCGGCGCATGAGAAGGGTCTCACGCTGGACCTTGTGTTGGCCCGTGGTTTAAGTGTATGCATCACTGAAATATGTGATACACGTGTATCGGACCATTTGCCTGAGTTATTTACTGTGACGCTGCCTTGTTCTCAGGTTAAATCGCACGCCCTGGCATGCTGCCTACGCACAATTAACCCCTTGACGGCGTCTCAGTTATCTGTTGCTTTTAAAGATTCTATGCTTCAAACCCTGGATAACTCTTGTAATCTCAGTGCTGATGACATTGCCGCTCTTTTTAATTCTACCTGCACTGACATACTGGACTTGGTTGCTCCTGTTAGAACCAAACGCCCTCAACCAGTGACAGAGCCATGGCTCAATGACACCACCCGTGCTCTTAGACACACATGTAGACGTGCTGAGAGAAAGTGGAAGAAAGACAAAATTCATGTCTCCTTAGGAATTCTAAGAGACTGCTTTTCAGAGTACCAGAGAGCTGTTAAATCTGCAAAACAGTTTCTATCAAACCTTGTGTCCAACATTGTCATAGGCCTCAGGTTTTTTTAAATACTATTAACGCTCTTATACATCCATGTGATTCTCCTTGCATTGTGCGAACACACACGCTCTGTGAAGAATTTCTTAAAAGTTTTTACAGATAAGGTCTCTGCTATTAGGGCCTCACCATCCTGTTCGGACTCAGATCCTGCTATTTATTCTATGTGCCCAGCTGTCTTAGAGCAGTTTGAGCCCATGTCCCCATCCTTTATATCTGAGGTTGTTAACCATTTGAGGCCTTCCCATTGCCCCCTTGACAGTATTCCACCCAGACTGTTAAAGGATGTTTTTACCACTGTTGGGTCTTGTATTGTAAATTTAATAAACACCTCTCTTCTCTCAGGCTGTGTTCCTGCTGCATTCAAACATGCTGTAGTACATCCCCTTATCAAAAAGAGCATTCTTGATCCCTCTGTTCTTTCTAATTTTACTCCAATTTCTAGGCTGCCTTCTCTTTCAAAAGTCTTAGAGGAAGCAGTTTATGTACAATTACAAATGCACCTAGAAATTAATGGCATTTGTGAAAAGTTCCAGTCTGGTTTTAAATCACGTGACAGCACTGAAACAGCCCTTTTAAGAGTTTTTAATGATCTTCTTTTAACTGTGGACTCTGGGAACTCTGCTGTTCTTGTGCTTTTGGACCTGACCGTTGCCTTTGACACGGTTGACCATAATATTCTTTTATCACGTCTTGAGCTATGTGCAGGCATTAAAGGTACTGCCCTAGAATGGTTCAAGTCTTACCTGTCAAATAGAAGCTTTTCTGTCCATATAGACCAATTCTCTTCAGCTGCAGCCCCACTTAACCGTGGGGTCCCCCAAGGCTCCATTTTGGGCCCCATTCTCTTCTCGTATATGCTGCCTTTGGAATCAATTTTTAAAAAACGTATGTCTTTTCATTGTTTTGCTGATGATTTGCAAATCTATCTGCCTATAAAAACAAACAGCAGAGACTCTATACAGGCTTTGCTGAGTTGTTTAAAGGATGTCACAACATGGATGGAGTTACATTTCCTGAAACTAAATCAAAATAAGACTGAAATTATTGTATATGGACAACCTGATCTGCTGGATGGTTATGATAGTGCTCTTGGCCCTTTAGCTTCCTATAGTCACTCTTCTGTTAGGAATCTTGGGGTGATTTTTGACAGCTCTTTTAACTTTGACAAACGAATAAGCTCAGTAGTCAAAACAAGTTTTTTTCAATTACGACCTTTTGGAAAAGTAAAGGCCTATCTCTCTCCAAATGATCTTGAAAGGGTAATTCATGCATTTATTACCTCTCATTTAGATTATTGTAAATCATTGTATGTTGGCGTAGCTCGGTCATCGCTTCGTCGCCTGCAGCTTGTACAAAATGCAACTGCTTGCCTGCTGACAGGAAAGAAGCAACGTAATCACATAACGCCTGTACTGGCCTCCCTTCACTGGCTTCCTGTCTGTTTTAGGCTCCAGTTTAAGATTTTATTATTTGTTTTCAAGTCTTTAAATGGGCTGGCACCATCTTATTTATCTGAGCTAATACGTCATCATACACCAGTCAGAGCACTCAGGTCAGCAAACCAGATGCTCCTACATGTTCCCGGATTCAGGCTTAAGAATAGGGGTGACAGAGCCTTTGCAGTGGCTGCCCCTGATCTCTGGAACAATTTACCAGTACACATAAGATCTGCTCAGACCCTAGAGACTTTTAAATCTTGGTTAAACACCTGCCTCTTCTCGCTGGCATTCAATTCAAGTTGAGCTTGACACCGTGATTTTATTGTGGAAATATACTTTTACTCTTGTGTTTTATTGTTTACATTTTAATTTCTTTATTTTAATGTATTTTTTACATATATTTTTATATTCATATGTGTTACTTATTTTATATTGTATTTTAAGCTTGTGCAGCACTTTGGTTCAACTGTGGTTGTTTTAAATGTGCTGTATAAACAAACTTGACTTGACTTGACTAGTGTGGGAGGGGAGGAAGGGAGGAACTATTCCCCAACTCTCTGTGAATAGTACACGTGACCATTGTAACTCTCTGGACCTGGATGAATGAGAACATTCACAGACATTGTAACTCTCGTTAATGGTCATGGCAATTTGCATATGAAAGTGATTGCTGGTTTCGGTCGTTAGGCAACTGTATTGTTTATGATGTTGGGGATACCTGCAGCCAGCTGGGACTGATGAACTTAAGTTTATTTTATCTGACAAGGACATTACAATAGAATCAATCAGAATCAGTTAGTTTGACCAAGTATGTGTAGGCCTACACATAGAAGGAATTTGACTCAAGTTCCTCCATTGCTGTTCATGTACTTACACAGAATAGACATACAGCTAAAATAAAGACAAAAAGGTAAACGTAACCGTTTAACTACTATGTACAGATATAGATGTAACGTCTTTTTTAGCAGCTGATGAGTGCGCGATGCATGAAACAGGCCTGTACTGCAATGTATTAAACTTTTTTCCCATATTAGTATTGATACAGAATTTATATATATATATATATATATATATATATATATATATATATATATATATATATATATATATACGTATAGTGATATTCAAGTACATTCAATTCAATTTTATTTGTATAGCCCAATGTCACAAATTACAAATGTGCCTCATTGGGCTTAACAGCAACACAACATCCTGTCCTTAGACCCTTTCATCGATAAGGAACAACTCCCTATACTCTGTAATCTATACTCTATAATATATACTCTATAATCTCGTTGGCAGAACAGTGGTTGGTAAATTCATTGAGACAGAAACCGACCCGCCATGCAGTACAGGTTGTGAAGCACTCAACTTAAAGACAACTAATTGTAGGTTAAGACAAAAAGATGATTTTTTTCTTTAAATTTATTTCTGATGTTTCCTTTTTCTCACAATTTAGTGGCCAATCGATCCATATTCTAGTTATATCTCCCACCCTCGTACTGGATGTGTTTGCCAACTGCATCTCTCCAGCCGGCAGTCTCGAAGGAGACGCCTCGCTACTTCCATGACAAGGTGAATCCAGGCCGAACCACTGCTTTTTCCCCACACACACAGAGACGCATTCATGTGACGAACACAAGCCGACTCCGCCCCCCTCCCGGAGACAGCGCTGTCAATTAGTGCTGCTTCATCGAGTCCGGCCATAGTCGGATCTGACGAGACCGAGGCGCGAACCCCGGCCCCCAGTGGGCAACTGCATCGACACAAAGCCGATGCTTAGACCGCTACACCACCGTGGACTAAAAAGATGAGTTTTTAGTTTGGATTAAAAGGACTCAACAGACTCTGGTGGCAGCAGGCAGGTTATTCCACATTCTTTACGGGACAGTACAATGCTTGTACTGTCTCATAAAGAATGTACTTGAATCACTGGATTATTTTGCTCCTTATTTGTTGAGCACTTTCCCTACCGTTGACCAAAGGAGTTGAATCAAGTGCAACTGGACTTGGTATATATCCGTGAAGACGTTTCGCCTCTCATCCAAGAGGCTTCCTCAGTTCGTGCCTTTCTGACTAGACCAAGCTAGTCTGAGTGGCTTGTGATGAGACTCAGCATTTATCCTCTAGGAGTCGTTGTCAGAGCTATAGATGTCCATGGCTCTTTGTGATCCGATGTTTACCAACGTCCATCGCTAACAGAGCCATAGATATGAGTGGCTCTTTTGTGTACCGATGTTTGGCCGTGCCCGTCGTTATCGGAGCTGTTAATTTGCATTTGTTTAGCAGCGACGGTGGTTGGGGGTGTTAGTTTCGACTTCATTGTTCAGTGGTCATGAGAGTCGTTGGAGCTGTTAGTGAGCCACTGTTGTTCTTGGAGGCTAGGCTTCTTGAGTCTCCTGGGTAGAGATGAAAGGATGGCATTGTAAGTGGGAGATAGGTGGTGATGCAGACCTCCTCCTCTGTTGAGGGATGGTTTTTCCAGTTTTGCATAGATGGCTTCCTTCACCCCTCCTTCAAACCATCTATCTTCCCTGTCCAAAATGTGTACGTTGCTCTCCTCGAAGGAGTGTGTCTTCTCCTTTAGGTGTAGATAGACTGCTGAGTCTTGTCCTGAGGAGTCTGACCTTCTGTGTTGGGACATCCGTTTGTGTAGTGGTTGTTTGGTTTCTCCTATGTATAGGTCAGTGCAATCCTCATTGCATTGTACAGCATACACTAGACTGCTTTTCCGTGTGTGTGGTACACAGCCTTTGGGATGAACCAGTCTTTGTGGGAGTGTGTTGCTGGGTTTGAAGTATACCGGGATGCGGTGTTTGTTGAAAATTGGACAGAGAAGATGGTTTGAAAGAGGGGTGAAGGAAGCCATCTATGTGAAACTGGAAAAACCATCCCTCAACAGAGGAGGAGGTCTGCGACACCACCTATCTCCCACTTACAATGCCGTCCTTTCATCTCTACCCAGGAGACTCAAGAAGCCTAGCCTCCAAGAACAACAGTCGCTCACTAACAGCTCCAACGACTCTCATGACCACTGAACAATGAAGTCGAAACTAACACCCCCAACGACCGTCGCTGCTAAACAAATGCAAATCAATAGCTCCGATGGCGACGGAGCTATTGATTGAGAGCCACGTACAGGAGAGCCACACATATCTGTAGCTCTGATAACGACGGGCGCGGCCAAACATCGGTACACAAAAGAGCCACTCATATCTATGGCTCTGTTAGTGACGGGCGTTGGTAAACATCGGATCATAAAGAGCCATGGACATCTATAGTTCTGACAACGACTCCTAGAGGATAAATTCTGAGTTTCATCACCAGCCAGTCACACTAGCTTGGTCTAGTCAGAAAGGCACGAACTGAGGAAGCCTCTTGGATGAGAGGCGAAACGTCTTCACGGATATACTATACCAAGTCCAGTTGCACTCGATTCAACTCGTTTGGATAACCATGACCTGGATTAATGAGAACATTCACAGACATCCCTACTGTTGAGTGTTTGTTTTCACAAAGTTATATTAATGTAGGAAAAAAGCTTTTACTTCATAGCAGTACGGGCTTGTTTTGTGTGTCACACACTCAGCAGCTGCTAATGTGATTTAACAAAGACACACACACAGTTTACGTTGCCCCGCATCACGCCCCTAATTTCAGTGGACAGCAACCAATGAGAGGAGAAAACATTTAAACTATAACAACCGATGGGGTAGGTAGTTACGATGCACAGCAACCAATGGTGGGGTAGAAAATATTACAACCAATGGGGTAAGGGGCTGGGGCTTGTTTTGAAAAGTATTTAAAGGACCAGGGCACTGTTGAAATAGCCTACATTTAGAATATAACAAGGTAACGTCAAATGGGGTAATTTATGTAAATCATATAGTGGGGTGGCTTTGGGGCACAGTTGGAAGGGTAGGCAGTTGAAATATAAAAGAATATAACATCTAATAAATGTCACGTATATCCTCTAATGGGGGGGATAATAAAGACATTTTACTTGTAATTACAAAGGAGATGTTTTTTTCAGTGTCTACAGCTGGTGGCCAATTCATTTCTACTATTTGAGGTGGACATATCAGGTCTGCAAATAACGAAATACTTTTCTGCCAAGCACAGGTCACATCTTTTACCTCTAACTAAATATGCAGAGGGCCTTTTTAAAATGAGGTTTAATGCCCATATGAGTAGCTTCCCAAAAAACCCAATGAATTTACCCCAGCAGAGTTACAGCACCTCGCCTGGAAAAGGGAAACTGGGACCCCTCCTGGAGCCAGACCTGGGAGGGGAGCTCGCCGGCGAGCATCTGGTGGCTAGGCCTTGGCCCATGGGGCCCGGTCGGGCCCAGCCCGAAAAACAACATGGAGCCACCACCCCGTGGACCCACCGCATGCGGGGATGAGCATTGGGGTAGGGTACAATGCAGGCCGGGCGGCAGGCAAAGGCGGGGACCGGGACATACCAGCTTCCGGCATCACAGATTGGTCCTCGGGACATGGAATGTCACATCTCTGGCAGGGAAGGAGCCTGAGCAGGAGCAGGAGGTGGAGCGGTACCAACTAGATATAGTTGGACTCACCTCCACACATAGCATGGGCTCTGGTACCAAACACCTGGAGAGGGGCTGGACTTATTACTTTTCCGGAGTTGGCCAAGGTCACAGGTGCCGGGCAGGTGTAGGGATACTCACAAGTCCCCAGTTGAGCGTCACCGTGTTGGAGTTCGCCTCGGGGAATGTGAGGGTTGCCTCTGTACGACTGTAAGTCAGTGGGGGAAAGGCTCTGACTGTTATGTGTGCTTATGCACTGAATAGCAGTTCAGAGTATCCGGCCTTCTTGGAGTCTCTGGGTGGTGTCCTGGATAGGGCTCCGCCTCGGGACTCTATAGTTATGCTGGGGGACTTCAACGCTGCCGTGGGCAACGATGGAGAAACCTGGACGGGCGTGATTGGGAGGAACGGCCTCCCCGATCTGAACCCGAGCAGTGCCTTGTTATTGGACTTCTGTGCGAGTCATGGATTGGCAATAACAAACACCATGTTCCAACATAAGGTAGTTCATAAGTGTACTTGCTACCAGAACACCTTAGGCCGAAGATTGATGATAGACTTTGTGGTCGTATCATCAGATCTGTGGCCATATGTTTTTGACACTCTGGTGAAGAGAGGAGCAGAGCTGTCAGCTGATCACCACCTGGTGGTGAGTTGGATCAGATGGCGGGGAAGGCTGCCGGACAGACCTGGCAAACCCAAACGTGTAGTGAGGGTGAACTGGGAACATCTGACGGAGACTCCTGTCTGTGAGGTCTTCAACTCCCACCTCCGGAAGAAGTTCTCGTGTATCCCGAGGGAGGCTCGGGACATGGAATCTGAGTGGGCCATGTTCAAGGCCTCTATTGTAGATGCAGCAGGCAGGAGCTGTGGTCACAAGGTCATCGGTGCCTGTCAAGGTGGCAACCCAAGAACCCGCTGGTGGATACCGGTGGTGGGGGAAGCCGTCAGGCTGAAGACAGAGGCCTTTCGGACTTGGTTGGCCCAGGGGTCTCCTGAAGCAGCAGACAGGTATCGGGAGGCTAGAAGAGCTGCTGCTTCGGTGGTCGCGAAATCAAAAACTCGGGTGTGGGAGGAGCTCAGCGAGGCTATGAAGGAGGACTTTCGGTTGGCCTCAAGGAAGTTCTGGCAAACCATCCGGCGACTCAGGACGGGGAAGCAGGGCTTGACTCAGGCTGCGTTCAGCTGGGGAGGGGAACTGTTGACCCAGGCTGGGGATGTTGTCGAGCGGTGGAAAGATCACTTTGAGGAGCTTCTGAACCCAACTAACACGTCTTCAGTGGAGGAGGTAGAGTCGGAAGACTCAGGGGAAGCCCCACCCATATCCCGGGCAGAGGTCTCTGAGGTAGTTAAAAAGCTCCTCGGTGGCAAGGCGCCAGGTGTGGATGAGATTCGCCCTGAGATGCTGAAGGCTCTCGACATTGTTGGGCTGTCTTGGTTGACACGCCTCTTCAGTGTTGCGTGGAGGTCGGGAACAGTACATGTGGAGTGGCAGACTGGGGTGGTGGTTCCCATATTCGAAAAGGCGGACTGGAGGGTGTACTCCAGTTATCGGGGCATCACATTGCTCAGCCTCCCTGGGAAAGTCTACTCTAGGGTGCTTGAAAGGAGGCTCCGACCGATTGTCGAACCTCGGATCCCGGAGGAACAATGCGGATTCCGTCCTGGCCGTGGAACAATGGCGCAACTCTTTACCCTTGTGGAAGTGCTGAGGGGGGCATGGGAGTTTGGCGAGCCAGTTTACATGTGTTTTGTGGACTTGGAGAAGGCTTACGACCATGTACACCGGGGTACTCTGTGGGGGGTACTGCGGGAGTATGGGGTACCGGGTCAGTTGCTACAAGCCATCCAGTCCTTGTATAACCAAAGTGAGAGCTGTATCTGCATTCTTGGCACAAAGTCAAACATGTTTTCGGTGGGTGTAGGACTCCGCCAAGGTTGTTCCTTGTCTCCGGTTCTGTTTGTAATATTCATGGACAGGATCTCAAGGTGCAGCCAAGGTCAGGAGTGTGTCTGTTTTGGGAACCTCAGAATTGCATCTCTGCTCTTCGCAGATGATGTAGTTTTGTTGGCTTCATCAGAACGCGACCTCCGTCACGCACTGGGGCGGTTTGCAGCTGAGTGTGAAATGGCTGGGATGCGAATCGGCACCACCAAGTCTGAGGCCATGGTTTTCTACCAGAAAATGGTGGATAGCTCCCTCCAGGTTGGGGATAAGTTGTTGCCTCAAGTGAAGGAGTTCATGTATCTCAGGGTCTTGTGAGGGTAGGATGGAGCGGGAGATTGACAGGCGGATCGGTACAGCATCAGCAGTAATGCGGACGTTGTACCGGACCATTGTGGTGAAGAAGGAGCTGAGCTGGGAGGCAAAGCATTCAATTTACCAGTCAATCTTCGTTCCAATCCTCACCTATGGTCATGAGCTTTGGGTAGTGACCGAAAGGGTGAGATCGCGGATACAAGTGGCTGAAATGAGTTTCCTCTTTAGGGTGTCTGGGCTCAGCCTTAGAGATAGGGTGAGGAGCTCGGCCATCTGGAGGGAGCTTGGAGTAGAGCCGCTGCTCCTTCTCATCGAAAGGAGCCAGTTGAGATGGTTCGGGCATCTGATTAGGATGCCTCCTGGGCGCCTTCCTTTGGAGGTTTACCGGGCATGGCTAACTGGGAGGAGACCCCAGGGTAGACCCAGAACACGGAGGGACTACATGTCCAATCTGGCCTGGGAACACCTTGGGATCTCCCAGGAGGAGTTGGAGGGTCTTGCTGGGGAGAGGGACATCTGGAGTGCCCTACTTAGCTTGCTGCCACCGCGACCCGACCCCGGAAAAGCGGCTGAAGATGAGATGAGATGAGATGAGTTGCTTCAGGAATGAACATGCAAGAAATGCAACGGCCTTAAGCAGCCACATTTGGTAGTTGGTAGTTGGTAGACAAGAGTATCAGTTATTCTGTCTCATGGAAAATTCTTACAAAGAGCAATGCATATTCAATTAGAGGTAAAAGATGTGACCTGTGCTTGGCAGAAAAGTATTTCATTATTTGCAGACCTGATATGTCCACCTTGAATAGTAGAAATGAATTGGCTACCAGCTGTAGACACCGAAAAAATATCTGCTTTGTAATTACAAGCAAAATGTCTTTATTAATCTGCCCCCCCATTAGATGATACTCATGTGACATGTATTAAATGCTGTATTTTTTTATAACCTAACTGCCTGCCCTTCCAGCTGTGCCCCAATGCCACCCCACTATATGACACACATAAATTACCCCATTTGAAGTTACCTTATGTTCTAAATGTAGGCTATTTCAACAGTGCCCTGGTCGTTTAAATGCTTTTTCTAAACAAGCCCCACCCCCTTACCCCATTGGTCGTAATGTTTTCTACCCCACCATTGGTTGCTGTGCATCGTAACTACCTACCCCATTGGTTGTAATAGTTCAAATGTTTTCTCCTCTGATTGGTTGCTGTCCATCGAAATTAGGGGTGTGACGTGAGGCAACGTAAACTGTGTGTTTTCTTTGTTGAATCACATTAGCAGCCTATGAGTGTGTGACACGAAACAAGCTTATACTGCTATGTATTAAACAAAAATGTCCTACATCTACAGTTAAGTCCGGAAATATTTGGACAGTGACATAATTTTCATAATTTTGGCCCTGTACACTACCACAATAAATTTGAAATGAAATAATAGGAATTGCAACAATTTTCATACATAGTCCCCTCATTTCAAGGGACCTAAAGTAACTGGACAATTGACTCAAAAGCTGTTTTATGAGCAGGTGTGGGCTATTCCCTTGTTACTTCATCATCAATTAAGCAGGTAAAATGTCTGGAGTTGATTTCAGGTGTGGCATTTTCATCTGGTAAAAAAAAAATCCATCAGAGAGATAGCAGAAACATCAGGAGTGGCCAAATCAACAGTTTGGTATATTCTGAGACAAAAGGAACTCACCGGTGAGCTCGGCAACACAAAAAGGCACAGGCATCCATGGAAGACAACAGCAGTTGATGATCGCAAGATCCTTTCCATGGTAAAGAAAAACCCCTTCACAACATCTAGAGAAGTGAAGAAGACTCTCCAGGATGTAGGCGCACCATTATCCCAGTCTACCATAAAGAGAAGACTTCACAAGAGCAAATACAGAGGGTTCACCACAAGGTGCAAACCATTCATAAGCCTCAAGAATAGAAAGGCCAGATTAGAGTTTGCCAAAACACATCTAAAAAAGCCAGCCCAGTTCTGGAACAGCATCCTTTGGACAGATGAAACTAAGATCAACCAGTACCAGAATGATGGGAAGAGAAAAGTATGGAGAAGAATAGGAACGGCTCATGATCCGAAGCACACCACATCATCTGTAAAACATGGTGGAGGCAGTGTGATGGCATGGGCATGCATAGCTTCCAGTAAACACTAGTGGTGTTTACTGATGATGAGATGGAAGACGGAAGCAGCCGCATGACTTCTGAAGTCTATAGGAACATTCTGTCTGCTCACATTCAGCCAAATTCAGCAAAGTTGATTGGACAGTGCTTCACAGTACAGATGGACAATGACCTGAAACATACTGCGAAACCAACCCAGGAGTTTTTCAAGGCAAAGAAGTGAAATATTTTACAATGGCCAGTCAGTCACCTCATCTCAATCCAATCGAGCATGCATTCCACTTGCTGAAGACAAAACTTAAGGCAGAAAGACCCGCAAACAAACAACAACTGAAGACAGCTGCAGTCAAGGCCTGGCAAAGCATCACAAAGGAGGAAACCCAGCGTTTGGTGATGTCCATGGGTTCCAGACTTCAGGCAGCCATCGCCTGCAAAGGATTCTCAACAAAGTATTAAGAATGAACATTTTATTTATGATTACATTCATTGGTCCAGTTACTTTAGGTCCCTTGAAATGAGGGGACTATGTATGAAAATTGTTGCAATTCCTAAACCTTTCCTCCAATTTTGATGTAAATACTCTCAAATTAAAGCTGAAATTCTGCACTTCAATTGCATCTCGATTATTTCATTTCAAATCCATTGTGGTAGCATACAGGGCCAAAATTATGAAAATTGTGTCACTGTCCAAATATTTCCGGACCTAACTATATTGATATTCCATTCCTCAATAGTTGAGCACTCTTATCAACACCATTGACAGTTTCCGAAGCACCCCCCCCGCTATATATATATATATATATATATATATATATATATATATATCAACACAGATACAGGAAAAAGGATTTTAATACATTGCACTTCCAAGCATCAGGCAAACAAGCCGAGGGCAAACAGGTCTAGGTTGAACGAAGGCTAGAGTGAACAAAGGCAAGCGCAACTTTTCCAAGCCAAGACTTCATCAAGCACGGACTGCTCTTTTTAGATCTGGTCAGTCATCTGTATTTTGTGTACCTGGTGTAGACTATGTGTTTCCTTTGCATTCCTGTCCTTTCCTCTTCCCGGGGCTGGCATAGACCTTGGGTCATTCCTAGGCACCGTGACCCTACCAATCACATCAATCCCACTCTCTCCACTCACGTTGAGCAGGTGGTGACAGGAGGGCTCTGGAATTGCCAGTCTGCGGTGCCGAAAGCTGAGTTTATCTCAGGCTACGCATCCTTGCTCTCCCTCAACTTTCTTGCTCTAACTGAGACCCGGATCATGCCAGAAAACAATACCACACCCGCAGCTCTGTCTGATGTATACTGTTTTTTCACACTCCCAGAGCTGGGAGGCAGGGTGGTGGCACTGGCCTGCTAATCTCCCTGAAATGGAAATTCTCTCGTGTTTCCATTCCACAATTTTCTCTGCCTTCTTTTGAATTTCATGCTGTTACTGTATCTTATCCAGTCAAACTCACCATCATGGTTGTGTACCGCCCACCAGGTCCCCTTGGTGAGTTTCTGGAGGATCTTGACACACTTGTCTCGCACTTCCCTGTTGATGACTCTGCACTTATCCTTCTCGGTGACTTCAACATCCACACTAACAAGCTAGATCCTCTTCTCTCTTTCCTCTCCTCCTTTGACCTTCACCTCTCACCCTCTCCTCCTACCCACAAGGCCAGCACCCAGCTGGACCTTATCTTTACTAGACACTGTCCTATTTCCAATCTCTCTGTTACTCCCCTCCAGCTCTCTGATCACTATTTCATGTCCTACTCTCTCTCCCTGATCATTCTTCCTCTCTTACCTCTATCCTCCCTACACCTGAATCTTTCTCTCTCCTACCCCCTGACACTGCTACTGATCTTCTTCTCTCTCCCCTCTCCTCTTCTCTGGACAATCTCTGTCCCCTCACCTCCAGGCCTGCACGCCCAACTCCACCTGCCCCTTGGCTGACCGATTCAGTACGTACCGACAGACGGAGCCTGAGAGTGGCAGAGCGCAAATGGAGAAAAGACAAACTCCCAGAGGACCTTCTCAACTTCCAATCTCTTCTTTCCACTTTCTCCTCCTCCCTTTCTGCTGCTAAGGCTGCCTTCTATTGCTCTAAAATCCTATCATCTGCCTCTAATCCTAAGAAACTCTTTGAAACCTTCTCTACACTTCTTCAACCTCCACCTCCTCCTGCTACTTTCTCCCTGATGACGTCACTAACTTATTTGACAAGAAGGCAAACGACATCAGATCCTCCTTCTCTTGCCACCCGGTTAGTGCTCCTTGCACTAGCTCACCCTCTGCACCCTCCCTCACCTCTCCATGTCCCACCCTATCCCACCTTGCTCCCCTCTCCCCCGATGAGGTCCTCAACCTCATCACATCCTGTCGCCCCACCACATGCTCCCTTGACCTGGTCCCCTCCCTTCTTCTTCAGTCTATAGCACTGAACTCCTTCCCTTTCTAACCCACCTCATCAACACCTCCCTCCAGGCAGGATGCTTTCCATCTGCCTTCAAGACTGCTAGAGTCACCCCTCTTCTCAAGAAACCATCACTTAACCCCTCTGATGTCAAAACCTACAGACCGGTTTCCCTTCTACCCTTTCTATCCAAAACTCTCAAACTTGCTGTCTATAACCAACTTTGTTTGTACCTCCACCAGAACAACCTCCTGGACCCCAACCAGTCTTGGTTCAAGGTGGGTCACTCGACAGAGATGGCCCTCCTTGCAGTGACAGAATCGCTGCACTCTGCGAGAACAAACTCTCTCTCCTCTGTCCTGATACTCCTGGACCTGTCAGCTGCGTTTGACACAGTGAACCACCAGATCCTCCTCTCTACCCTCGAGGGGCTGGGTGTCACAGGCTCTGCACTCTCTCAATGTTTGTATCCTACCCGACGGGTCGTTGCTACCAGGTGACATGGAGGGGATCTGTGTCGGAGCCTCACAGACTGATTGCAGGCATTCCACAGGGTTCGGTTCTGAGTCCTCTCCTGTTGTCCTTGTACATGACATCCCTGGGTTCTGTTATTTGCTCGCATGACTTCTCTTACCATTGCTATGCTGATGACACCCAGCTGATCTTGTCCTTTCCTCTCTCTGACACACAAGTACAGACACGCATTGCTGCGTGCTTGACTGACATCTTGGAGTGGATGGCGACACACCACCTGAAGCTCAATCTGGACAAGACAGAGCTGATGTTCCTCCCGAGGAAAGGTTGCCCGCACCGAGACCTGGCCTTCACCATTGACAACACCTTGGTGATGCCAACTCAGACTGCGAGGAATCTGGGTGTGATCCTGGACGACCAACTGTCACTTGCTGCAAACGTTGAATTGATTGCTCGCTCCTGCAGATTTCTCCTCTATAACATCAGGAGGATTCGCCCATTCCTCACCGATGAGACGGCACAGGTGCTCATCCAGGCTCTGGTCATCTCCCGGCTGGACTACGGCAACTCCCTCCTTGGTGGCACCCTGGCGTCGGCCATCAGACCTCTGGAGCTTGTTCAGAAAGGTGCAGCTCGTCTGGTGTGCAACCGCCCTATGTTCTCCCACACAACTCCCCTTCTCATGTCCCTACACTGGCTCCCAGTAGCTGCTCACATCCAGTTTAAGACTCTGATGCTAGCCTACAGGGCAGTGAAAGGAACAGCTCCTTCCTGTCTCCAGGCCATGGTCAAGCCCTACACTCCCGCCCGACCACTTCGCTCTGCTGCCTCGGGACACCTGGTTGCCCCGTCACTCAGAGGCCCTTGCTGCCGATCGACCCGGTCACGGTTCTTTTCTGTCCTGGCCCCACAGTGGTGGAATGAGCTCCCCACTGATGTCAGGACAGCGGAGGCACTGCCCATCTTTCGGCACAGGTTGAAAACTCACCTCTTCAAGAACTACTACCCTGTTACTTGCTCTTAGCACTTATTGTATTCATTCATTTAAAAAGAAATCGCTTTCTTGCACTTTTATTTTAGCACTGGTTTTGCTCTTAGATGCTTGTTTAGATGCACTTGTGACCTCTGATGACTAGTAGTTCTCCTGATTTCCTACGTTAAATGATGCTCTTATTGTAAGATGCTTTGGATAAAAGTGTCGGCTAAATGACTTTAATGTAATGTCATGTAATGTCATTTGGTTTCCACCATATTTCACATAACCCAATCATTTTGAAACTAAGTTCAAGAATCAGATCATTTATTAGTAAGGCTTTGGTAGACAGTGATCTGATATATATGAAACCAAATTTAAGCATCTCGTGGAAGTGATCAGTAGTAGGCAGAACTGTAGAGCTACCAATAGGTGAAATATTAATTGGAATTGGACACCTTCTTGACAGTTTTGATGACCAACGCTTTGGACAATGTGTGGTCACATTCTTGATAACATTAGATGTTTGGTTCTGTAGATTATTAGGTGCTTTGTTGCACATTTCACCACTACCAGTGGTAGGAATAACTACTAGATTATTGTGATTCACACATTTAGGAGAGGAGAGCTTGGGAGCAATACAGCAGGGTAGGGAGACGGTCTCAATGTTAGAGACCAAGGTATCAGTCTGATAATCTACACTATGAGAAATTCCCTGACTAATCATATTAACTAAACTACTTGACTCCACATCCGCACTAGATTTAAACCTAGCAGGCTCTCTAATCACCTGCAACCTGCTGAATGATAAGTCCCTAGTGTCAAACCACACATAGACGGCTATCTATACTGCTAGATAAAAGAGCGGTGCCATCCCCAGTAGGGTGACTGCCGTCGGCTTTCACCAGGTAAGGGCGGACCCAGAAAGAAGGCCAGTTCTCAACAAAGCCGAATCCCTGCTAAGAGACAATTAATCGATGCTGACACATCTTTCTGGCAAACTCAAGTGGCCTGACTAGGCTGGCTTTTGTGATCTCTGACTACTTTATCCTAGCATTATTGGTGCTGACATGAATAACAATGTTGCTGAAAGTCGTGGTGCTGTGTGCCTGGGTTCCCTGACTCTGCCTCAGTGATGCCAGCACCCTAACATTATCCTCTATGTCAGAGATTGGCACCGGGTAAACGGTGAACCAAGGCTGGTGAAGCTATTCCGATATTGCGGGTAATGAAGACATAACTTTTGTCGAGTTCAAAACCAAGCTAAGAAGTTTCGAAGACACAGAGAAGCAACTATTATTCGGTAACTGTTTCAATATTGATATTGAAATGAATAATCTTTTTGTCATGTTTAAGCAAAATTCATTGTTTTTTTTGTCAAACATGATAGTAAACTGAAGAGCTTCAGACTGTCGAGACAAAACAAGATAATTGATGAAGTCAGCTTTGAATAGTGTTATGTAGCTTTACTGCCATTGCTTGATGTATCTGTAAATGAAGTTAGTATATTCATAGAACAAGTTATTGTTTATTTTAGTTTTTTATTATTTTTACTTTTACCTCATTATTCTGCCCATCAATTTGTGCTTTATTTGTATTTGGCTCCCCCTAGCGGCCTTAGGCGCTATAAAAGCGGCGATATTTCCATAGCAGGGAGAACTATGTGATAGCCTTGTTTTGTGCAGGTGCAGGAGTGGACTGTCAGAAAGAGAGACACGGCGGGCAACGCAGTTATTGGCATAAAAGCGCACAAGACTGCCGCACAACAAGCAGGCACGTTTGCCCTGTCACAGGAGGAGAAGTTAGCCAGCTCGAGGAGGAGCTGCTAAGTTCATCAAATTCCTGTGAGAGCCCATCGGAACCTGTTCAAAAGCAGAAATTAATCTTTATTCCTGTTTCTGCTCTGCCGACGGTGGTTTGCCCTGAACTTCACATGGTGCGGCCACAACTCCTCATGTGTAACCTCCGACAACACTTGACAAAACTGCAGTCTCCTCTGCATGTGCTCTGTTTTCTGTTAAACAGAAACCATACTGGACCATAAATAGTGTTCTGACATTTCATTGTGCAAGAACATGAAGAGTGGCAAGTCTGGGTGACGGTCAGACTAGTGAGAAAATGTATTTTAATGGTTTCAGACATGGTACGTGCTTTTTCGAAATACTGGTGGCGTTTGTTGTTCGATCAACAAGAAATGTTGGTAAGTGTCAGCTGACTTGGAAACAAACTCCAGACCGTATGTCCGACACTACAGTCACTCCGCTGTGTGGTGGCCGGGCGGCCTGTCCAGGATGTCTCCCCGCCTGCTGCCCAATAGCTGCTGGGATAGGCTCCAGCTGCATCCCCGCAACCCTGACAGCAGGATAAGTGGTTTGGATAATGGATGATGGATGGATATTATGACCTCAGTTTTAATGTATTGACATTTTAATTTTAAATGCAAATATGATAAAAGTAAGCTTAAACAGGAGAGATAAAATGCCAAGAGCTCTTGTTAACAAAACTGTATAATGCTGAGATGGTTTTGATTAAGTGGAAACTTGGAACTGTGAGAATTGCTCTAGAAAAAAAATCTTCAAATCTACCCGGCAACAGGAGTTGGTCCTCACAACTATAGTAGAATTTTATTTTTTTTTACTTTGTGTTTTCGGACATTTGAAGTGACATTCCGACTCTCCACTGCCACCTATTGACAGATGTAGTTTTTGCACCATTCCAGCTCCAGCGGAAGTGGTGGTCCTCACAAAGAACTCAGAGATCCAGGTCCTCACAATGTGATAAAGACGTATGTGTGTGTGTGTGGGGGGGGGGGGGGGGGCGGAGCCCTACCCCGCCCTGCCCTGCCCTCACTGAAACACGGAGAAGAGAGAAACTAGCGTGACCATAGATGACAGTAACGAGTAGCCTGCTGGTACACAGAGCGCGTTAGAGTTGGAGCCAATCAGAAGCAGAGTAGGGCGGGTCTTTGCAGAACATTATCAGTCAGTCAGTCAGTCAAGTTGCATTATAAAAGTGATCACTTATAACAATAGTTATACGTGAGTTGATTAAACGTTCTTTTGTTATCGCCAGTTGTTCCGGGCCTCTGACCTTGAATGAAAATCGGATGTAGGCTTTTGTGTAATAAGTGTGAGAACCCCTGATCTAGATTAAAACAGCAATATTTGGGTGAAAAGTGGAAGTTTGCCAGAAGTCTTTAGTGACACACTTTCTGGTCACAGTGTAGATGGCTCTCAGTGTGAGATTATGGCTAATGACCATCGAGATTTTAGAAGATAGCCTATCTATGTTTAATCTAAGATGTGGTGGAGGACTTCCGGTTATGGCGAGGGACTAGGGGGTCGCACATCTCAAGCTCTGCAGCTACCGTGTAAATTAATCCTACAATACTAATCCGAATCTTGTCTAAAGTCACGCAATACGTGTATAAGAGTACCCAGAACTAAAATGTCAGGGAAAACCCCGAAAGAAAAGGCAAAGAGAGAAAAAGAGAAGGAGAAAAGGAAATCGCGACACGAGGAAGAGGCCGAGAAGGTTAGCGACGCCATGCAGGTTGAAAATATGGCTAACGAAGGAGACGACCACGAGGAAGATGACGAAATGTTAGACACAGATAAGAATAGCAACCTAGATATCATGAAAGCCATACAGTCTTTGAAAAGTGGACTTTACAAGAAAATAGATGGAGTGCAAGCGACAATTGCGGATGTAAAGAAACATACAGGAATGCACGGGCCGCATGGAACAGGCCGAGCAACGGATTTCTGACGTGGAGGACGACGTTAAGAAGCTAACACCCCGAGTTAGCACGCTGGAAAACACCGTCAAAAGCCTTACTGACAAAGTGGATGACTTGGAATTTTATTTTTCTACCTGGACAGGACGGAGTCTGGTTTATAGCTAGACTATTCAGCTTTTGTGGAATGCACTTAACCCTGAATGAGAGACAATGTCCAAGCACCAGCCGAAATGACATGGGCACATCCAAGTAGGCCTAGACCTAAGGGACAGAGAGAGTCATCATCGGTTTATGCGCCTGTCGGAGGAAGGAAGGCCCAATGCATCGCGGACTCTTGTGACCAGGCTATAGACTTTTCCCTCTCCTCGTCTTCCAGTCTGCATGCACGGGTTCCAGGTTTGTGTATGTGCTCGGATGGTTAATTTTATATATGCCTACATGTTGTTGGCGTTGAACAGTTCATTAATGATGTTATGTGTGATTAGTATTTAGAAAAAGTAAGATAGCGAGCTAGAGCAAGAAGAAAAGAAAAGTTAGAGAAACTCGTTTTAGCGGTAGTTAAACGTGGGATGGGAGGGGATGTCCAGAGTTCATGGACTTTAGGTTCGTATGGGGTTGAGGGTGGGTTGTTGTGGTTTCATTTTATTATTTATTCTTTCATCAGTGGGTGTGGTTTGTCAAAGTACTTCTTCACTACGGTTCCTAATATAACATACCGGAATCAATGTCAGAGAGTTGCAAGGTAAAATTTACTTCGTGGAATTGTAGGGGTTTGATCAAACTCACAAAAGTGAAGCAGGTAATGAGCAGGATAAAATCCTTGAAATCAAAAATCGTTTTTTTACAAGAAACACACATGGTGGATGAGGACGTTCCCAAAATAGCAAGACGATGGCAGGGTCAAGTGTTGTCTGCTCCTTACACCACTCATGCTAGAGGGGTTATGATACTAATTCATAAATCGGTTCCATTACGGGTACAACATGTAGTTAAGGACCCTGCAGGGAGGTATATTATAGTCCAGGGTAGGTTATTATCTGAAACCTTAACTTTGATAAATGTTTACGGCCCCAATGTAGATGACTCTAAATTCTATAATAGTCTGTTTTTGACTGCTTCAAATCATCCTGGGAAATACATAATAGCTGGCGACTTTAACTGTACGTTAGATCCTTCAAAAGACAGGTCAACTGGTTTAGATGATACCCACAGTAAGTCCAGAAAGACGATACACCATTTTATGAAGGAATTAAATTTGTTTGATGTTTGGAGGCATGGTAAACCGAACGCAGTAGAATATTCCTGCTATTCCGGTACTCATAGAACTCACTCACGCATAGACTACTTTTTGGTTTCAGCGCTACTTGTCTCCAAAATAGATGAATGTCATTATAGTAGTATAGTTCTGTCTGACCACGCTGCAGTATCCTTGACCTATGAAGATAATAACTTAGTGTGCGACCCCCCGAGATGGCGTTTTCAACCCGGGTGGCTTGCGGATCCTACATTCATAGATTTCTTAGATAAGCAGATTGACCTGTATTTTGAATGTAACAAGTCCCAGACTTCTGCTAGCACAAGGTGGGAGGCTTTCAAAGCCTTTATCAGGGGCCAAATCATTTCCTTCACTAGTTCCAAGAAAAAGGCTACACGACTTGAAATGAAGACATTAGATGAGGAAATTAAAAAACAGGAAACAGAAATATATAATAATAGAAATATACCTACAGATGTTCATACAAGACTGCTACTGCTTAGAGCACAGTACAATGAACTGGCAGCTAATAAAGCGGCTGCTGATTTAATGAGACTCAAACAGTCCTACTATGATCAGGGGGAAAAGCCCGGAAAACTTCTAGCATGGCGCATTAAACAACAACAAACAGAAAGGTCTATTAATTGTATTGAAGTCCCAAGTGGTAGAACTATAGTGGACCCGACAGAGATTAATGAAGCCTTTAGAGACTTCTACAGGAAATTATACAGCTCTGAGTGCTCTCCTAATCTGGACACGCAAACACAATTCCTAGACAATCTTAATATTCCTAAAATTTCGGAAGAGGAAAGTAGAGTATTAGATCAAGATGTAACTGCATTGGAAATTGCAGAAGCAATTGGGTGTATGCAGGCTGGAAAATCAGCGGGTCCAGATGGCATCCCTATAGACATTTATAAAAAATTTCAAACCAAATTAATACCACCCCGCTTGGAGATGTTTCAGGAATCCTTTGAGAATGGTCTTCTCCCTACATCTATGAGGGGCGCCCTAATCACTTTACTCCCAAAACCGGGGAGACCAAATACAAAATGTGAAAATATGCGTCCAATTAGTCTCCTAAATTCTGATACAAAAATACTCTGTAAAATTCTTGCAAGAAGATTGGAGGATCTTCTACCTAGAGTAGTGGGAGAAGACCAGAACGGATTCATTCAAGGGAGACAGGGTTTTCATAACGTTAGACGAGTGCTCAATATTTTATACAGTCAGAGGGAGGCGCCTGACACGGCCTTACTTTCACTTGATGCAGAGAAGGCCTTCGACCGTGTTGAATGGCCTTATCTGTTTGAAGTGTTAACACGATTTGGCCTTGGGGATACATTTATCAAATGGGTAAGATTGCTTTGTACAGGGCTTACTGCAGAAGTTTTGACGAATAGTAAGGTTTCTAAACCTTTTAACATTTGTAGAAGTTGCCCTCAAGGGAGCCCTTTATCGCCTTTACTTTTTATCCTAGCGATAGAAACATTTGCTATAGCGGTGAGGACACACAGCGATATTTATGGAATTCGAGAGGGACATCTGGAGCACAGGGTAGCACTCTTCGCCGATGATGTGATATTAATGCTTAAAAATCTGCATAGATCTATCCCAGCGCTCCTAAGCCTTATTGAATCATTTGGGAAAATATCTGGTTATAAAGTTAATTACTCCAAATCATCCATAATGTTACTGAATGAAACAGAGAGGAAGAATGGTCTTGTTTATGCTTCTACCTTCAACCCAACAGACACATTTACATATCTGGGAATAAAAATTGTCCCTGAGGTGAATAAGATTGCTCAGTCAAATTATGAGCCCATCCTGGACGCTAGTATTGCTGCGATAGAGCGTTGGACATCCTTACCTATTTCAATGATCGGCAGGATTAATATCCTAAAGATGAATATACTTCCCAAATTTCTTTATTTGTTCCAGAATATCCCCCTACCCCCTCCTTCATCTTTGTTCACGAAAATCAAGAAACTGTTTACCAACTTTATTTGGCAAAATAAACGTCCTAGATTACGTCTATCTTTACTTTATCTACCATATGATCGAGGAGGCCTGAAATGTCCAAATATCCAATGGTATTACTGGGCAGCACAATTAAGGTCGATTATGTTTTACTTCTCATCTGGAAGTCCCCCAGCTTGGATTGATCTGGAAGCCTGCTCTGTTAAACCAGGCTTACCATTGCACCTGTATTTGTATTCAGCAGACCGTAAATATCTGAAGAAAAATACAGACAACCCTATAATATTGAATATGATTGATGTTTGGTTCGATGCTTGTAAGTATTTGAATATAAATATGTCCCGGTCACGCTTCAGTCCTATTTGGGGTAATGCCAATTTCAAACCAGGGCAAAATGATAGGGGATTTAAATTATGGGCTGAAAAGGGGTTAAGGAAAGTGCAAGACATGTACAGGGAGGAGGATGAAGTATTCATGTCCTTTGAGGAAATATCTACCAAGTATGACATTCCAAGGAATCATTTTTTCAAATATCTTCAGCTAAGGAGTTTTATATCATCCTGTCAAAGCCATTCATTAGACATTCCTACTATTTCTATATTAGAAGTTGCATTCACAAAACACTGTTATGATAAAGGTTTAATTTCAACTATGTATGACTTATTTGTATCTGGATCTGATGAATCATCAGAGACAAAACTGAGATTATGGGAGGGAGATATAGAGGAGGAAATATCTTAAGAAGAATGGAGTGAGGCATGTAAAGAGGCCCAGAGACAGATAGTTAGCAGCAACCTAAAGCTTCTACAGTATAAATGGCTGATGCGTACATATATAACTCCTGTTAAATTGCACAAGTTTAATGACAATATTCCTGATACCTGTATTAAGTGTATTGAGGCAAGGGGGACGCTGTTTCACTGTATATGGGAATGTGTGGCAGTGAAAACCTTCTGGCAAGATGTTGTTGATATGATTGATCAAATTTTGTCAAAGAAATTACCATTGAGTCCAAAGCTTTTTATTCTTGGTTTATATCCTACCACCCCACATTTACATAGCAATGAGTTCAGATTTATAGATATGTGTATATTACAAGCAAAACATGTAATTGCTCTTAATTGGAAAAGTGTTGATGGACCAAGAATTGGTATGTGGGTTAAAGAAATGGCCTCAAACATGTCAATGGAAAAGATAATGTATATTGTTAGACGTAAACAAAGTGTTTTTGATAAAATCTGGGGATTGTTTCTGAACTTCCTAAGACGTAATACTAATGCTGGTAACTTGCTTAATCAAGAACAAGCTCTGGGGGAGTAGAACAACTCTATCCGACTGTTTATATGCGTAAAAGCAACTGAAAAAAAACCACACCCTCTAATCAGTCTGTGAAAGAAATTATTGTTATTATTATTTTATTTCAGTATTTTTATTAATTGAATTTTTATCTTTATTATCTTCTTTAACCCTGCTTTGAATTGTATTACTTGTTATAGGGGGGGGGGTAGGGTGAAAATGTTTGCTGCACTGTGCTATTACTTGTTTTGATGTAATTTGCAAACAAAATTCAATAAATATATTGCTTAAAAAAAAAGATGTGGTGGAGGGTAGAACCAGCATGAACTAAATATAAGATACATGAAGCCTGGCACTAAGATGGAAAGGAGTGATCCGCTGTGGCCACCCCTAACGAGCAGCCGAGAGAAGAAGATGAGGTGTGTCTCATCACAGCTGTGACATGGACCTTCCTCACCAACACACACTGCGTAGGTCATGTTGTGCTCACAAGAAAACTTCTTTCAGGATCACAAGAAAGACACGGTTTTGTAAAAACATGACCAGAATATAACGTTGTATGGCCTCTATGGACTTTTGTGGAAAAGCGTTAAACTAGTAAGTTACATTAAATAATACAATCTATTATAGTAGTTTTTTTCTTGCCTTGGACTCTTCATGTATTGTTTCATGAAGGTTCCCTTTTAATTAGCTTTAAAATCAAATATTCCTCTTTTTAATTTGTCAGTATTTTTATTATCCTCTACATTCTCAGTTCTTTTGTATTTAGTTTTACTTTTATACACTTCGATACTGTAGTAGAAGTGAAGCTGTTCTGGACTTTTCCACAAACAAACAGAAATAGGATAAAACGACTTGCACACACAAAAAATAAAGGCATGAACGCCAGTGGAGGATGTTGATAATGTGTGAATCTCTGCTGTTCCGGGTGTTTTGTCAGATCACAGATACCTGAAGATACGTAAAGGCTTCATGTGACTTGTTGCATGACATCAGTGTGATGGAGCATTGAGATGTAGGTACCTTTAAAATGGCTTTGAATCTCTAGTTCCTCTAACCAGCGGTCTCTGTGTGCTTTTCGCTGTCAGAATGTGTAAATGAAACGTTCTCGTAATGTTAAACACACTGCTTGTGGTTGTCTCGTGGTTATCAATACTAAGCAAACACTACCATATTTCACACGAAAACACAGATAGCCCAGTGGAAGAGCTGGTTATGTGTGACTGCTGATGTTGGATTCTGCAGCTGGCTCAGGCTGTGTTGAACTTCCTGCATCAGATAGAGTCCAGCTGCAGGTTCTAGGGTGTACTTTGCAGTAAGAACTGGAAAAAGTGGGTATATTTGTTTTCAATAGAAGTGCTTTGGCTGAAGGGGTGATTCTGTTTGTCTTTGTTGATAATAATTGCTATGTTTTGTTTCTCCAGATGGTGCTGTGGTTTGAAGCTATTCGTGACCTGCTGACCTCTGACCTTTATAAAAACTCTTCTCCCTTGCTGAGCCTGACAAAGGAGTTTTACAACTACTTCCTGGTAAAGATCTTCTAGAATAAGTACTTTATCGCTCTTGTTTTTTTGGGAATATTGTAATGTTTCTGTGTTTTTAGGATGAGGCTGGTATGAGACCAGTTCTAGATGCTTTCCAGTAGATGATGAGTGGAGTTCCGACATGTAACAAGAACCTGCAGATAATAACAGGACAGTATAGAGATGACCTGCTGAACCAATGAACCAGCCACTTGAAACAGGGACTGTGTCGACTGATGGGCTGAATCAGATTTGCACCTTAAAAAACAGGATACATTCTTTTACTTTTAAGTCCAAAGTATTCAACAAAAAAGTGAATTAATTCTCTAAGTGACCACGGTGTACGCGGGATAATCCACTCCAAGATATACGTGTTAGGATTCTAACACACGTGTTTAAATCCTTTCACGCTCACCTTGTCATGGATTATCCCATTACCTTTTCCCCTTTCTTTTTTATATCTTATAAGTCCATTATAATTGTGTTATCCTCTTTCAATGTTGTATTGTGTAAGTTGTGTAAAACAACATCCATTGCACGTTGTGCGTCTTGGGAGGGCGATCCCCCTCTGTTGTTCTCCCTGAGCTTTCTTCCTGGTTTTCTCCCTGTTAAAGGGTTTTAGGGAGTCATTCCTTATCTGATGTGAGGGTCTAAGGACAGGATGTTGTGTTGCTGTAAAGCCCCTTGAGGCAAATCTGTAATTTGTGATATTGGGCTATACAAATAAAAATGGACTTGATGTTTGTTCAGAAATGGATGGGTTTTCTTTTTTGAAATTCCCATGTCTGAAAGATCGAAGATGAACACTTAAAAGTGGACTGCTTGATCACAATAACCAGATTATAAAAACACCTTTATTTCCTATACTAAGGATTAAATGGTGGGAGTTGAAGGAAGACTGTTGTGTGGAGTTCAGGCAGGAGTTAACACAGGCACTGGGTGGTAGTGAAGAGTTGCCAGATGGCTGGGCAAGCACTGCAGAAATAGTGAGGGAGACAGCTAGGAAGGTACTTGGTGTGTCATCAGGACAGAGGAAGAAAGACAAGGAGACTTGGTGGTGGAATGAGGAAGTACAGCAAAGTATACAGAGGAAGAGGTTGGCAAAGAAGAAGTGGGATAGTCAGAGAGATGAAGAAAGTAGACAGGAGTACAAGGAGATGCAGCGTAAAGCGAAGAGAGTGGTGGCAAAGGAAAAGGCATATGGTGAGTTGTATGACAGGTTAGACACTAAGGAAGGAGAAAAGGACTTGTACCGATTGGCTAGACAGAGGGACCGAGCTGCAAAGGATGTGCAACAAGTTAGGGTGATCAAGGATAGAGATGGAAATGTGCTGACGAGCGAGGAGAGTGTGCTGAGAAGGTGGAGGGAGTACTTTGAGAGGCTGATGAATGAAGAAAATGAGAGAGAGAAGGTTAGATGATGTAGGGATATTGTGGCTAACTTATATATGGAAGAGGTAGAACACAGGGCCCTGAACTCCTTCAGAGGAACACCTCCGAGCCACTGGTTCAGATATGTGGACGACACATGGGTCAAAATCCAAACGCAAGAGGCGCAAGCGTTTACCAAACACATCAACTCAGTGGACAAGAACACTAAGTTCACAAGGGAAGACGTAAAGAACAACAGTTTGCCCTTCTTGGACTGTGACGTCCACATTGGGGAAGACAGGAGCCTCCACATTGGGGTTTACAGGAAACCTACACACACAGACCAATATCTAATTTTCGACTAACACCACCCGCTGGAACACAAACTGAGCGTCATCAGAACTCTGCAACACAGAGCTGACAATGTGCCCAGCAGCACTCAGGCCCAACGAGAAGAACACAAACACCTGAGGGGAGCTTTAAAAACCTGCGGCTACCCCAGTTGGACCTTTGTGAAAACTGCAACACATTCCAAAAAGACCAGCCAGGTGAGCGAGGAGGAGAAAAGGAACAGAAGGAATAGTACAGTCATCCCATATGTTTCTGGGGTCTCCGAGAAACTCAGGAGAATTTTCAACAAACACCGCATCCCAGTATACTTCAAACCCAGCAACACACTCCCACAAAGACTGGTTCATCCCAAAGACAGTGTACCACACACCCGGAAAAGCAATCTGGTGTATGCTGTACAATGCAATGAGGATTGCACTGACCTATACATAGGAGAAACCAAACAACCACTACACAAACGGATGGCCCAACACAGAAGGCCAGACTCCTCAGGACAAGACTCAGCAGTCTATCTACACCTAAAGGAGAAGACACACTCCTTCGAGGACAGCAACGTACACATTTTGGACAGGGAAGATAGATGGTTTGAAAGAGGGGTGAAGGAAGCCATCTATGTGAAACTGGAAAAACCCACCCTCAACAGAGGAGGAGGTCTGCGACACCACCTATCTCCCACTTACAATGCCGTCCTTTCATCTCTACCCAGGAGACTCAAGAAGCCTAGCCTCCAAGAACAACAGTCGGTCACTAACGACTCCAACGACTCTCATGACCACTGAACAATGAAGTCGAAACTAACACCCCCAACCACCGTCGCTGCTAAACAAATGCAAATCAATAGCTCCGATGGCGACGGACGCGGCTGGACATCGGAGCACAGGAGAGCCACACATATCAATAGCTCCGATAACGACGGGCGCGGCCAAACATCGGTACACAAAAGAGCCACTCATATCTATGGCTGTGTTAGCAATGGGCGTTGGTAAACATCGGATCACAAAGAGCCATGGACATCTATAGCCTGACAACGACTCCTAGAGGATAAATGCTGAGTCTCATCACCAGCCAGTCAGACTAGCTTGGTCTAGTCAGAAAGGCACGAACTGAGGAGGCCTCTTGGATGAGAGGCGAAACGTCTTCACGGATGTATACCAAGTCCAGTTGCACTTGATTCAACTCCTTTGGATGATGTAGGGATAGTGAATCAGGAAGTGCAGTGGATTAGCAAGGAGGAAGAGAGGGCAGCTATGAAGAGGATGAAGAGTGGAAAGGCAGTTGGTCCTGATGCCATACCTGTGGAGGCATGGAGATGTTTAGGAGAGATGGCAGTGGGGTTTTTAACTAGATTGTTTAACCCAGTCTTGGGAAGTGAGAGGATGCCTGAGGAGTGGAGAAGAAGCATACTGGTACCGATTTTCAAGAACAAGGGCGATGTGCAGAACTGTAGCAACTACAGAGGTATAAAGTTGATCAGCCACAGCATGAAGATTTGGGAAAGAGTAATAGAAGCTAGGTTTGAAGAAGGACATGACTAGGAACGAGTATATTAGAGGGACCGCTCAGGTTGGACGGTTTGGAGAGAAAGCAAGAGAGACAAAATTGAGATGTCTTGGACATGTGTGGAGGAGAGATGCTGGGTATATTGGGAGAAGGATGCTGAATATGGAGCTGCAGGGAAGAGGAGAAGAGGAAGGCCAAAGAGGAGGTTTTCTGGACGTGGTGAGGGAGGACATGCAGGTGGCTGGTGTGACAGAGGAAGACTCAGAGGACACGAAGAGATGGAAACAGATGATCCACTGTGGCGCCCCCTAACAGCAGCAGCCGAAAGTAGTAGTGGTAGTGGTAGTAGTAGTAGTGGTAGTAGTAGTAGTAGTAGTAGTGGTAGTAGATGTAGTAGTAGTGGTAGTAGCATCATAGGAATGTTTCCATCCATCGACTTTTGATTGTTATGATGGTGATCACTATAAGAGAGACTGAATAGGTGACGTAGCTGAGTGAGGAAATGTATCTGTCAATAAATGTTGTATCCAGAGGAACTGCTTCAACTTCCTCTGATCACTATAAGAGGTGTGTGTCTCTCTGTGACATGTGTGACTTCATAGAATATAGTCAGGGTGAAGGGTGTGTGGTTGCACTGGACCGCTCTACTGCCTACTATGTGCATACTATATGATTAAAATCCTGCAGGCGCCCTCCTAGTAAAGACACAATAGTAATGGAAACTAATACTAGTAGAAACAGCATCTACTGCTATTATTGGTGACATAAGAGACAGTGTTAATAGTTTTAGATGATTCATATTTGCTGGTCAATTTAAGAGATGGTGTAGAGATGATTGAAGGTAAGCCTGGAAAAGAGAAGTGTTTAGATGTTTCCTGAATGAAGTGAGTCAGTATTTCTGATAAGAGAAGTTCATTCCATCATTTGGAGGCTATGTGAGGGAAAAGGCTTGACATAGAACGTCTCTCTGTTGTGATTAATGATTAATACTAGTCAACTGTATCTTCAAGTTGTCCTCTGTTATTTCTCTGTGTGTCTGCCTGTGTGTCTGTCAGCTGCTGGGTGAAGCCTCTTGCCAAGGTTGGTCAGAAGTGGTTATAAATTCATTTTATTCCCATCTGATTTCCTGCAGTTTCTTGTTGGTTCAGTTTGTTTAATTTTATTGTGGAGTTTTTTGTTGCTCTATTTTTTAATCTCTACAATATCATTGTGTCTGTCAGTGTCTGCACACCTCTTATCTGCAGTTCAGCTGCAGTTGGCACGACTGGTTCTGGAGTGTGGCATTACCTTTGGACTCCGATTAGAGGTAATATGGAAATGGCACTACTTCACCCTCATTCACTGTTTTATGCAGCTTCATCTGTCATTCTGCTGGCTTCTATTGAGCTTTTATTGTACTCTTCCAGGTTCTGTTGAGCTTTTATTGTACTCCTCCAGGTTCTGTTGAGCTTTTATTGTACTCTTACAGGTTCTGTTGAGCTTTTATTGTACTCCTCCAGGTCCTGTTGAGTTTAATTGTACTCTTCGAGGTTCTGTTGAGCTTTTATTGTACTCCTCCAGGTTCTGTTGAGCTTTTATTGTACTCCTACAGGTTCTGTTGAGCGTTTATTGTACTCTTCAAGGTTCTGTTGAGCTTCTATTGTACTCCTCCAGGTTCTGTTGAGCTTTTATTGTACTCCTACAGGTTCTGTTGAGCTTTTATTGTACTCTTCAAGGTTCTGTTGAGCTTTTATTGTACTCCTCCAGGTTCTGTTGAGCTTTTATTGTACTCCTCCAGGTTCTGTTGAGTTTTTATTGTACTCCTCCAGGTTCTGTTGAGTTTTTATTGTACTCTTCAAGGTTCTGTTGAACTTTTATTGTACTCCTCCAGGTTTTGTTGAGCTTTTATTGTACTCCTATAGGTTCTGTTGAGTTTTTATTGTACTCCTCCAGGTTCTGTTGAGCTTTTATTGTGCTCCTCCAGGTTCTGTTGAGTTTTTATTGTACTCCACCAGGTTATGTTGAGCTTTTATTGTACTGCTCCAGGTTCTGTTGAGTTTTTATTGTACTCCTCCAGGTTCTGTTGAGTTTTTATTGTACTCCTCCAGGTTCTGTTGAGCTTTTATTGTACTCCTCCAGGTTCTGTTGAGTTTTTATTGTACTCCAGGTTCTGTTGAGCTTTTATTGTACTCCTCCCAGTTCTGTTGAGCTTTTATTGTACTCCACCAGGTTATGTTGAGCTTTTATTGTACTGCTCCAGCGTCTGTTTAGTTTTTATTGTACTCCTACAGGTTCTGTTGAGCTTTTATTGTACTCCTCCAGGTTCTGTTGAGCTTTTATTGTACTCCTCCAGGTTATGTTGAGCTTTTATTATACTCCTCCAGGTTCTGTTGAGCTTTTATTGTACTCCTCCAGGTTCTGTTGAGTTTTTATTGTACTCCTCCAGGTTCGTTTCTGTGATCTGATTGTGTTTCTGTGTGTGGTACGATGCAGGCTATCCAGACTTACAACAGCATACTGCAATCCTCAAGCACAAAGCAGAGGAGACTGTTACAACTGGACACACACCACTGTCAGATACTGTAAGAGATGCGCGCGCACACACACACGCACACACACGCACACACACACACACACACACACACACACACACACACACACACACACACACACACACACACACATACACAAAGCAGAGGAGACTGTTACAGCTGGACACACACCACTGTCAGATACTGTAAGAGATGTGCACACACACACACACACACACACACACACACACACACACACACACACACACACACACACATACACAAAGCAGAGGAGACTGTTACAGCTGGACACACACCACTGTCAGATACTGTAAGAGATGTGCACACACACACACACACACACACAACAGTAATACAACAGTCAACTCCAGTCGACCAAAGACTGTCAGACAGGGACATTTTCAGTGCGCCTGATGTCCAGAGAGTCACTGTAGAGCAGGTCACTAAAGACGACGACTCCAGTGCCTCAGGCCTGGGATCCAAACGACGCCGTCCCTTTTCAGGCAAACTTCCAAAGCCTCCAAATGAAGCTGATTTTCCGACATGGTCACTCCATGTGGAACTCATGACTCAGGACAAAACCCCTGTAGACATGCAGAGGTGTAAAATCCTAGAAAGCCTCCTCCCCCCAACCTCTGATTTAATCAGACAACTAGGCCCAATGCAGCCCCCCGTGAGTATGTGAAACTGCTTGATTCAGCATACGAACTAGTTGAGGATGGGGAAAAGATTTTGCGAGATTTTTGAGCACTCATCCAAACACAGGTGAGAAAGCCCCAGGACACCTACACAGACTGCAGGGGCTAATTGCTACAGCCATAAAGAGGGGTGGCATTGCTAAAGCCGACGCCAACAAACAGCTACTGCGACAATTTCAGCGCGGATGCTGGGATCAGTGTCTCATTATGGCACTACAATTGGGACTTAGATCAGACATACCTCCCGACTTCTCTGACCTCCTACTCCAGGTGAGGACTGAGGAGGACAGGAGAGCCGCAAAACAGGATCGCATGCAGCATCAATTAGGCACGAAGCCCAAATACTCTGTGAACGCGCACCTGGTACATGAAGTGCCTGCCACTCATGATGCAAACTCAAAATGTCCTCCAGACATACATCACAGAAACTGAAAATTTGCGTAAACAGGTTGCTGAACTTAAAATGCAACTTACAAAAAAGAAATAACAAAGGAGGCAAAAGCATGCAACCAAACCAAATGTAGCACAAGAAACACCCACAGCTAGACCACTTGAAGTTCAAGCCCATCAAACTGCACTGAGACCTATGCCAAAGGTTTGGTTCTGCTTCAAATGTGGCAATGATGGCCATCTAGCAAGACAGTGTGAAAATCCTCCAAATTAGCCTCTGGTGGATCAGAAATACAAAGAGCTAAAAGCAAAACAAGATGAATGGCAAACCAACATGGTCATTTAAACGTGACTGGGTTGCAGTGGAGGGACTGACTGCACCTGAAAATAGTCTGGAGTGTCCCATGCAAAACCATGAATCAAAAACGGCAACCTGCAAAGCTCATTCCCCCACTCAATCATTTACTGATGGCCTCCCAAGAGGACTGATGGGTCCAAAATGTACCTCAACTGTTATTATTGAGGGAGTTCAGTGTGATAGCCTTCTTGATTCAGGCTCCCAAGTTAGCACAATTTCAAAGTCATTCCATGAGAGACACCTTTCACACCAGCCCATCTGATCTATTCAAGACCTTTTAGACATAGAAGGTGCTGGCGGTCAGGAAGTACCCTACCTGGGCTACATTCAAGTCAACATAAATTTTCCAGGGAACATCATGGGAAAGCCTGTGTCAATTCACACCCTGGCACTTGTTGTGCCTGACCACCGAACAAACAGGGATGTGCCCCTGCTTATAGGCACCAACACACTGGACCCTCTGTACGAAAAAATGTGCGCCTAGTCAGCATGGGAGTGTAAAACACAACAACAAGAGCTCCAACTGCTCTCCCCTTGTGAAACATTTGTTTAAGGGATTCAAAATCTACTACTACTACTTTCGGCTGCTCCCGTTAGGGGTCGCCACAGCGGATCATCCGTTTCCATCTCTTCCTGTCTTCTGCGTCTTCCTCTGTCACACCAGCCACCTGCATGTCTTCCCTCACCACATCCATAAACCTCCTCTTTGGCCTTCCTCTTCTCCTCTTCCCTGGCAGCTCCATATTCAGCATCCTTCTCCCAATATACTCAGCATCTCTCCTCCACACATGTCCAAGCCATCTCAATCTTGCCTCTCTCGCTTTGTCTCCAAACCGTCCAACCTGAGCGGTCCCTCTAATATAATCGTTCCTAATCCTTTCCTTCTTCGTTACTCCCAGTGAAAATCTTAGCATCTTCAACTCTGCCACCTCCAGCTCCGCCTCCTGTCTTTTCGTCAGTGCCACTGTCTCCAAACCATATAACATAGCTGGTCTCACAACCATCTTGTAAACTTTCCCTTTAACTCTTGCTGATACACTTCTGTCGCAAATCACTCCTGACACACTTCTCCACCCACTCCAACCTGCCTGCACGCTCTTTTTCACCTCTCTACTGCACTCCCCGATACTTTGGACAGTTGACCCCAAGTCTTTAAACTCAAATGCCTTTGTCACCTCCACTCCTTGCATCCTGACCATTCCACTGTCCTCTCTTTCATTCACACATAGGTATTCCGTCTTGCTCCTACTGACTTTCATTCCTCTTCTCTCCAGTGCATACCTCCACCTCTCCAGGCTCTCCTCAACCTGCACCCTACTCTCTCTACAGATCACAATGTCATCCGCGAACATCATCATCCATGGAGACTCCTGCCTGATCTTGTCCGTCAACCTGTCCATCACCATTGCAAACAAGAAAGGGCTCAGAGCCAATCCTTGATGTAATCCGACCTCCACCTTGAACCCATCTGTCATTCCAACCGCACACCTCACCATTGTCACACTTCCCTCATACGTATCCTGCACCACTCCTACATACTTCTCTGCAACTCCAGACTTCCTCATACGATACCAAACCTCCTCTCTCGGCACTCCGTCATAAGTTTTCTCTAAATCTACAAAGACACAGTGCAACTCTTTCTGGCCTTCTCTATACTTCTCAATCAACATTCTCAAAGCAAACATCGCATCTGTGGTGCTCTTTCGTGGCATGAAACCATACTGCTGCTCGCTGATCATCACCTCTCCTCTTAACCTAGCTTCTATTACTCTTTCCCAAATCTTCGTGCTGTGGCTGATCAACTTTATACCTCTGTAGTTGTTACAGTTCTGCACATCGCCCTTGTTCTTGAAAATCGGTACCAGTATGCTTCTTCTCCACTCCTCAGGCATCCTCTCACTTTCCAGGATTGTGTTAAACAATCTAGTTAAAAACTCCACTGCCATCTCTCCTAAACATCTCCATGCCTCCACAGGTATGTCATCAGGACCAACTGCCTTTCCACTCTTCATCCTCTTCATAGCTGCCCTCACTTCCTCCTTGCTAATCCGCTGAACTTCCTGATTCACTATCCCTACATCATCCAACCTTCTCTCTCTCTCATTTTCTTCATTCATCAGCCCCTCGAAGTATTCCTTCCACCTTCTTAGCACACTCTCCTCGCTTTTCAGCACATTTCCATCTCTATCCTTGATCGCCCTAACTTGCTGCACATCCTTTGCAGCTTGGTCCCTCTGTCTAGCCATTCGGTACAAGTCCTTTTCTCCTTCCTTAGTGTCTAATCTGTCATACAACTCACCATACGCCTTTTCCTTTGCCTTTGCCACCTCTCTCTTTGCTTTACGCTGCATCTCCTTGTACTCCTGTCTACTTTCTTCATCTCTCTGACTATCCCACTTCTTCTTTGCCGACCTTTTCCTCTGTATAATTTGCTGTACTTCCTCATTCCACCACCAAGTCTCCTTGTCTTCCTTCCTCTGACCTGATGACACACCAAGTACCTTCCTAGCTGTCTCCCTCACTATTTCTGCAGTGGTTGTCCAGCCATCTGGCAACTCTTCACTACCACCCAGTGCCTGTCTTAACTCCTGCCTGAACTCCACACAACAGTCTTCCTTCTTCAACTTCCACCATTTGATCTTTGGCTGTGTCTTCACTCGCTTCCTCTTCTTCGTCTCCAAAGTCATCCTACAGACCACCATCCGATGCTGCCTAGCTACGTTCTCCCCTGTCACCACCTTGCAGTCTCCAATCCCTTTTAGATGGCGCCTTCTACATAAGATATAGTCCACCTGTGTGCACTTTCCTCCACTCTTGTATGTCACCCTGTGTTCCTCCCTCTTCTTGAAATATGTATTCACCACAGCCATTTCCATCCTTTTCGCAAAATCGACCACCATCTGTCCTTCCACATTTCTCTTCTTGACTCCATACCTTCCCACCACCCTCTTCATCACCTCTGTTCCCTTCACCAACATGTCCATTGAAGTCCGCTCCAATCACCACTCTCTCCTCCTTGGGTACCCTCTCCACCATATCGTCCAACTCACTCCAGAATTCTTCTTTTTTATCCATCTCACACCCAACTTGCGGGGCATATGCACTGATAACATTCAGCAATAAACCTTCAATTTCCAGCTTCATACTCATCACTCTGTCTGACACTCTCTTCACCTCCAGCACGCTCTTGACATACTCTTCCTTCAGAATTACCCCTACCCCATTACTCCTCCCATTCACACCATTGTAGAAGAGTTTGAACCCACCTCCGATACACCTGGCCTTACTCCCCTTCCACCTGGTCTCTTGCACACACAGTATGCCTACCTTTCTTCTTTCCATCATGTCAGCCAGCTCTCTCCCTTTACCAGTCATAGTGCCAACATTCAAAGTACCAACTCTCACCTCCACATGCCTACCCTTCCTCCTCCCTAGCTGCCTCTGGACATGCTTTCCCCCTCTCCTTCTCCTTCGCCCAACAGTAGCATAGTTTCCACCGACACCCTGCTGGTTAACAGTACCGGTGGCGGTCGTTGGTAACCCGGGCCTCGACCGATCCGGTATGTAAGTCTTATTTATGATCCACATATTTGATTTGGCAAAGATTTTATGCCGGATGCCCTTCCTGACGCAACCCTCCCCATTTGTCCGGGCTTGGGACCGGCACTAAGGATGCACTGGCTTGTGCATCCTCAGTGGCTGGGTTGTTTAAGGGATTCAAAATAAATCAACAAAATGGCAAAGTTGGGACTGTGAAGCTGCAGAGCAAAAGTGCGTCATTGTACCTGCAGGAGAAAGGGTGGCTTTAACAGGATATGCCAGAAAAGTCTTGATGGCAACCGATACGACCCTCCTAGTTGAGCCCCCGCAATCCAACTTACCTGCTGGTCTCCTGTTCTGTACCTACATTATGACTAGCCCCCCATTCCCATCTTTCAAGGTGCCTGTGTTAGTAAAAAATGAGACGGCACATGACATTGAAGTGTCCACATGTCACCCAATTGCCAAGCTTTCGTTTCCCAAGGCTGTGTCATCTCTGCCAGCCCAAGATGCCAAAGCTGCACAGAGTGAACCGACCCAACTTACCTTACCTTTTGTAGCATGCAACTCCATGTAAGTGCCTGGTGCTGGAAAACTCACTTTTCACTTCGCTGACCCTCCTTTGTCCGAAGAGTGGAAGGGGAGAATAGCCAAAACGTTAAATTCAATGCCAGAAGTTTTTGCACTCAATGACCTTGATTTTGGTCACACCACTGAAATCAAACACAGAATACGCCTCTCAGATCCAACTCCATTTAAACAAAGGCCTAGACCGATCCATCCTTCTGACTATGAGGCTGTTAGACGTCATCTAAAAGAGCTTCTAGATACCAATGTCATACATGAATCAGAGAGTCCCTTCGCTTCTCCTATTGTTGTGGTGAAGAAAAAGAATGATGACATCAGGCTATGCGTTAATTACCGCAAACTGAACGGACAAACCTTCAAGGACACATACGCCTTACCCAACATAGAAGAAGCCTTCTCAGTCTTGACAGGGTCTAAATGGTTCTCAATAATGGATCTTAAGTCTGGCTATTATCAACTGGAAATGGAGGAGGAAGACAAGTGCAAAACAGCCTTTGTGACACCAATGGGCTTCTGGGAATTTGATCGAATGCCACAAGGGGTCACCAATGCCCCCAGCACTTTTCAGAGAGTAATGGAAAAGTGTATGGGTGGTATGAATTTGCGAGAAGTTTTAGTCTTTCTCGACGACGTGATAGTATTTTCTTCTACACTTGAAGAACATGAAGACAGATTACTCAAGAGTTCTGCAGAGGTTGAAAGAATTTGGTTTGAAGCTTTCACCCGAGAAATGCCAATTCTTTAGAACATCTGTTAAGTATCTCGGACACGTTGTGTCTGCTAATGGAGTAGAGACCGACCCAACCAAAATAGCTGCTCTCACAACATGGCCTAGACCTACTAACATCAAAGAGCTTAAGTCATTCCTTGGATTTGCCGGATATTATAGGCGATTCATAAAAGATTACTCCAAAATAGCAAGACTTCTCAATGACTTAACGGCTGGGTACTCACCACCTAAGAGAAAGTCGGGCTCTTCCCACAGCAGCACAAGCCGTCCCTCAAGTGTGGATTACAGAAAGCCTTTTAACGACAAGTGGAAGTCAGCCTGTGAAGACGCGTTCAAATCAAAAGCTGACCACGGCTCGGATTCTCGGATTTGCAGACCCGAAGAAAAAGTATGTTGTACACACAGATGCAAGCACCCATGTCCTGGGTGCTGCCTTATATCAACAACAGGAAGGCAGATTGAGAGTAATAGCCTATGCGAGCAGGGGACTTAACCACTGTGAACGTCGTTACCCTGTACACAAGCTTGAATTCCTCTCTTTAAAGTGGGCTGTTACAGAAAAATTCTTTGATTATCTCTATGGAGCAAAATTCACCATTGTGACAGACAACAATCCACTGAAATATGTACTGACATCTGCAAAGCTTGATGCAGCAGGCCACCGCTGGCTTGCTTCTCTTTCCAGCTTTGACTTGAACATCCAGTATAGGGCCGGGAAGAGAAACCAAGATGCAGATGGTCTTTCAAGGCGTCCACACCCTCATGACCAAGACCAGCCTGACTTCACTTCCCAGCATGAGGATAATGGCATCCAGCGGTTCATCTCTCAGTTCCTACAGGATGACAGAGGAGCTGACTTCCCATGCGAGGCAGTGAAGGCAGTGTGTCAGAGGCATCACGTTCCAGAAACAGGCCCCAGCCTAGACACCATCCATCTGCCCGTGCCAACTGAGTGCCTTGTGATTGAGGCCTCTGCAATCCCAAGAGAATTCACTCAAGCTGATGTACTCGGTCCAAACACCTTGACCCAAATGTCACTCGAAGATTGGGCACGTGAACAAAGACAAGATGCAGATATCAGAAGAGTAGTAGATATAGTCAAAGCAGGAAAGCAGCTCTCGTATAGATCTGATAAGATCTACCTAAAATGACCATGAGCCGTCAAAATGGCCGCTTGTAATTTGTGCATGATCGTGCGCATCATGTCAGTATTAATGACGTGTGTTGGTCACATCATTTCCTTCGTTGAAGTTCGCTGCTCTGTCCTAGAAACACACTAGCGTTTTCCAGTGCCGAGAAATAGTCTACATTTGATTTTTGGTGTCAGTTTCTTAACAGACTTACGTATGTAATGCATCAATATCTCAATTGGGTATTTAGCTCGACAATCGTGACGGCCCATGGTCGTTCTAGTAGTTTTTCAGTTCCGGTGGTTTTTTGGGACTGTTTCAATATTTATTTTCAGTTCTTTTTTAACATGTCACGTTTTATAGGCCTTGTTACGTTTGTTAGATTAGCAATATGTGTTTTCCGTTTTGTTTTTCAGGTAATATTTTCACTTTTTCAATTTTGCTATTCAAGTTCGACCATGTCTCTCTGAAGTTTAAATTAAGTTGGGCAGCACGGTGGCCCAGTGGTTGGCTCTGTCACCTCACAGCAAGAAGGTTCCCGGTTCGAACCTCGGGGTTGTCCAACCTTGGGGGTCATCCCAGGTCCTTTCTGTGTGGAGTTTGCATGTTCTCCCCATGTCTGTGGTGGGTTTTCTCCGGGTGCTCCGGTTTCCCCCACCATCAAAAAGACATGCATGTTAGGGTTAATACTCCTGTCTGTGTCCCTGACTGAGGCAATGGAAAAAAGAACTGCAGTTGGTCCTCGGGTGCTGCACGGCGGCTGCCCACTGCTCCTAGCTAAACAGCTAGGATGGGCTAAATGCAGAGAAAGAATTGTCCCACGGGGATCAATAAAGTAGTAAAATAAAAAAATAATTAAAAAAATGTTGAGAAATAGTATTATAGTTATTTAAATATTAATATTGGTGTCACTTAGTTTCCTAACAGACACACTAACATATGTAATGCATTAATATCTCAAATGGGTATTTATCTTGACACAATATAGAGTTTAAAAACCGGCCGTCATTTTGACCACCCGTGGTCATTTTAGGTAGGAGGGAAATCCCGGTCATTCTAGTATTAAATAAAATTGACCAACCCCCCCCCCTTTTTTTTTCTCTTCAATTGTACCTGGACAATCAGCCCGCTCTCCTGGTCTCTGCTCCACCCCCTCTGCCTGTCTCAGGAGGGCTGCAGACTACCACATGCCTTCTCCCATACATGTGGAGTCACCAATCGCTTCTTTTCACCTGACAGTGAGGAGTTTCACCAGGGGGACGTAGCACGTGGGAGGTTCACGCTATTCCCCCCAGTCCCCCCCCCCCCCGAACAGGTGCCCCGACCGACCAGAGGAGGCGCTAGTGCAGCAACCAGGACACATACCCACATCCGGCTTCCCACCTGCAGACACGGCCAGTTGTGTAGGGACTCCCAACCAAGCCGGAGGTAACACGGGGATTCGCACCAGCGACCCCCGTGTTGGTAGGCAATGCAATAGACCGCTACACTACCCGGACGCCCAATATTGACTAACTTTAGCTTTAATTTTGGAGTTTTTCATATATGACCAGTGCTCATGTTCCTTTCGCTCTGTTCCAACATTAAATATGTGTAATGAAATGTGATTTAAAATGTATTCTGGGTACTCATTGTTGTTGTTGCTCTTTTTTACTACTTTGATCCTGAATTGTGTAGAACAGGAAACTATTTATTTGGGCTGAATAATTATCTAGAATTATATATGTCATATGGTAAATAAATGGACTGCATTTTATATAGCGCTTTTACTAGTGTACCGACCACTCAAAGCGCTTTCGGTACAACGTGTACCTCTTCACATTCACCCATTCACACACACATTGATACACTGATGATAACATCTTAAAAGCCCAAGTCAGATATGTATCGCCACTGACTGGTTACTGTTGAGGGAGGGTTAATAGTGTATTTATAGGGTGAACCACTAGGTGGGGCCACGATGACAGTGTATTTATTGGTTGAACCACGAGATGGCGACAAGACGACAGTGTATTTATAGGGTGAACCACTAGGTGGAGACATGACGACAGAGTATTTATAGGGTGAACCACTAGGCACAGCCATGACGACAGTGTATTTATAGGATGAACCACTAAGTGGCGACATGACGACAGTATAGTTATAGGGTGAACCACTAACTAGGCGGAGCCATGATGAACTCTTACAAACATACTGGTTTTTCTCTTACCTAGTGACCAACTGGCTACAGCTATCCTGACTGTGGGGGGTGAGTCCTGCTGGCTTTCTTGCTGTGTGTGTGTGTGTGTGTGTGTGTGTGTGTGTGTGTGTGTGTGTGTGTGTGTGTGTGTGTGTGTGTGGACTAACTGCCTGTCTGTAGCAGCTGTTGCTTTAAATCAAGTTCTGAAAGCTGAAAATGTTGTGAACCAGTAATTGTTGTTGTTGTTGTTATTATTGTTATTGTTATCATTGTTGTTATTGTTGTTGTGGTGAATGCACTACAAAGCTGTAATGGAGCTATAAGTGGTGTTATTCACCATGGTGAAATTGGTTCCTGAACATCCAGTCCAACTCCTTCCTCTTCAGACTATGAGCTACAGGCCAGCCTATCAGAGGCCTTGTGTCGTCTGACACCAAGGAAGGACAGAAAGCAGAGAGCCAGTCACTGGTTCCCCAGCTGGGACATCACTAATGCCTTCTGCAGTATACAAGATCAGAAGTTTGACGTGGTGAGTGTCCTCCTACCCCTGTCTTCATGTCTCCATGTCTGATGTCTGCCCTCTGCAGCACAAGTGTGTATGTATGAGTGACTGTCTGTCTTCGTCATCAGGACTGCAGACACTTCCTGAACTGTGTCAACTCTTACCATGAAGACACGAGGTAATGTAGCACCAAGCATTTGACCGAAATGGTCCTTTTATTGTAACTAGAAGAAAAGTCAGCTAGTCCAACTTGTTAGCTAGGTTTCTCATCTGCAGTGGTTCTTACTGCTGACCTGCTAGTGTACAGAATGTATTATTAACCTGCTGTCAACAGCCCGTTTGTCTTCAGGGCTGTGTTCAGCCTAACCTACATTATTTTCTCTCCTTTTCTTGTTTGTTTATTTACTGTCTTTTTCCCCTCCCCCCTCAGAGTCTACACCTTTCCTTGTCTCAGAGCCTTTCTGGAGACAACTGAGGTAGTTTGAATGTCTTAAATATGATCAGTACAGTAAGGTCACATGTGAGGTCATGTGTATGATCACACGTGAGGTCACATGTAAGGTCACGTGCATGGCCATGTGAGATCACATGTAAGGTCACGTGAGGTCACATGTAAGGTCATGTGTATGGTCACGTGAGGTCATGTGTGGACCCAGATCTCTAGTGGAGATAGTAGTACACATCTCAATCACTGTTAAAGGACACCGTGGTACAGAAAATAACTCCATGGTTCTGAATGAATGCCGTCATCATTCAAAGTGTTCTTTCTAAGCTGGGTTTAAACAAGAGGATCTTGATTCCATAGTAAATCTTCACAACGTTGATGGGAAGCTTTTCTTAGTCCTGTCACTGGGTGTGTAGAAAAGGCAGTACCTCTGCCAAGGTTCAGGCTTTTCTCGCAGTTACATGTATTACTTTGTTGTTTTGTAGTTGTTTTGTCCCAAGGACGACAAGTTGGACCAGTTCTGGATCGACTTCAACCTGGGTTCTGCCTCTGTCAGCTTCTTTATCAATGACCCGCAGGTAATAATAATAATAATAATAATACTTTATTTACACAGCCCCTTTTCAACACAAAATGCAGCTCATAGCGTTTTACCTTAGAAAGCAGAAAATCTAAACGACAAAAAGCAGAAAACAATTAAACATATTTTAAAAGTGATCTTTGGGGGCGCCCCGGTGGCTCACTTGGTAGAGGGATACCGCATAAGCAGAGTCCTTACTGCAGCAGCCTGGGTTCGAGCCCAGTCCAGGCCCTTATCTGCATGTCATCCCCTCTCTCTCCCCTGCCATTCCTGTCTCTCTGTCTGTCTGTCTCTGTCTGTCTGTCTGTCTGTCTGTCTGTCTGTCTGTCTCCAATTCAATTCAGTATGTGCTTTATTGGCATGACATACGTTTGTATACATATTGCCAAAGCATGTAAAACAACAACAACACAACACAACAATGATTATAATAATAATAACAGCAACAACAACAATGATTATGATATTAAACAACAACAGTACAATAGGTGCCGTCCCCCACTGTCTCTCAGGTTGTGGCAAGATAATATAAATCTTGCTGCAATGCTCGCCACTGGCCCCCCTCCCAGGACCCCCCGCAGCTTACCTGCGTCCTCCATGTCCTGCTACTCTGGAGTCACATGTTCCAGCTCCTGGACAAAAGCCCGGCGCTGCTTTTCACATGTGTCACATTTAAGGAGGAAGTGCCCCTCTGTCTCCACCTCATCTGTCATGCACTGACCACATGTTCGTTGCTCTTTTGGCAACCACGTCTTTTGGTGTCTCCCCTTTTCAATGGCTAGACTGTGGTCAATGAGCCTGTATTTGGTGAGGATCTGTCGCTGCTTCCTGTCTCTGACAGTTAAGAGGTGGTCTTCCAGATCATAGCTTGTTTTTAGGGCCCGATGGACCTCTAGTTTGTTTTGAGTTTTGATTTAAGCGTTCCAATGTTTCAGATAATTGCTCTTGCTTTGTTTTATAGTCTGATTTATCCTCATGTTGGTTTGTTTTATAGCCTGATTTCTTCTCATGTTGGTTAGTTTTATAGGCTGATTTCTCCTCCTGTTGGTTTGTTTTATAGCCTGATTTATCCTGATGTTGGTTTGTTTTATAGCTTGATTTATCCTCACGTTGGTTTGTTTTATAGCTGATTTATCCTCACATTGGTTTGTTTTATAGCTGATTTATCCTCATGTTTGTTTGTTTTATAGTCTGATTTATCCTCATTTTTGTTTTATAGTCTGATTTATCCTCATGTTGGTTTGTTTTATAGCCTGATTTATCTTCATGTTGGTTTGTTTTATAGCCTGATTTATCTTCATGTTGGTTTGTTTTATAGCCTGATTTATCCTCATGTTGGTTTGTTTTATAGCTGATTTATCCTCATTTTTGTTTGTTTTATAGCTTGATTTATCCTCATGTTGGTTTGTTTTATAGCCTGTTTTATCCTCATGTTGGTTTGTTTTATAGCCCGATTTATCCTCATGTTGGTTTGTTTTATAGCTGATTTATCCTCATGTTGGTTTGTTTTATAGTCTGATTTATCCTCATGTTGGTTTGTTTTATAGCTGATTTATCCTCATGTTGGTTTGTTTTATAGTCTGATTTATCCTCATGTTGCTTTGTTTTATAGCTGATTTATCCTCACGTTGGTTTGTTTTATAGCTGATTTATCCTCACGTTTGTTTGTTTTATAGTCTGATTTATCCTCATTTTTGTTTTATAGTCTGATTTATCCTCATGTTGGTTTGTTTTATAGCCTGATTTATCTTCATGTTGGTTTGTTTTATAGCCTGATTTATCCTCATGTTTGTTTGTTTTATAGCTGATTTATCCTCATTTTTGTTTGTTTTATAGCTTGATTTATCCTCATGTTGGTTTGTTTTATAGCCTGTTTTATCCTCATGTTGGTTTGTTTTATAGCCCGATTTATCCTCATGTTGGTTTGTTTTATAGCTGATTTATCCTCATGTTGGTTTGTTTTATAGCCTGATTTATCCTCATGTTGGTTTGTTTTATAGCTGATTTATCCTCATGTTGGTTTGTTTTATAGCTGATTTATCCTCATGTTGGTTTGTTTTATAGTCTGATTTATCCTCATGTTGGTTTGTTTTATAGCTGATTTATCCTCATGTTGGTTTGTTTTATAGCTGATTTATCCTCATGTTGGTTTGTTTTATAGCTGATTTATCCTCATTTTTGTTTGTTTTATAGCTTGATTTATCCTCATGTTGGTTTGTTTTATAGCCTGTTTTATCCTCATGTTGGTTTGTTTTATAGCCCGATTTATCCTCATGTTGGTTTGTTTTATAGCTGATTTATCCTCATGTTGGTTTGTTTTATAGCTTGATTTATCCTCATGTTGGTTTGTTTTATAGCTGATTTATCCTCACGTTGGTTTGTTTTATAGCTGATTTATCCTCACGTTTGTTTGTTTTATAGTCTGATTTATCCTCGTTTTTGTTTTATAGTCTGATTTATCCTCATGTTGGTTTGTTTTATAGCCTGATTTATCCTCATGTTGGTTTGTTTTATAGCTGATTTATCTTCATGTTGGTTTGTTTTATAGCCTGATTTATCCTCATGTTTGTTTGTTTTATAGCTGATTTATCCTCATGTTGGTTTGTTTTATAGCTTGATTTATCCTCATGTTGGTTTGTTTTATAGCCTGTTTTATCCTCATGTTGGTTTTTTTATAGCCCGATTTATCCTCATGTTGGTTTGTTTTATAGCTGATTTATCCTCATGTTGCTTTGTTTTATAGCTGATTTATCCTCACGTTGGTTTGTTTTATAGCTGATTTATCCTCACGTTTGTTTGTTTTATAGTCTGATTTATCCTCATTTTTGTTTTATAGTCTGATTTATCCTCATGTTGGTTTGTTTTATAGCCTGATTTATCTTCATGTTGGTTTGTTTTATAGCCTGATTTATCCTCATGTTTGTTTGTTTTATAGCTGATTTATCCTCATGTTGGTTTGTTTTATAGCTTGATTTATCCTCATGTTGGTTTGTTTTATAGCCTGTTTTATCCTCATGTTGGTTTGTTTTATAGCCCGATTGATCCTCATGTTGGTTTGTTTTATAGCTGATTTATCCTCATGTTGGTTTGTTTTATAGCCTGATTTATCCTCATGTTGGTTTGTTTTATAGCTGATTTATCCTCATGTTGGTTTGTTTTATAGCTGATTTATCCTCACGTTTGTTTGTTTTATAGTCTGATTTATCCTCATGTTGGTTTGTTTTATAGTCTGATTTATCCTCATGTTGGTTTGTTTTATAGCTGATTTATCCTCATGTTGGTTTGTTTTATAGCTGTTTTATCCTCATGTTGGTTTGTTTTATAGTCTGATTTATCCTCATGTTGGTTTGTTTTATAGCTGATTTATCCTCATGTTGGTTTGTTTTATAGCCTGATTTATCCTCATGTTTGTTTGTAATGCAGTGCTGGCCTGAGGTTGGTTGGTCGTAGTATTTGTTAAAGGGTTAGTGAGTCTCAGAACCAGCTGCTTCGGGGAACTCTTTTCAGGGTCCAGTTTTTGGGTTTTCAGAGCTTTAAAGTGCAATGTATTTGTTGGGCTTGTATTTAAGTGCATCCAGAAATTTAGAGATCTCTTTTGTACATTTATCAATAATGGAAACCGGCCTTATTCTGCCCTACATGCGTTGTTTGGTGTTTTCCTTTGTATTTTCAGATTCATTCTACAGAATTCAGCATGTAGGGTTTCTGCTGAATGCTTGTCCCATCTAGTATAGCTGGAAAGACTGAGTGGACCCCATACCTCACTTCCATATAGCGCAATGGGCAGAATGACACTATCAAACTATCTCTCTGTCTCTCTCTCATTCTCTCTCTCTGTCTCTCTCACTCAATTCAAATTCAAATGTGCTTTATTGGCATGACAAGCATTCTCATATTGCCAAAGCATTAATAACACATGACACACAATACTTAATGTCGTAACAAACAATACAAACAAGATAAGACAGTCAAACAAATACACAAACAGACACACACACACAAACAGACAAACAAACACACAAACAAACAAATACACAAACACACACACAAACAGACAAACAAACACACAAACAAACACACACACAAATGCACAAACAAACACACACACAAACAGACAAACAAACAAACAGACAAACACAAATACACACAAATACACAAACACACACACAAACAGACAAACAAACACACAAACACACACACACACAAATACACAAACAAACACACACACAAACAGGCAAACAAACAGACAAACAAACACACACACAAATAAACAAACAAACAAACAAACAGACATATATGAATGAAGGGATTTTAGTCCCTCATTGTCCCTCACTTTGTGGCAGCTGCTACATAGTCCATGGGCCAGACGGGATATTGGTACCATCTCGGTGGGCAAATTCTAGTTGTGATTTTTTTATACCTACTATACATCCCTAGTTATGTTTTGATATGATAGACTTCTCAGACTGGTAGCTCTTTAATGGTTATCACCTCATAAAGTAAACCACCCCTGAAAGTAAACTGCATTTTTGCCGCGTGTGCATATCCTGGTTTAGGCTCATGGTCAAGACACTTTTGAATGTTTTATAATATTGTGTTTGGTATCATTGTAAAGGGTGCTTTCGAAGCTTTAATTCAAGCCCACTGGCGAAGCTCTCTGACAAATATATAGGTCACTAGAGCTCTTCAAACCATAAAAAACACACATCTTTCTACCATTTTCGCCTAAACTATACACTTTATTTAAGCCCTGTGGTATCAGGGAACATAAGAGACACAAAAGACAAAAACTGGAATACTCGCAGCACTCCAAGGATTTAGGATAAGTATACCATACCCATACTATTTCATTGTTAGATGTGATTCCAGGCCTAAAATAAGAGGGATGACTCTGGTTGAAATTTCTCAAGTTGTCTTCATAGGTTTGTTAGGTAAATGTAAAATTGTGTTTCCATAGCTCTTTAAGTATGCCTTGCCAAGTAAGTGTAAATGTATGAACATTTTTGGCCACACCTATAGCAGGTAAGTAAGGTAGGTAAGTGTATAACCATGTTGTTTCCACAGGTAGGCTATAAAAGGTAAGTAAGGTAATAGGTGTATAACCATGTTGTTTCCACAGGTAGGCTATAAAAGGTAAGTAAGGTAGGTGAGTGTATATCACCATGTTGTATAACCATCAGACACATCCCAAGCATGGCCAAATTCAAGGAAGGCTTCTTGGTATGTCCTGTCTGACTTCATCTGTTTGAGGGTGCTCACTTTCCCACGTCCTGCAAATATGCTAACAGTGTTGCAGCTGGTGAATGCATGCATACCAATCAAGGCACCAGCAACACGATCGCCAAGTGATTGGCAGAGTTTGGTGATGTCCAGGAACCTTGTCCGGCTCTGTGTGCCACATTTTTGGTATACTTGGCATGGGATGTCTTTACTCAAACCTAGAGTCAGCACCAGAACATCTGTGTCATCAGCTGTGATTATCACAGCCTTGTAGCCAGACTCTGCTGTGTGACGAGCATGCAATAGCATGTGGGTGTCAGCCTCCTTCTGAGAGGATTTGAGCTGTGTTACTTCCTCCCACTTGTTCTTGCTGATTTTGAAGCAGACCTCTTCACAGGTAACACATAAGGTCTTGTGTTTTAGCTTTTGTCTGTGCATGGGTGCTTTCCATTCTTCAACCAAGAACTTGATTAGACTGGCTTTGCTTGCAGCACTGCAAGATAGTTCTCTCCGCTGCTGGATGTTGTGGCTGGAAACAATACTCCTGAACTGGATCCCCAAGTCTGCACCTCTTTACCGTTTCTGCATCTTTCTTTGATTGACATGTCCTTGTAAACATCAAAGACCACATCAATGCGTTCACTCTTGGCACCTTCATGTAGGACCCTAGCTAATGTTGATTCTGCCAGCTGTGCAAATGTCTTGTCATTCCCTTTCATCTTTTGCACCAAGCTCATTCCATTGATGATAGTTGTTGATGGTTCTGGAATGACTTCTGCTGGGGCAACACTCTTTTCCAACTCTCTGACGAGAGCTGCCTTGTTAGTCTTGCGGAGAGATCCATCCTCATTAGCTAGGGCCCATGGCAGTGGTCCCAGTGGATGAGCTAACACATTGCTCATATGTAGCTCTCGTCTGGGCCACCAGAACTATGTGGCCAAACATATTCCTATCTGCCTTAAGAACTACTTCCTTGGCTTGTCCTTTGCTGCGTGGTTTATTTTGAATCTCTGAGAAAGTTTTCACCTTCTTTTTTTCATCTTGTCATGGAACTGTGTAATTGATGGTGTTGTCTCAAGACGTTCATGTTTGAAGGCTTGATGTGCTTCCTCTCCTATTTTTCAGGCCTCAAGCAGGTCATTGGCCACAGCTGGCTGGGCAACAGGGGCACTTGACAAGCTGACAAACTCATATTGGTCTGAACTCAGTGGATTCACCCAGCAGTTTTCCAGGATATCAACAATGGACAATACTTCAGCCTCATCTCTTCTGATCCGGGGCAGTTGTAAGTCCAGGTGATTGAGCTGAGAATCGCCTCGACCCACCATCTCCCTCAGTTGCCTCAGTTAGGCACTGCGGTACTCTGATGTTAAGTAGTACTTGGAGACAGCTCCAGGCTTGAGGCTGAAGCCTTTTGTTCCTCCAAGTGTTTGCGTGTCCTTGTTTGCTGTCTCCTCGATGGTCTGATCAACACGAATTCCCCCAAAAGTATTTTGGCTGCCAATTTGGACAGAGAAGCCTCTCTGCAGAAAGTGGGCATGCACTTCAGGGTGTTCCACAGGCAGTTGCGTCATCTTGGCATAGTAGTAGGACAGGTAGCGAGTGTAGTTGAGCTTATCATAAGCAAAACGCCAAGGGATAATTTCTCGGATTCATGCAAGATGCAACATCCAGTTGCCTTCTCTGGAAGCTCAAATCAGGGCCAACATAATCTCTGTCATATCAAGGTATGACAGAGAGGGGAGGGAGTCTAGGTAGACCTGGAACAGTTCCATGGTGCGGTGGATTGAAACATTCTCAAGAAGTTGTTTGAGTGTTGCCTGACGGATGTCACAATGGAAGTTGTCGATGCTTCTCAGGACTTCTTCAAGGTGGCAAACCTCTGTTGGATGTTGGTCTTTAAGCCACAGAAGAAAGCCTTTCCAGATAAGCCACATTGGTGCTTCGCAAACAAGCTTGTGTAGGCTGACAGCTCTGTTGTACTTTCTGCTGTCCATCACACCAGCTACTGACCCCTCAGCAATGACGCCAGATTTCACACAGAGGTCCCTCAACCCTGCATCATTAAAGTGTTGCCCCAGAATGGAAAGAATAATGCAAATGGTGTGGAACACACCCATCCTGATAACATGATTTCTGTTGCTTTGATGTAGAGTGCTTGGTCAAACACACAGACGATTGTCTTTAACTGCAGGGACTCCATGATGCCTACTGTCTGGTTAAGTATTTCGTACACCGTTGACTGCTCTGTAGCAGGAGCATTTATTGTTGGCAGGTAGCTCACAGTGTCCTTTATCACTGTGACATCATTGCGGACCTGGATGTTAAATCCAGTCTAGCTGCTCACTGTCTGAGCTTCTGGGGCAGACATTCGAGCAAGCACCCAGCCAAGATTTTTTTCCTTTGCAGTCTGGATCTGTGTGGTAGTGCCAGCATCTAGACTTGGGGTGATTGGTGGCCCCATTCTTTGTCCAGAATTATAGATGGGCAGCATCACTGCTTTGGGGCTGATACTTCTCTCCTTTGACTTGGTGACTGTAGGCATGATTCTTTGAGGTGCAGGTTCAATGACATTTGCCTGAACAGCTATTCCATTGACTTGGTGGGAGGTTCTTGCTCCACTAATTGTCTCTTCTAGCTGGTCTATGTTGTCAAAGGCCAGGGTAGTAAAGACATTTCAATAAATGTTTTCACCATCCCTCGACCGTTCCACCTTCTGCAGACACAGTGCTGTGTCAGTCTCTTCAACCTGAGAATAGGACACACTGTGTCCGAGGCGATTCAAGGTGTGTAAAAGTTCTGTGTTTCCTGTCAAGGACTTCACAGCAAATGGAAGCAGTAGGTGTTTTGGTGGCTTGATTCTGCCACAGGTGACTGCAAAGATCAAGTCACTGCCAAAGGAGGTGGTAAGTCGCTTGACCCTTTCAGATTGACTTATGTACTCACAGTTTCCAGTCAGTAGTGTTTGCAGGAAATGAGTGATTAATTCAGGAATGATGAATTCATCTTCTTCTACATCAGGTGGCCACACTTTTTTGCCCTCTTTGTATCTCATTTCTTATCAGCAAAGCTGCTTTTGTTACACGTTGACAGATCTGGAATAATGTAGTTCCATATTCAAGGAGTATGCCGTTTTGGCCAGCTCGGTCATTGATAGGCTGTGTGGCTACAGAAGAAGCTTCCTGTTGTCATCAGGAAATATATGGATGGATCTGCCAAGTTCGGTTTCCAACCTATGGCAGAGGTTGAGTCCTTAATCTGGCTGATACCAAGAGACTGCATTGATGACTGCAGTCTTGATGAGAGGTATGTCATGGATATTATTTCTGGATTGGCAAAGAGTTCATTCCTTATGTAAGAAAATAGTTCCTCATAGGCATGTTTTTCTGCTACCTCATACTTTGCTTCTGCATCTCCACTTTGTTCCTTTGACTTAGAGCTGGTAGCAGCCTCTCCACGTGTATATGCACGGTAGCAGGACTTCACTTGAGATAGTGCTTTGGTTACTTTTTTAACATATTAACTTATTCCAAATGTTGAGTGAAATTACTTACAAGGGCAAGGCATCTGTCACAGCCGATGGTCCCATCAGTCATCATCAGTCACTACTACTACTAATAATAAATAATAATAAATCAATCTTATATAGCGCTTTTCTAGTACTCAAGGTCGCTTTACAATAAATGGCGTGAAACAAGATGACAGATGAACATAACACAGACATACAGGGGTGGATGGGAGGGGGGGCTACGAGAGGGAGAAGCGGCAGCCACACACGACGCCAGCAGTACTCTCCAACTTGGACAGATATAAAGGGAAAGAAAAACAAACATCAAAAATCACATACATCACAGATGCAGGTCAAGAGCTTAGTCCCCAGCCTGCCCCAGACCAGGGGTGTATGAGCGGACGCGGGGGGGGGGGGGGCACGAGAAGGCAATGGAGAAAAGGTGTGTCTTGAGATGGAATTGGAAGAGTGGGAGAGATTCTGAGTCTCTTAATGATTTGGGGAAGTGAGTTCCAGAGCCTGGGAGCTGCTCTGGAGCAGACTCGGTCACCAAAGCCATGGAGGTTGGACCTGGGGGTAGAGCGAAGGGAGGCTGAGGTGGATCTGAGGGACCGAGAGGGTTGGTATGGGGAGAGGAGATCTGTGAGGTATGGGGGAGCCAGATTGTGAAGGGCTTTTATAAGTAAGAACCAGGATTTTGTAATTGATCCTGTGGGAGATGGGTAGCCAGTGGAGGTCTTTTAAGACTGGGGTGATGTGGTGCCAGGATTTGGTGAAAGTTAAAAGTTGGGCGGATGCATTCTGGACCAATTGGAGTCTCTTGATAGAGCTTGCACTGATGCCATAGATCAGGGGTGTCAAATCCAAACTTACTGAGGGCCATTCTGAGGGTTGTGAATAAAATCGGGGGCCATGACATTCATTACAGTGATTCTTGTTATGGTTACAACCCATATGCTATTTATATAGCACAGACAGTTTTTTAGGATTATTGTATATTTGATTGGTCTCTTTGTACAGTAAGCTTCAATACTCTGTATGCTTCTTCTCATTTTCCTGTCGGTGTGACATTCAAATTTCCCCAACCTGGGGATTAATAAAAGGCAATTCAATTCAATTCAATTCATATATGACTCAGAGGTAACGTCAATGCAGCCAAACTGGCGCATTTATTCACACAATCAAACCAAACACATGACTGGTGAGAACCTGCCAGGAGAGGGCACATGGATGACAGGACCATAACAATTATGTTTATGAGTAGGCTAGCAGGTGGATTAAATAAAATAAAAATACAGTTTGTTCCCCCTTCATATTTGTGGGTAATTCTTTATATCAGCAAAATAAGATGGAAATGCTGTCAATATAGCGGCAAGTGCAAAAACAATGTTGTATTTAAAGATAATAATATAAAAAATAAAAGAAGAAGAAGACAAGTGCACAATTAAACAAACTACATTAGCAGTCTAGCCTACAATAGGTTCAGTTTTTAACAAAATAGTTTCACAATTAAACAAAACCATTAGGCCTACTACTGTGTCTTTCAACATTACAAATTATGTTTTCTGTGATAACGCAAAATAGTCAGTGCAACAAGGCCTATCTGAAATGCATTGTAGTTCAACTCTTACCAGACACTCTGCACCTTTTCTTAGAGATGATCTCGTCTATTCTAGGCTTAAGGTCCTTGGCTGTGGCCCGTTTCAATACAAAGACCAAATGCTGGTCAGTGAGTCGGGATCTGTGGGATGTCTTGTTCAGGTTCATTATGGAGAACATCTGTTCACACGAGTAAGTGCTTCCGAACATGGACATGATGCGTGCAGCATGAAGACGGAGCTCTGGCATTGATTCGGGGGGGAAAGGTGCAAACTCAGCAGCCCCGACTGACTGGTACTGGGACTTCAGAGCACTGCTACATTGCGGTTCAGTGACTTCCAACTGCAGGTGCTCAGGGGCAGTGTCGACATCAATTGCAAAAGGATTTGCGAACAAGTCAAGGTTGAATTCCTGTGATTCAAAATCAGCAAACCTCCTGCTGAATTCCGCTTTGAGTGTGTTCAGTTTGTCAGCATACACTTGGGTCGGGAGTGAAATGGTGACTGTGGCGCTCATTGATTGACAGGTAGGAAAGTGGGTCAAGTTACCTTTGCGCATCTGGCCCTCCCACAGACGCAGTTTCAGTTCAAATGCCTTCACGGAGTCCCGCATCTCGGTGATCAGCTGCTTTCTTCCCTGGAGTTTTAGATTCAGTGAACTGAGGTGCTCCGTGATGTCACACATAAACGCCAAGTCGCTCAGCCACTTTTCATCCTCAAGCTCGGGGACGGCCTTCTGTTTGCTTTCCATGAAACGAGCGATCTCAGCGTGGGTGTCGTAAAACCTCCTCAGCACTTTCCCCCAACTCAACCAGTGCACCTCCGTGTGATAGGGCGCATCCTCGTGCACAGAGTTTTCCCCCTCTAAAAGAGCCCTAAACTGCCGATGATTCAAGCCCCGTGCACGGATAAAGTTCATAGTTTTAGTCACAACTGTCATGACATGTTCCATGCCCAACACCTTACCGCAGAGGGCCTCCTGGTGGATGTTGCAGTGGTAGGCTACCAAGTTTTCCCCTGTGTGTCCCGTCGCCTTTCGAGTCAAACCGACCAAACCACGAACTTCCCCGCACATTGCCGGTGCACCATCCGTTGTCAGTCCAACAAGTTTATTGCAGGGCAGTTCCATTTTGTTCACGCTCTGCTCCACTTGGGTGTAAATGTCCTGTCCTGTTGTTGTCCCGTGAATCGGTTTCACGTCTAAAAGTTCCTCAGTGACGGACAACTGAGTGTCAACCCCTCGGATGAGTATGGACAGCTGGGCTGTGTCCGTCCTGTCTGTACTCTCATCTACCACTAGTGAGTATGAAACAAAGTCCTTGGCTTTTGTTGTTAGCTGGCTCTCTACATCGGAGGCCAGTTCATCAACACGACTAGCCACAGTATTTCGGGACAGGCTGATGTTTGAAAATACCTGCTTCTTGTCAGGGCACACAACGTTGCACACTTTTTCAAGGCAGTCTTTAATAAACTCTCCCTCGCTAAACGGCTTGCTAGCCTTTACGATTTCCTCTGCAATAATAAAACTTGCCTTGGTAGCACCCTCACTTTCACTACTGATGCGAGTGAACATGCTTTGCTGATGTTGAAGGTTGCGTTTCAAGTCTTTGGCTTTCTGCAGCCTTTGCTCGATGTCCATGTTAGCATATCGCTCGCCATGCTTCTTTTCGAAGTGTCTGCGGATGTTGTACTCTTTGAACACTGCCAGCGACTGTTGGCATACAAGACACACTGGCTTTTGTTTTAATTCACAAAACAGGTATTCAGCTTCCCACCTCTCTTGAAACTGTCGATACTCTTTGTCTACTTTTCGTTTTTTCGCCGTTTGTTTATGCTAGCTAGCTTTCGATCTCCTTTGCAAAGCGTACGTTCAGGTAACGTTACTTGGGTGACGTAGGCAATGCTACTGCAGGAACATGCTACTCAGCATTTCTGTTACTATGGGAAAAAAGCGAAGTGCGGCAGCGCCCTCTTTTGTTTCAGCGTTGCATTGTCACAGACACAAGCTCTCGGGCCACATTCAGTTGATGACCAGGATTGATAGGAGGGCCAGATTGAATATTGCGGAGGGCCGTGTTTGGCCCGCGGGCCTTGTTATTGACACATGTGCCCTAGATGAGTGAGTTGCAGTAATCAAGGCAGGAGGAGATGAAGGCATGGATAAGTATATCAGCGGCAGGGCGTGTGAGAGAGGATCTTATTCTTGCACTGTTGCGAAGGTGGTAGAAGGAGGATTTGACCATTTGGCGGATATGTGGCTCAAGGGAGAGGGTGAGATCAAGGATCACACCAAGGCTGTGTGCCTGGGGGGAAGGGGAGACAGTAGTGCCATCGATGGTGAGTGCAAGGTTGTTGATTTGGCTGAGAGTGGACTAGGAACCAATGAAGAGGAGTTCAGTTTTGTCACTGTTGAGTTTGAGAAGGTTTTGCTGCATCCAGACTTTAACTGCAGACAGACAGGAGTTGATGTGAGAGGGGTGGATTGTGAGGGGATTTGGTGCTGAGGTATATCTGGGTGTCATCAGCATAACAGTGGGAGTCCAAGTTGAAATGGCGGAGAATCTGACCAAGAGGGAGGATCAAATCAAATCAATTTTATTTGTATAGCCCAATATCACAAATTACAAATTTGCCTCAGTGGGCTTAACAGCAACACAACATCCTGTCCTTAGACCCTCTCATTGGATAAGGAACAACTCCCTAAAAAAACCCTTTAACAGGGAGAAAAAATAGGAAGAAACCTCAGGGAGAGCAACAGAGGAGGGATCTCTCTCCCAAGACGGACAGCGTGCAATGGCTGTTGTGATGGATGAAAGATGGATGTAGAGAAGGAAAAGGAGTGGGCCGAGTACAGAACCTTGGGGAACACCTTGTGTGACTGTGAATGGAACAGAGGAGTGGTTGTGAAGTGAGATGATGTGTGACCTGTTAGAGAGGTAGGACTGGAGCCAGCTGAGTACGGTGCCTTCAATACCGACATCTTTCAATCTGGTGAGCAGGATGTTGTGGCTCACAGTATCGAAGGCTGAACTCAGGTCGAGTAGGATGAGGTTGTTAAGGGCTTCAGTATCAGCAGAGGTGAGGAGGTCATTAAGTACTTTAAGGAGTGCAGTTTCAGTGCTGTTGAGTAGGCAAAAACCAGACTGGTGGGGTTCGAGTAGGTTGTTGGAGTGTAGGTAGGTTTGTAGTTGTGTGGCAACAATGCGTTCCAGGGTTTTAGAGAGGAAGGGGAGGTTGGAGATTGGCTGGTAGTGGTTGAGGCAGGATGGATCAAGACCGGGTTTCTTGAGAATTGGGAGGACAGCTGCAGTTTTGTAGGCAGAGGGGACAATTCCATGGGACAGTGAGAAATTGAAAAGGTTGGTAAGGTAGGGCATAGGGCAGGAAGGCATGTCTTCAGTAGGGGGGTGAGGAGGGGATCAAGGGAGCAGGTTGTGCATTTTGATGAGCTGATGAGTTCAGAGATAGTGGTAGGGGCAACTGGAACCAACCGGGAGAGGCGGTGATCAGGGGGAGGGGTAGGGAGGTCAAGAGGAATGGGAAGAAGAGGGGCCGGAGTAGGTGCTGCTGAGTCAGATGCAGGGGACAGTGATCTGTTGATAGCGACGTTTTTGCCTGCAAAAAATTGGTGAAATGAGTTGCATTGTTCAGCAGTAGAGTTGGGGAGGGCATCGGCACGGGGCTTGAGGAGGTTGTTTACAGTGGAGAAGAGGGTGCGGGGGTTGTGATTGGAATCATTAATGATGGTGGAAAAATAGGCAGACTTGGCGGTGGTGAGGGCATCTTTGTAGGCAGAGAGGTGGAGGTTGTGGGCTTCTTGATGTACAGTGAGAGATGTTTTCTTGCCCAGTCGTTCCAGTTGGTGGGCGGTCTGTTTCATTGTGCAGAGCTCAGGTGTGAACCAGGGTGCAGAGGTGTTGAAGGAGACTGTTTTTGTTTTGAGAGGGGCCAGTGTGTTGAGGGAGGCAGACAGAGTGGCATTGAGGTGATTGTTGATATCACCAGGTAAGGTAGAGGCTGGTTCCAGGGGGAGAACAGAGGAGAGCAGATCGGAGAGTTGGAAAGGTAAATAGATTTAGTATTGCGGAATGTTATTTCTCTGAGGAGGTATGGCCAAGGAGTTGGGGATGGACTAGTGAACTGGATGAGATTATGGTCTGACAGAGGAAATGGGGATGGATGGATGTTGTGTATCGGTAGATTGACAGAGCAGACCAGGTCAAGGATATGGCCTTTGACATGGGTGGGGAAAGTGACGTGCTGGATGAGGTTGAAATTGTCCAATAGAGTGATTAATTCTGGTGCAATCTTACAGGTGGGTAAATCAATGTGGATGTTAAAATCACCAAGGAGTAGTAAGTGTGAGGCGAGATGAGGTGAGATGTGAGAAGTTCAGAGAGGTCAGACAGGAAAGATGGATTTGGTGTGGTTGGCCGGTAGATGAGAATGACAGCTATTGAGCATGTTTTAAAAGCGAGGAATTCAGATGATAAGATGGTGGGGAGTGAGAGCTCAGTGGTCCTGAAATTCTGATTGAATAAGACAGCAAGACCACCTCCATGACAGGAGGGACAGGATCTGCAGATGTAGCCAAAACCAGGGGGGGTGCTTCGTTGAGGGAGAAAAAGTTGCCAGGCTGTTGCCAGGTTTCAGTGAGCAGGAGAAAGTCAAATGAATTATCAGTGATTGTTTCATGTAGGATAAGTGTGTGCAAGAGACTAAGTAGAAGGGGAGTAAGGCCAGGAGTATTGGAGGTGGGTTCAAACTCTTCTACAATGGTGCGAGTGGGAGGAGAAATGGGGTAGGGGTAATTCTGAAGGAAGAATATGTCAAGAGCGTCCTGGAGGTGAAGAGAGTGTCAGACAGCGTGATGAGTATGAAGCTGGAAATTGAAGGTGTATTGCTGAATGTTATCAGCACATATGCCCCACAAGTTGGGTGTGAGATGGACGAGAAAGAAGAATTCTGGAGTGAGTTGGACGACGTATTGGAGAGGGTACCCAAGGAGGAGAGAGTGGTGATTGGAGCGGACTTCAATGGACATGTTGGTGAAGGGAACAGGGGTGATGAGGAGGTGATGGGAAGGTATGGAGTCAAGGAGAGAAATATGGAAGGACAGATGGTGGTCGATTTTGCGAAAAGGATGGAAATGGCTGTGGTGAATACATATTTCAAGAAGAGGGAGGAACACAGGGTGACGTACAAGAGTGGAGGAAAGTACACACAGGTGGACTATATCTTATGTAGAAGGCGCCATCTAAAAGGGATTGGAGACTGCAAGGTGGTGACAGGGGAGAACGTAGCTAGGCAGCATCGGATGGTGGTCTGTAGGATGACTTTGGAGACCAAGAAGAGGAAGCGAGTGAAGACACAGCCGAAGATCAAATGGTGGAAGTTGAAGAAGGAAGACTGTTGTGTGGAGTTCAGGCAGGAGTTAAGACAGGCACTAGGTGGTAGTGAAGAGTTGCCAGATGGCTGGGCAAGCACTGCAGAAATAGTGAGGGAGACAGCTAGGAAGGTACTTGGTGTGTCATCAGGACAGAGGAAGGAAGACAAGGAGACTTGGTGGTGGAATGAGGAAGTACAGCAAAGTATACAGAGGAAGAGGTTGGCAAAGAAGAAGTGGGATAGTCAGAGAGACGAAGAAAGTAGACAGGAGTACAAGGAGACACAGCGTAAAGTCAAGAGAGAGGTGGCAAAGGCAATGGCAAAGGCATATGGTGAGTTGTATGACAGGTTAGACACTAAGGAAGGAGAAAAGGACTTGTACCGATTGGCTAGACAGAGGGACCGAGCTGCGAAGGATGTGCAGCAAGTTAGGGTGATCAAGGATAGAGATGGAAATGTGCTGACAAGCGAAGAGAGTGTGCTGAGAAGGTGGAAGGAGTACTTCGAGGGGCTGATGAATGAAGAAAATGAGAGCGAGAGAAGGTTGGATGATGTAGGGATAGTGAATCAGGAAGTTCAGTGGATTAGCAAGGAGGAAGTGAGGGCAGCTATGAAGAGGATGAAGAGTAGAAAGGCAGTTGGTCCTGATGACATACCTGTGGAGGCATGGAGGTGTTTAGGAGAGATGGCAGTGGGGTTTTTAACTAGATTGTTTAACACAATCTTGGAAAGTGAGAGGATACCTGAGGAGTGGAGAAGAAGCATACTGGTACTGATTTTCAAGAACAAGGGTGATGTGCAGAACGGTAGCAACTACAGAGGTATAAAGTTGATCAGCCACAGCATGAAGACATGGGAAAGAGTAATAGAAGCTAGGTTAAGAGGGGAGGTGATGATCAGCGAGCAGCAGTATGGTTTCATGCCACGAAAGAGCACCACAGATGCGATGTTTGCTTTGAGAATGTTGATTGAGAAGTATAGAGAAGGTCAGAAAGAGTTAAATTGTGTCTTTGTAGATTTAGAGAAAGCTTATAACGGAGTGCCGAGAGAGGAGGTGTGGTATTGTATGAGGAAGTCGGGAGTTGCAGAGAAGTATGTAGGAGTGGTGCAGGATATGTATGAGGGTGACAATGGTGTGATGTGCGGTTGGAATGACAGATGGGTTCAAGGTGGAGGTGGGATTACATCAAGGATCGGCTCTGAGCCCTTTCTTGTTTGCAATAGTGATGGACAGGTTGACGGACAAGATCAGGCAGGAGTCTCCATGGACGATGGTCAACTGTCCAAAGTAACGGGGAGTGCAGTAGAGAGGTGAAGAAGAGAGTGTAAGCAGGCAGGGTGGAGTGGGTGGAGAAGAGTGTCAGGAGTGATTTGTGACAGAAGGGTACCAGCAAGAGTTAAAGGGAAGGTTTACAAAATGGTTGTGAGACCAGCTATGTTGTATGGTTTGGAGACAGTGGTACTGACGAAAAGACAGGAGGTGGAGCTGGAGGTGGCAGAGTTGAAGATGCTAAGATTTTCACTAGAAGTGACGAAGAAGGACATGATTAGGAATGATTATATTAGAGGGACAGCTCAGGTTGGACGGTTTGGAGACAAAGCAAGAGAGGCAAGATTGAGATGGTTTGGACATGTGTGCAGGACAGATGCTGGGTATATTGGGAGAAGGATGCTGAATATGGAGCTGCCAGGGAAGAGGAGAAGAGGAAAGCCAAAGAGGAGGTTTATGGATGTGGTGAGGGAGGACATGCAGGTGGCTGGTGTGACAGAGGAAGACGCAGAGGACAGGAAGAGATGGAAACGGATGATCCGCTGTGGCGACCCCTAACGGGAGGAGCCGAAAGTCGTAGTAGTAGTATTTTTATGTAGGATAAGGACCTTGTTATTTAGTTATTGGGTGTTAAGGAGGGCAAGGTTGATGGAATGAGAGAGCAACGTAGTGGGGGCATGCTGGAGAGGTCTGAGGTTGTCCAGGTTAGGAGTGCGGGGGGGGGGTGCAGTGGAGGGGGGGCGGTGGGAACATAGGGTTTGGATGTGGGATATCGTATCAGGGTTAGTGGAAGAATGTAGATGACGGGAGTGTCTGGGGGCCGCGATGAAGATAACGGCGGCAGCAGAGGATGCCAGCAGACAGAGCGGAGGTGTGTGCAACCGAGGATAGCCGGTAGTTTTTGTTGAGGGACAGGAGTTCATCAAGAGAGTGTAAGGGAGGAGGAGGAAAACTAATCAGGGGTGTAAGGGAGGAGGAGGGAAACTAATCAGGGGAGAAAATAAAAAGGGAAACCAGGGTATTCGATGTAGTCGTAATTAGGGGGGTAGCGTAAGTAAAAACAGAAGAGGGCAGGGTGTTGGTTCCATGAGACGGGTGGATTAATAACGCTGGAAACGTAAGAGGGACAGCACAGAACACGGATGGGATGAGGCTAGCTACTCACGATATGAAGGGGAGTGCCGCCAGGGATGGTGATGTCCACATTACGCTAGTCCCACTACTAGACTCACATGCTATGCGGAGAGATGGAATCTGACAAAACCTTAAAAGTGTTTGTGTTTTATTACAAAGTGGAGACAGCTACTATATTACCATTATTAATAGTACTACTATTGATACAGTGTAATTACTGTCAATTACATATTTAGAAATTATATAGGTGAAAACAAAAACTACAACAAAATCTCCTACAGGTATGGTAAAATAAAATGTCCAATAATTATGAAAAGCTGCTCCAATGGAAAGTTCATAGTATCGAAGGTATATAAATGTCTATAAAATAGACTTTAATAAAGTTACTTATATTGACCCCTTTAAAAAAAAAGTATAGGTAGCCTAAGGCTTCACCCACTCTGTTAGTCTGGTGTGGCCTGCATGGAATAAGGACTCTGAGAGATTTTGGCCACAGTCATCCATCTTATGTTAGGCCTGAAATCACATCTAACAATGAAATAGAATGGATATAGTATACATTTCCTGAATCCTTGGAGTACTGTGAGTATTCCAGTTTTTGTCTTTTGTGTCTCTTATGTTCACTGATACCACAGGGCTTAAATAAATTGTAAAGTTTAGGCATAAATTGTAGAAAAATGTGTGTTTTTGATGGTTTGAAGAGCTCTAGTGACCTCTATGTTTGTCAGGGAGCTTCACTACTGGGCTTGAATGAAAGCTTAGAATGCACTCTTTAAAATGATACCAAACACAATATTATAAAACATTGAAAAGTGTCTTGACCATGAGCCTAAACGAGGATATGCACCAGTGGCAAAAATGCAGTTTACTTTCAGGGGTGGTTTACTTCATGAGGTGATAACCACTGAAAAGCTACCAGTCTGAGAGGTCTATCATATCAAAACATAAACTAGGGATGTATAGTAGGTATAAAAAAATCACAATGAGAATTTGCCCACCCAGATGGTACCGGTATGTCATATTTTGGGTCTTGGCCCATGGACTAACACCCTTTGCTGCACCATGAACACTGGGCTTTCTCACCTCAGAAGTAAGGGGACTGCCAGGGCAGAGTCAACGTGTATTTGTTATTTTTGTGAACTTGGGGTGGTATTCTCTTCTGATATGTTTGTATTTTTCACATGTGGTGAAGAAGTGGAGCTGCGTCTCCACCACTCCTTGACCACAGTGAGACACAGCCTGTCTGTCCTCTCTGGGCAGCAGGTTTGTCTGTGTCGGTCTGTCTCCATGGCCAGGTTGTGCTCAGTGGGTGTGTACATTGTCAAGGTTTTTCTCTGCGTTATCAGTCACGTGGTCACATGTGCTACTATGGTGTACTGTCTATTTAGAGCCACATAGCCAGGGCCTCTGCTAGCCATTTGGGTGCCCTAGGCATAATTGCTTTGTGGTCCCCCCCCCCCCCCCGCTGTGTGGTGGTGCGCCACCTCCGCAAACCCCACAGGGCGGGAAAAAAAACACACCACATATTTGTATAAATATTTGTATTGGTAAGAAAATATGGCACAGAAATATTTGAAAGTGCAATCTTATTCAATAAATACAAAGAAATATATGTAATTATCAATGTTACAACTGTGGTTAAAACTAAATACATATAAATAAATACAGATAAGAAAAACAGAACTGTTCAAGTATTCACACAAAGCAGAAGAAAAGTTACACAACTTCACAAACACTGCAAAAGACAGTTTTTATTGCACTACAAAACAGACCTTTCCAGCAGTTGCAGGAAGCTCTTCACAAACTTTGTAAAGTCAGTATATACTGCACTATAGAGCAGTTAAAACAACAACAACAACAATACCACACACACACACACACACACAAGTGCAACCTTCTTCTTTAACATAAACCAAATAATTATATTGTAACGTGCATGGATAAGTAGACACACTGGCCGCTGGCTGGCGGGTCTGACCCTTTAGTCGAGCGGTTAGCGATGCCTCCTGCGGTGCGGGCGATACGGGTTCGCTTCCCGGCCGCGGCAGTTCCTGTGGTTGCGTTGTCCCCCCCGAATTCGCTACAATATATATTTCAATTATCAATGTTGCTACTGTTGATAAAATTAAATTAAAATAAATACAAATAAGAAAACAGAACTATACAATTAGTCACACAAAACATAAGTTACAAAGCTTCAAAAAACACTGCAAAAGACAGTAGGCCTATATATTTCACTACAGAACAGGCATTTTCAGCAGTTGCAGGAAGTGCTACAGACACACGCGTCTGCATTTCCTGGCTGCAAAATCGTTAATTAAATCATCATATGACAGTTTCTGAGTGAGTTCTGCATTGATGCTGATGACAGCAAGAGCACTTAGACGTTCCTGTCCCATTGATGAACGCAGGTATGTTTTAATGAGCTTAAGTTTTGAAAAACTTCGCTCAGCAGAGGCAACTGTAACTGGGAGGGTTAATGCAATGCGTGGAGAAATCCAAAGATTTGGATAGACCTCTTGAAGTTGGTTGTCATGATGAAATGTGAGCATCTCCAGGGCAGTTGTCTGTGGTGAGAGTTGTGGAAGGTTCATGATTTCCTGCACCGTCTCGGATCCATCAATATCAGTCATTCCCTTTGCAGTCAGTATCTTCTGCACTTCAATGCAATGTTTTTGAAGTCCTCGTTGGACATTCCTTGAACTTTGCCGAAATCAAGCAGCATTCCGAATCTGTCTTTGACCTGGCTCAGTGTCTCAAACCTCTCTTGCAGTGATGTCAAAGCAGAGTCTACAACACTTTTGAAAAATGTTACCTCAAGCCTTTTGACAGCATCGCTGAAGGGCTCGTCTGCAGCCTCATATGCAAACTGCTTTTTAGTGTTCCTGAGCCTTTTCTCCTTCGGCTGTGGTTCAATGTTCAGGGCCTCACAAAGGTCCTTGACAGTTGACAAAGCCTCAACAAACCCAAAGTGTCTATATTTGGAGAGGGAGGTTTTGGCACTCTCAATGAGCCTGACGGCAATGTCGATCTGCATTGCACTAGACTGAAGCAGCTTGTTCACCTGCTTTGTGATGGTGAGAATTTCACACCATACAACAGAGCAAATCAAAAAATCTGAATGAGGCCAAGTCTTCTGCAAGGCTTGAGCATCTACTTTAGCAACTGGATCACTCACAGCTTGCCTTGCCTCCATGAGAGCTTCTCTGATTTCTTTGATTTGGTTCCTGACAGCTGTAACACTCTGAAGTCTGCTTTCCCATCTCACATCACTCCAAGATGTCAGCATCAGACTAACATGCTTGGTCAATATGTCCCATTGCTGTGTGGCTCCTGAAAAGAAAGCAAAGAGTTTCTGCACATAGCCAAAACAGCCAATAGCATCTTTAGATGACTTGGTGGCATCGGCTATTACCAGATTCATTGTATGTGCTCCACAAGGAACAAACGATGCTCTTGAATTTAGCTGTAGCAGTTGGGCCTGAACACCTTTCTTTTTTCCTTTCATATTGGCTCCATTGTCATAGGCCTGTCCTCTACAATTTTCAAAAGGAATGCCGAGTTCTTCCAGCTTGTTAAGAATGACATTGAACAGGTTCCACCCAGTCGTTTCCACCACAAGGAAGTACTCCTTAATGTCTGGTTTTCACTCCAAACAGACAATGCGCACAATGATTGACATCTGCTCTTTATGGCTTACATCTGGGGTACAGTCAAGAATGATGGAGTAATATTTTACATCTTGGATACGGGAAACAATGGTCTGTACTGTTTTTGTGGAAATGATCAAATCAAAATCAAATCAAAATCAAATCAATTTTATTTGTATATCCCAAAATCACAAATTACAAATTTGCCTCAGTGGGCTTAACAGCAACACAACATCCTGTCCTTAGACCCTCTCATCGGATAAGGAACAACTCCCTAAAAAACCCTTTAACAGGGAGAAAAAATAGGAAGAAACCTCAGGGAGAGCAACAGAGGAGGGGTCTCTCTCCCAAGACGGACAGCGTGCAATGGATGTTGTGTTCACGCAATTTACATAATACAACATTGAAAGAGGATAACAGAATTATAATGGACATAACATTTATGAAGAACATGATGCACAGGATGCCGAGCAGTGTCCACATGCCAAATGATCTGTATCAGTTCATTTTGCGTCTGCTGTCCAAGGTAGTGTGTCCGAGTTTTTTCATCCTTTATTTTGGCAAGGTGATTTTCCATCACAGGGTCATAGATGGCCATAAGTTCAACTTCCTTCAAGAAGTTCCCATTGTCTGGCTCATAGAGACACTGAGAAGAGCCCCTAAAAGACAAGTTTCTTGAGGCAAAAGCGTCTGAGGACATCTCGCCGCCTTTTCTTTTCTGCCTCTAGCAATGTCAGCTCCTGGTGGTCTATTGCCATGTTCTTCTTTAGCCATCTGTCCAGTTCCCTCCACCTGAGCATGCATTGTGTATGGTCTGGGCTATTTTCATGGGTCCTCAAATTGCTGTTAATATTAGACCAGTCACTGTGGCCCTCTTGAGTAAGCTTTATAGCCTTTGGGCCAAAAAGCTTACAAGCAAAGCAAAACACTGCATTGTTTTGCTCTGAATATACAAGCCAACTTCAAAATACCGTCTCACAATTGGAAAGTGTTTTGTATAACAGGTTGCCGGTTTGAAATACCCTTCCATCTGGGCCCTTTGGGAAATTAAAATTGGACCCAACTTTAAACGGTCCTCTGCGCACAACATCCAAGCAATCAGAGTCTCCAATGTGAGCTGGCCAAAGAGAAGGGTCAATTGGAGGGGACTCAATGGTCTCTCCTGCCTCACTTGCTGACGGCCTCTGGATTATTGTTTGTGGTGATACTGCCGTACCTTCAGAACTTGATGGTGGTTGGTCAGTTGCGGAGTCTACAAAACTACTGGTAGATGGCTGGTCATCATCGTCTTGGTCCTCCTGGGTTCCTCCAACATTAACGAATTTCAGCATTGACCCTGAATTAATTTAGAAATACAAGGGAAATGAATTAGCATATACATGAATACATGAATTTTCAAGACACTCAAACTTCAGGAATTAACTGAGCATTAAGAGAGATGGTTGAAAAGTTTAACAAAATGGAACAAGTATTAGTATAGATATATTCATCACAATTATGTATGCTTTATATCATTAAAAGCTGATATGATTAGCGAAACATATTTTACATTTACATTCATACTAGAAATGAAAACAATGAATAGACTGCAACTTAAAAAAAGATCAAATTCCTTGATCTAAACATTATAATCTGTGATAGATCAATTTAAATTAATACTCTACAAACCTAAATAAAAAGACAAATTTCAGTTTTCTTCTAGATAATTAAGCAATGGCAGTTATGACTCGATTTCACCTGCAGACGTCAACCTTACCCTTACCCTGACAAAGAAATGGGTTTTTTACACAGCCAATTAGCAATCTCTGAACGCTGGTCCATTTGTCATGTCAGATCTGATTACAAGCAGCCTCCGATGTCCACAAGTTATTCCTGTGTTAAGAGGCTCCAGCCTGATTCTTTCAAATGCCCTTACACGATCATAATGGGTCTTTTGAGATAAATATTCTAAACTTGGGTAAATGCTTTGCTAAAGACGGATGGATCTGGCGTGCTAATGATGCAAGGGGTATTGACACATGACGAGTAGGCCAACTATTACGGAGAAGAGCGAATTCATGTATTTCAGAATAAACCACAATCTACCGCCGAAAACCTGCACCTATCTGCCCCCTAAACAATGCTGCTAACGTTACAGATTATGAGAGCTGTGCTCGCAGCTAACGTTATAAGATCTTTCTAACTTTAGCAAGCTGGTTGCCTCAAGCTGTTTCCTATCATTAGGCTACGTATCTATGTTATGCAGTGCAAGGCTAACATTTCAGCACTTTACAGGGTTTTAAGAATTAACATTTCTAAAGCACGCCTTCAAGTGATGCACGAGCGCCATCCCGCTGCTGCTTGTCTGCTCCTGCCGCCTGTTCGAAGCCGTGACGTGTAGCTAACGTTTAAGCGAGCGCCAGGCTTGAGTTTGTTAGGCGCAATCGCACAGACCATAGGAAGGAGGCGGAGGGGGGCATGATAATTCATTTTGTTATTTAGAGGAAATATGTACATCTTTGTATTACCTGTGACCCTATTCTTCTGTCTGTCAGCCCGAACACCCCTTGAACAGTCTCTGCGTTGTTATTCTTTTAAATAATTAATTATTATGAAAATTATAAATAAATGAATAATTCTAGTGCCCCCTCCGGCAGTTGGTGCCCCACGCGCAGTGCGTGATGCGCGTTATGGGGGCGGTGGCCCTGCACATAGCACTGAAGTTCACTTTGGGTTTTTGTTGTTCCAGTCCAATAGGTTTCATCATGTTGTTTTTGTTGATTGACAGTTTGGTTGGGTGGAATGTGTTGAGGAGTGATGTCACTGTCCTGAGGCTGGTTATTATTAGTGGTGTTAGAAGGTCTAGTGTTAGTCTGTTGAGCCTCAGGACCAGTTGACTGAGGGGACTCTTCTCTATGTTCAGCTCTTGGCTTTTGAGGGATTTATAATGACAGGATTTTGGGGTCACTCATTTTTAGGTGTTTCCACAATTGAATGGCTCTTTTTTCAGTGTATATTATTAGAGGGTGTTGGCCTAATTCTGCTCTGCATGCATTGTTGGGAGACTTCCTGTGGACCCGGAGGATGCTCTTACAAAATTCTGCGTGCAGGCTTTCGATTGGATGTTTTTCCCATTTTCCTAATTCGTGTTTTGTGAGAGGACGCCAAACCTTGCTGCCATATAGTGCAGTTGGCTCAATCCCGGATTGGAATATTTCTAGCCGGGTGCTAACTGGGATGTCAGCATGTGTTGACTTTTTGATGGCATGGAAAGCTCTTTTTGCCTTCTCTTTCAGTTCATTAAGGACCAAGTTAAAATGTCCAGTGGACCTGGTCTTCAACCCTAGGTGTGTGTAGGTAGTTGGTTGTTGGATTTTTGTCGTTTCTAGGGTAAAGTTGTACTTTGTTCCCTGACATCTGGACCTTTTCTGGAATATAACTATTTTAGTTTTTTCGGGGTTAATGGCCAGGGCACAGGTCTGACAGAACTTTTCAAGCAGAGACAGGTTTTGCTGTAGACCCTCTTCTGTTGGTGACAGCAGAACCAGGTCATCTGCGTAAAGGAGGAACTTGATTTCGGGGTCATGTCTCTCTCTCTGTCTCCCTCTTGCTCTGACTTTCTCTCGCTCTGTCTCTCTCTCTCTCTCTCTCTCTGTCTCTCAATTCAGTTCAGGTGGCTTTATTGGCATGACAAATTGTTCATCTGTGTACAAACCTTTTGATACATTAAACAAGAACAATATCAATGATCAATGTATCTGAGAAAGAAAACACTCAAGTTACAGACAACACAAATTACGCTAATCTGACAACAAACTACACTGTGAACATGATCAATGTATTTGAGGAAGAAAGCGCTCAAGTTATGGACAACACAAATTACAATGAAGTCTCTGCTGGTCATGTGATTAATACAAGCAGCTCAGTACATGCAAACAAATGAGACCTGCAGTAAGTCTGAAATGGCATGTTTACATTGTATCAATACACCTGTCTGTTCATTTAACGAGGACACTTTATTGTACATTTACATTGTATCAGTACACCTGTCTGTTCATTTAACGAGGACACTTTATTGTACGTTTACATTGTATCAATACACCTGTCTGTTCATTTAATGAGGATACTTTATTGTACATTGATATTGTGTCAATACACCTGTCTGATCATTTAATGAGGACACTTTATTGTATATTGATATTGTGTCAATACACCTGTCTGTTCATTTAACGAGGATACTTTATTGTACATGTATTATCATCTGTATATTGAAAACCCAATGGGACATTTATTCTAGCCTTCAAAAATGATCATCTCCTTTTCAAAAATGGGAAGCTCACAGAAGCTCGCTCACTGAGCTCAGGTGTGGTAGCAACAAGTTTCATAGGAATGAAAACCTGCACCTTCGTGCCCCTCCTTGGCATATGGATGGATTTATGGAGTAGTACTGTGAAAATGATAAAAATTGTGACAAAGTGCCTATTCCTTCACAATGTTGGTTAAATGTTGTGTTTTGGTGTTCTGCAGGGCTATTTGTGGCGCTCCGTCCATCTACCCAGACAGGAAGTGGACCGCTACAGCTTCCGTTGTAACCAGAATGGTCAGTAACATGCTGATGTTGTGGCTCCAAGCTATTTCTGTTGATGGTAAACGAGGCAGTGATTGTGGTGGTGTGATTTGAAAGCCCCATTTGTAACCCTGTTGAGAAACAAGAGGGCATGTTCTTGATCTCTGGAAACATTAGGTGGGAGATAAGAATTACATTCTTACAAGAACATGTTGGTGATGGTTTTGGGCATCAACAGTCAGTACGGATGGGTAATGTAGTCGACGGAAGCAACAGAATCGTCACTGCGTACTAAATGACAGAGACATTTGTGGTGTTTTCACAACTACAGCTCAAACATTAGAAATCAGAAACAATTTATTGTCATCTCAGTCATGTACTTTCATACACAAAAGAGACGAAATTTCGTTTCTCCCAACCCACAGCAATGCAACACAAAATACAAAAAACACACATGCAAAAGAAAACGACACCACCAAAAACATACAAAAACGGAGAGAACAAAGAGAAAACACACACATACAAAGTCAGCAACACAGTACATTCAATAAATTTGCAACACAGTCCAAAAATGTCACAACGAACGGCAGCCGGTATGACAGGATGCTGCATGGGCTAACGGCTCGCCCAGCCTGCCCCACTTCCACGTCCAGTCAGAACGCCCTTGGTGCTTCCTCCTCGGACGCCGCTCCAGGCGGGGGCCGTGGTCCCTGGGCCCACTGGATGCAGCAGACCAGGCTCCCTCAGCCGATCCAACGCCAGCTCCCCCAGCCAGACACCTCCGACACACCTCCCCTGCAGTCCACATGTCGACACAAACGCAGATGAAGACAAAAACACTGCACAGTTGATGCCAGGCGAAGCCGCCGCCAGACCGCCCTCGGTGTTATCGGAACCGCCGGTCTGCATGGGCTAGCCGTTAGCTTAACCTGCCCTGCTTCTGCGTCCTGTCAGACCGCCCTCGGTGTTTCCTCTGCGGGCGCAGCTCCAAGCAGGGCCGTGGTCCCTCGGCCCACAGGACGCAGAAGACCAAGCTCTTCCAGCCATCAAACGAAATCGACGATCACAGACATAATTCTTCACACAATGACACAATCACAGATGAAGACATGGATAAAGACACTGCATAGTGAGCGGAACTGGGGGAGGTCACCGCAAACGTGAGTTCGTGCCGCCATTTTTGTCTTTACCAAGCAGGCAAAAACGGCATATATTATTGAGCTAGTTTCTCATCCAAGGAATGGTTGAATTGATCAAGAAACTGCGAAGTTTTAAATCAAAACTTTGCAGTTTCTTGATTTGACTGGTAAACCAAGCTTGGAACATGATATGAAATGTGAATGATTGACAACCCAGAAGCTGAAATGACAATATGATCAGTAACAACTCATCCAAAATGTGTTGCTGAGGAGGCATGACATCATCAGTCCTGACGTCAGTGCACATCTGATGCGATTTTTTTTTTTGGCGGGGTAACAGTCTTGTATGATAGGCCAACATAGCTGAGTTGGCATGAGCTCATGACAACATAGCTGAGGTGACATAGCTCATGACAACATAACTGAGGTGACATGAGCTCATGACAACATATCTGAGGTGACATAGCTCATGACAACATAGCTGAGGTGACATGAGCTCATGACAACATAGCTGAGGTGACATGAGCTCATGACAACATATCTGAAGTGACATAGCTCATGACAACATAGCTGAGGTGATGAGCTCATAATGACATAGCTGAGGTGACATGAGCTCATGACAACATAGCTGAGGTGACATAGCTCATGCCAACATAGCTGAGCCAACATAGCTGAGGTGACATGAGCTTGCCAGAAGTAACAAAGTTGTTATTACAAGCAGGCATAACATATATGCCTGCTTGTAGTAACAACTGAGGAAAAAAGTATGGTCACTGCAACTTTACTGACCCGCCAGGAAGTTCAAGCAGTCAAATCAAATATTTTAATGTCTTTCAGGCCATTGTGTCAAACACTGCGGGGGTTGCAGTGTTACTTCTGGCAAGCTCATGTCACCGATTTGTGTCCACATAGTAGTATCAAGTCTAGTCCTTTAAATGGATACACAGGTGAGGATATAATCGTACAGTTTGTTATGGAGTACTTGCTTCCAAACCTTTCCTTTAATTGTCTTTATGTATGCTCAGTATTCCAGGTAAGAACATCAGAAATAAAGTTGAATCAGTTAACTCTGGATACAACATGTATTGACAGAAACGTTTCATCATCATCTAAGTGCCCCTTTTCCACTGCATGGTACTGGCTCCACTCAACTCAGCTCTACACGCTTGTTTTGGTTTTCCACTGGGCAAAAGTTAGAGATAGTACCTGGTACCAGGTACTTTTTTTGGTACCACTTCCATCGAGGTTCCAAGTGAACTGAGCCGATAATAAAAGGTGATATGAAAATACAACTATGAATAAATAAGTAAAATAAATACTACTACTACTTTTGGCTGCTCCCGTTAGGGGTCGCCACAGCAGATCATCCATTTCCAGCTCTTCCTGTCCTGGCGACTGTGCTTCGGAGCTCAGTTTTTTTTGCATCAGCTGATCGAAGAGAGGAGAAGAGCAACAGCTTCCTAAGTGTAAACGAGTGGTGACTCTGTATATGGTGGGAGTGTCAGAAAAGTTGAGACGTGTATTTTCCAAACACCACGTCTCGGTATCTCTCAAACCCTAAAACACGCTGCACCAGAAATTGGTCCACCCCAAGGATCGGGTCCCCTGGCACAAATGGAGCAATATAGTGCACTCTGTGAAATACTGGGAGGGTTGCCATGACTTGTAAATTTGGGAAACTAAACAGACACTGGCCAAGAGGATGGCACAACACAGGAACGCTAACACATCAGGCCAGGACTCTGTAGTCTGCACCAGTCTACAGGCCAGGACTCCACAGTCTACACCATCTACAGGCCAGGACTCCACAGTCTATACCATCTCAGGTCAGGACTCCACAGTCTACACCATCTACAGGCCAGGACTCCACAGTCTATACCATCTCGGGCCAGGACTCCACAGTCTACATCATCTACAGACCAGGACTCCACAGTCTACACCATCTACAGGCCAGTAGCCACTCTTTCAACGATGAAGATGTGCACATCTTCGGGAGGAGTACTTGTTAGGGAGGAACACTTGTTTGAATGGGGAGTCAAAGATACCTTCTATTGGGCGTCCCCAAAGACACAATTGGCCGTGTCTACGGGTGCAGAGCCAGATGTGGGTATGTGTCCTGGTCGTTGCACTAGCGCCTCTTCTGGCCGGTTGGGGGGGCACCTGTTTGGGGGGGGGGAACTGGGGGGGAATAGCATGGTCCTCCCACGCGCTATGTCCCCCTGGCAAAACTCATCACTGTCAGGTGAAAAGGAGCAGCTGCCCTCACTTCCTCCTTGCTAATCCACTGCACTTCCTGATTCACTATCCCTACATCATCAACCTTTTCTCTCTCTCATTTTCTTCATTCATCAGCCCCTCAAAGTACTCTTTCCACCTTTTCAACACACTCTCCTCGCTTGTCAGTATATTTCCATCTCTATCCTTGATTGCGCTAACTTGCTGCACATCCTTTGCAGCTTGGTACCTCTAACCCTAACCACATGTATCGGAGGAGACGTTACAGCCTGCAGCCCTCCCCGGATTGGCAGAAGGGGTGCCGCAGTGACTGGGATGGCTCGGAAAAGTGGGGTAATTGGCTGGGTACAATTGGAGAGAAAAAGGGGGAGAGGGAAAGAAGCCATCTATGTGAAGAGGAAATGACCATCCCTGAACCGGGGGGGAGGGGGGGGGGCTAAGAGTACATCTGTCACCGTCTTATTACAATACTGTGATTACAAACATTCCCAAATTCTCTGTGAGTAGTACACATGGCCATTGTAACTCTAGTTAATGGTCACACCCATATTTAAAAGAGCGGGGACACCTGCAGTCACTATGTTGTTTATAAGGGTGAGAACTCCTGCAGTCAGTTGAGACTGATGAGGTCACTTATGCCCCTTTTCCACTACATGGTACCGGCTCAACTCAACCCAGCCACTGAGTATACACAAGTCAGTGCATTCTTAGTGCCAGTCCCAAGCCCAGATAAATGGGGAGGGTTGTGTCAGGGAGGGCATCCGGCACAAACTCTTTGCCAAATCAAATATGCGGATCATAAATAAGATTTCCATACCGGATCGCTCAAGGCCCGGGTTACCAAAGACAGCCACTGGTACTGTTAACCAGCAGTGTGCCGGTGGAAACTATGCTACTGTTGGGCGAAGGAGAAGGAGAGGGGGAAGGCATGTCCAGAGGCAGCTAGAGAGGAGGAAGGGTAGGCGTGTGGAGGCGAGAGTTGGAACTTTGAATGTTGGCACTATGACTGGTAAAGGGAGAGAGCTGGCTGATATGATGGAAAGAAGAAGGGTAGGCATACTGTGTGTACAAGAGACCAGGTAGAAGGGGAGTAAGGCCAGGAGTATTGGAGGTGGGTTCAAACTCTTCTACAATGGTGCAAATGGGAGTAGAAATGGAGTAGGGGTAATTCTGAAGGAAGAGTATGTCAAGAGTGTGCTGGAGGTGAAGAGAGTGTCAGACAGAGTGATGAGTACAAAGCTGGAAATTGAAGGTGTATGACTGAATGTTATCAGTACATATGCCCCACAAGTTGGGTGTGAGATGGAAGAGAAAGAAGAATTCTGGAGTGAGTTGGAAGACGTGGTGGAGAGGGCACCCAAGGAGGAGAGAGCGGTGATTGGAGTTGACTTCAATGGACATGTTGGTGAAGGGAACAGAGGTAATGGGTAGGTATGGAGTCAAGAAGAGAAATATGGAAGGACAGATGGTGGTCGATTTTGCGAAAAGGATGGAAATGGCTGTGGTGAATACATATTTCAAGAAGAGGGAAGAACACAGGGTGACGTACAAGAGTGGAGGAAAGTGCACACAGGTGGACTATATCTTATGTAGAAGGCGCGATCTAAAGGGGATTGGAGACTGCAAGGTGGTGACGGGAGAACATAGCTAGGCAGCATCGGATAGTGGTCTGTAGGATGACTTTGGAGACCAAGAAGAGGAAGCGAGTGAAGACACAGCCGAAGATCAAATGGTGGAAGTTGAAGAAGGAAGACTGTTGTTTGGAGTTCAGGCAGGAGACAAGGAGAAGGAAGACAAGGAGACTTGGTGGTGGAATGAGGAAGTAGAGCAAAGTATAAAGAGGAAGGGGTTGGCAAAGAAGAAGTGGGATAGTCAGAGAGATGAAGATAGAGACAGAAGTACAAGGAGACGCAGTGTAAAGCGAAGAGAGAGGTGACAAAGGCAAAGGAAAAGGCGTATGGTGAGTTGTATGACAGATTAGACACTAAGGAAGGTGAAAAGGACTTGTACCGATTGGCTAGACAGAGGGACCAGGCTGCAAAGGATGTGCAGCAAGTTAGCGCAATCAAGGATAGAGACGGAAATATGCTGACAAGTGAGGAGAGTGTGTTGAAAAGGTGGAAGGAGTACTTTGAGGGGCTGATGAATGAAGAAAATGAGAGAGAGAAGGTTGGATGATGTAGGGATAGTGAATCAGGAAGTGCAGTGGATTAGCAAGGAGGAAGTGAGGGCAGCTATGAAGAGGATGAAGAGTAGAAAGGCAGTTGGTCCTGATGACATACCTGTGGAGGCATGGAGGTGTTTAGGAGAGATGGCAGTGGGGTTTTTAACTAGATTGTTTAACACAATCTTGGAAAGTGAGAAGATGCCTGAGGAGTGGAGAAGAAGCATACTGGTACCGATTTTCAAGAACAAGGGCGATGTGCAGAACTGTAGCAACTACAGAGGTATAAAGCTGATCAGCCACAGCATGAAGATATGGCAAAGAGTAATAGAAGCTAGGTTAAGAGGAGAGGTGATGATCAGCGAGCAGCAGTATGGTTTCATGCCATGAAAGAGCACCGCAGATGTGATGTTTGCTTTGAGAATGTTGATGGAGAAGTATAGAGAAGGCCAGAAGGAGTCTGTGTTTGTAGATTTAGAGAAAGCATACGACACGGTGCCGAGAGAGGAGGTGTGGTATTGTATGAGGAAGTTGGGAGTTGCAGAGAAGTATGTAGGAGTGGTGCAGGATATGTATGAGGGAAGTGTGACAATGGTGAGGTGTGCGGTTGGAATGACAGATGGGTTCAAGGTGGAGATGGTATTACATCAAGGATCGGCTCTGAGCCCTTTCTTGTTTGCAATGGTGATGGACAGGTTGACGGACAAGATCAGGCAGGAGTCTCCGTGGACGATGATGTTCGCGGATGCCTTTGTGATCTGTAGCAAGAGTAGGGTGCAGGTGGAGGAGAGCCTGGAGAGGTGGAGGTATGCACTGGAGAGAAGAGGAATGAAAGTCAGTAGGAGCAAGATGGAATACCTATGCGTGAATGAGAGGGAGGACAGTGGAATGGTGAGGATGCAAGGAGTGGAGGTGATGAAGGCATATGAGTTTAAATACTTGGGGTCAACTATCCAAAGTAATGGGAGTGCAGGAGAGAGGTGAAGAAGAGAGAGCAGGCAGGGTGGAGTGGGTGGAGAAGAGTGTCAGGAGTGATTTGTGACAGAAGGGTACCAGCAAGAGTTAAAGGGAAGGTTTACAAGATGGTTGTAGGACCAGCTATGTTATATGGTTTGGAGACAGTGGCACTGACGAAAAGACAGGAGGTGGAGCTGGAGTTGGTGGAGTTGAAGACGCTAAGATTTTCACTGGGAGTGACGGAGGAGGACAGGATTAGGAACGAGTATATTAGAGGGACAGCTCAGGTTGGACGGTTTGGAGACAAAGCAAGAGAAGCAAGATTGAGATGGCTTGGACAAGTGAGGAGGAGAGATGCTGGGTATATTGGGAGAAGGATGCTGAATATGGAGCTGCCAGGGAAGAGGAAAAGAGGAAGGCCAAAGAGGGGGTTTATGGATGTGGTGAGGGAAGACATGTAGTTGGCTGGTGTAACAGAGGAAGATGCAGAGGACAGGAAGAAATGGGAACGGATGATCCTCTGTGGCAACCCCTAACGGGAGCAGCCGAAAGTAGTAGTAGTAGTAACCGTAGTGACGGCTTAACTCGACTCGACTCGCAGTGTCGTTTTCCATTACTGTAACAGAACCTCTCAGTGTAGCCGGTCTGATTTGATTTTGGTAACCGCTCCAGTTTTTTTTATTTGGAAGCTCAACAAAGGTTGTACCAGAAAAGTGGTACCAGTTACCAAAATGCCGGTACTTTCCAGTAATGGAACTTGAAAAAGTTGAGTTGAGCCAGTACCGTGTAGTGAAAAGGGGCATTAGATGAGTGATGAAACATCTGTCAATAAACGTTGTGTCCAAATGAACTTATTCAACTTTCTTTCACTTTGTTTTTTTTTTTTTTTAACCTGTGCTGTCAGCAGGCTTGGCATACAGCACATGGAAATTGTATGCCAATGTGTCAGCCAGTTAATCTGCTAGTGGAGTTCTGATTCTCCACCTGCAAAGGCAATATTTATTAGAACTGCTCATGATAACTTTGTCCTTTGGATGATCTATGGGATGACAAGAGCACAGGGTTTCTGTTATACACTTTAGTGGGAGAAACGTTTCATCACTCATCTAAGTGACTTCTTAAGTCTCACCTGACTGCAGGTGCCCCCACCCTTATAAACAATACAGTGACTGCAGGTGCCCCCACCCTTATAAACAATACAGTGACTGCAGGTGCCCCCACCCCTGAAAACAACGCAGTGACTGCAGGTGTCCCCACCCTTATAAACAATACAGTGACTGCAGGTGCCCCCACCCTTATAAACAATACAGTGACTGCAGGTGCCCCCACCCCTGAAAACAATGCAGTGACTGCAGGTGTCCCCACCCTTATAAACAATACAGTGGCTGCAGGTGTCCCCACCCTTATAAACAATACAGTGGCTGCAGGTGTCCCCACCCTTATAAACAATACAGTGGCTGCAGGTGTCCCCACCCTTATAAACAATGCAGTGGCTGCAGGTGTCCCCACCCTTATAAACAATACAGTGACTGCAGGTGTCCCCACCCTTATAAACAATACAGTGACTGCAGGTGCCCCCACCCTTATAAACAATACAGTGGCTGCAGGTGTCCCCATCCTTATAAACAATACAGTGGCTGCAGGTGTCCCCACCCTCATAAACAATACAGTGGCTGCAGGTGTCCCCACCCTTATTAACAATACAGTGACTGCAGGTGTCCCCATCCTTATAAACAATACAGTGGCTGCAGGTGTCCCCACCCTTATAAACAATATAGTGACTGCAGGTGCCCCCACCCCTGAAAGCAATGCAGTGACTGCAGGTGTCCCCACCCTTATAAACAATACAGTGGCTGCAGGTGTCCCCACCCTTATAAACAATACAGTGACTGCAGGTGTCCCCACCCCTGAAAGCAATGCAGTGACTGCAGGTGTCCCCACCCTTATAAACAATACAGTGACTGCAGGTGTCCCCATCCTTATAAACAATACAGTGGCTGCAGGTGTCCCCACCCTTATAAACAATACAGTGGCTGCAGGTGTCCCCACCCTTACAAACGATACAGTGACTGCAGGTGTCCCCATCCTTATAAACAATACAGTGGCTGCAGGTGTCCCCACCCTTATGAACAATACAGTGACTGCAGGTGTCCCCACCCTTATAAACAATACAGTGGCTGCAGGTGTCCCACCCTTATAAACAATACAGTGACTGCAGGTGTCCCCATCCTTATAAACAATACAGTGGCTGCAGGTGTCCCCACCCTTATAAACAATACAGTGACTGCAGGTACCCCCACCCTTATAAACAATACAGTGACTGCAGGTGTCCCCACCCTTATAAACAATACAGTGGCTGCAGGTACCCCACCCTTATAAACAATACAGTGACTGCAGGTGTCCCCACCCTTATAAACAATACAGTGACTGCAGGTACCCCACCCTTATAAACAATACAGTGGCTGCAGGTACCCCACCCTTATAAACAATACAGTGACTGCAGGTGTCCCACCCTTATAAACAATACAGTGACTGCAGGTGTCCCCATCCTTATAAACAATACAGTGGCTGCAGGTGTCCCCACCCTTATAAACAATACAGTGACTGCAGGTACCCCCACCCTTATAAACAATACAGTGACTGCAGGTGTCCCCATCCTTATAAACAATACAGTGGCTGCAGGTGTCCCCACCCTTATAAACAATACAGTGACTGCAGGTACCCCCACCCTTATAAACAATACAGTGACTGCAGGTGTCCCCACCCTTATAAACAATACAGTGGCTGCAGGTACCTCACCCTTATAAACAATACAGTGACTGCAGGTGTCCCCACCCTTATAAACAATACAGTGACTGCAGGTACCCCACCCTTATAAACAATACAGTGGCTGCAGGTACCCCACCATTATAAACAATACAGTGACTGCAGGTGTCCCCACCCTTATAAACAATACAGTGGCTGCAGGTGTCCCCACCCTTATAAACAATACAGTGACTGCAGGTGTCCCCACCCCTGAAAGCAATGCAGTGACTGCAGGTGTCCCCACCCTTATAAACAATACAGTGACTGCAGGTGTCCCCATCCTTATAAACAATACAGTGGCTGCAGGTGTCCCCACCCTTATAAACAATACAGTGGCTGCAGGTGTCCCCACCCTTACAAACGATACAGTGACTGCAGGTGTCCCCATCCTTATAAACAATACAGTGGCTGCAGGTGTCCCCACCCTTATGAACAATACAGTGACTGCAGGTGTCCCCACCCTTATAAACAATACAGTGGCTGCAGGTGTCCCACCCTTATAAACAATACAGTGACTGCAGGTGTCCCCATCCTTATAAACAATACAGTGGCTGCAGGTGTCCCCACCCTTATAAACAATACAGTGACTGCAGGTACCCCCACCCTTATAAACAATACAGTGACTGCAGGTGTCCCCACCCTTATAAACAATACAGTGGCTGCAGGTACCCCACCCTTATAAACAATACAGTGACTGCAGGTGTCCCCACCCTTATAAACAATACAGTGACTGCAGGTACCCCACCCTTATAAACAATACAGTGGCTGCAGGTACCCCACCCTTATAAACAATACAGTGACTGCAGGTGTCCCCACCCTTATAAACAATACAGTGACTGCAGGTACCCCCACCCTTATAAACAATACAGTGGCTGCAGGTACCCCACCCTTATAAACAATACAGTGACTGCAGGTGTCCCCATCCTTATAAACAATACAGTGGCTGCAGGTACCCCATCCTTATAAACAATACAGTGGCTGCAGGTGTCCCCACCCTTATAAACAATACAGTGGCTGCAGGTGTCCCCACCCTTATAAACAATACAGTGACTGCAGGTGTCCCCACCCTTATAAACAATACAGTGGCTGCAGGTGTCCCCACCCTTATAAACAATACAGTGACTGCAGGTACCCCCACCCTTATAAACAATACAGTGACTGCAGGTGTCCCCACCCTTATAAACAATACAGTGACTGCAGGTGTCCCCATCCTTATAAACAATACAGTGGCATAACCACCCAAACCAACCACCAGTTTCACATGTAAATTTTCATGACCGTTAACTAGAGTCACAATGGCCATGTGCACTATTCACAAAGAGAGGATTGGGGAATGTTTGCAATCACAGTATTGTAAGATGGTGACAGATGTAGTCTTGCCCCCCCCCCCCCCAGTTTAGGGATGGTGGGCTCCCTCTTCCCATAGATGGCATCTTTGACTCCCTGTCCAAACCATCATCTTTGAAAGAGTGGTTACTGGTCTGTACTTGGGTGTAGACCACAGTGTCCTGGCCTGACAAGGTAGCTCTTCTGTGTTGTGCCATCCACTTCGCCAGTGTCTGTTTGGTTTCCCCGATTTCCAAGTCATGGCAGTCCTCCTGGCACTTAACAGCATACACTATATTGCTCTGTTTGTGCTGGGGAACCCGATCCTTGGGTTGGACCATTTTCTGGCGCAAGGTGTTCTGGGGTTTGAAAGCAACCGACACACAGTGTTTGGAAAATATGCATCTCAATTTGTCTGACACTCCCGCTACATACGGAATCATCACTTAATCATGTACTGGAGCACAAACTAGGAGTCATCAGGATGCTGCACCGCCAAGCTGATTGCATCCCCACCGACACAGCGGCCAGGGAAGGGAATAATTCCCACATTAAGCAGGCCCTTGCTAAGTGTCAACAAGTCCTCCAACCCATACGACCACATAGGTCGTTTGTCCTCTAATACAACCCACAGGAGCGTGTCCTAAATTAGCGTCCCTAGCGGCGGCAGGCGATATGCCACATACTTTTCGCCTCTGTGCATTGTGGGTTTTTAAAACAATTTGAGAACAACAGAATATGTAGTCAGTGCGTTTGTGTTGTTTCGCCGTCTACTAACTAAGATTGCTATTGGCAGCATGTTTATCTATGAATAAGGTTAAAAGAGTTAACTTAAAGAGAGACTGACATGCCCTTTCTGAACACATTTTTTAACATTGGGAGTTTGAATCACAACCGAAAATAGGTGTGGTTTTATGAATTCAAAGCTATTGGCTACTGTCTCCTATCATGTGAGCAAGTGGTCCTTCTCTCTCCTAACATAACAAAACATGTCGGATAGCGAGAGTGAGCTAGCAGGAGGCGGTGAATGAACGGCTTTCCGTGTTTTTATAGCATCTCGCTACGGATACACCCTATATGCAAATTAACTGGTGTCTACGTATCCACTGGCACAGTTTGTCATTGGACACCATCTACAGTCAATCACAGATCTCTCTCTTGAGTGGCCGCAGACGCGCTGTTTTGGCCACTGAATTGCTCCGTGGTTGTTTCAGTAGGCTATCTTATAAAGAATGACACACACACGAGTTGCTCAGTGCAGCCAAGTATAATCAAAGTGATGTAACATGTTCCTGAGCGCGGGTCATGTGTGTCTAAGGTAAACTAGTGGATAGCCGATGGCATCGATCTATCTAGACCCGTAACATCCTCCTTTTCCAAGTATAAACACATACACATGAAGTTAGTGCAAAATAAAATTACTTTCATATACGAACAACCAATAACAGTGCAACAACAGTAAATCTCTTCATATCCCATACCAGTGTAATAACCACAGTAGCGTATGATAACATTTCTCCTCTTTTCCCCCTCTCTCCCACATAGCAACCATCAACATTATTCAGATTACATAGTGAGTTTCAGTGGAGGTTTAGACAGCCGTCCAACTCTTGTGTAAGTGTGTCCATCCGAACGCGGAGCGCCAACAGGAGTAGATGGCGCCTTGGGCATGGACCTGATGGGGCTCGGCTCGAACACAGCCTGAGGGGTCTCAATGACAGTTTCTGTAGCTGGATCCCCGTCCGGTGTGTGTGCCGCAGCGGGTTCAACAGGATCGTGCGCGGCTCGTGCAGCTGGCTCAGCCACTCTGAGATCGATCCTGTTACGACGGTACAGGGAGCCATCAATGTCCACAAGATAAGACCTCGGCGCAACCCTGCGGAGACAAGTTCCGACTCTCCAGCGGCCAGTGTTATCACCTGGCAGGGGCTTCATCCGTACGACTTCCCCAATTTCAAGTGCCGGCAATTCACGGGCAGATCTGTCATAGAAGGATTTGGCGAGTTGCTTCCTGTGGCGCAGCTTTTCAGTGACGCCCACGACAACAGCTGGTTCCAGGAGCTTGCTTGCCGCCGGGATGGACGTCTTCAACCGGCGGGACATGAGGCGTTGTGCTGGGCTGCTGCCCATGTTTTCCGTAGGTGTATTCCTCCAGTGAAGCACGGCTTTCCAGGGGTCTTCACCATCATGCGCGGCCTTACGCAGAAGATTTTTTACAATCTTCACGGCCGACTCGGCCTTGCCATTCGCTTTCGGGTGTCTGGGAGAGGAGGTCACGTGCTCAAATTCCCACTCAGAAGCGAACCGTTTGAACTGAGCTGTGAACTGAGGGCCGTTGTCTGTAATAACCTTCTCTGGCTGACCATGTCGGGCGAACTGTGCCTTACATCGCTTGATGACTGTCTCTGCAGACATGTCGGGTAGAAGCTCAATCTCCCAAAAATCGGAATAGTGGTCGACTATTAGGAGATAGTCTTTCTGTCTGAAGCTGAATAGGTCCATGCTCAAGACCTGCCATGGCCTGGTTGGTACTTCGTGAGAGAGCATGGTCTCCTTTTGCTGATTGTGGGCGTACACATTGCAGGTCGAGCAGCTGCTTACAAAGTCCTTTATCTCTGACTGCATGTTGGGCCAGTACAATGTCTCTTGAGCGTGTCGGTAGCATGAATCACCCCCTATGTGACTTGAATGTATGCGCGTCAACATTTCTGGGCGGAGTGACTTTGGGATGATGACTTTTTGCCCCCGGAACAGAATTCCGTTCTGCACACTGATTTCATCCCTGAAGGGCCAGTACTCCCTAGCGATGAGGGGCGCTTCCTCCTTTACATCTGGCCAGCCCACGAGAACAGTGTTCTTCAGTGCCTGTAAGCATTCATCTCTGTTGGTGTGTCGTCTGATCTGTTCCAGCCGCTGGTTAGTCACATTCAGGTACTCTGCCTGGTTCACGTGCTGTATGTCTTCCTGCTCTTGTTGCAGAGAGCAGATAGCGTGTCGCTGATATGCAGTCCCTCTGCCGGAGCATCCAGCCGTAGCTCTGCTGAGCGTGTCGCTTATGAACATCTCCGGGCCTGGTTTGTAGATTACCCTCAGGTCGTAGTTCTGCAGAGTCATGAGCATGCTCTGGAGTCTCTTGGGCGCATTGAGAAGTGGCTTGCTGAAAATAGAGATCAGAGGCTTATGGTCCGTCTCTGCTGTGATTGGGTCGCGGCCATACAGGTAATGGTGAAACCTCTGGCAGGCGAAGACGATACTGAGACACTCCTTCTCAATTTGTGCATAGTTTTTTTCGGTGGGGGTAAGAGCCCTCGAGGCATATGCGATGGGCTGACCTTCCTGCATGAGACAACAACCGAGACCGCTCTGGCTGGCGTCGCTCTGGATTGCGATTGGCTTAGTTACATCATAGTAGCGCAGGACGGGCATGGCTGTCGCCAGCGCCTTAAGCTCATGAACCGCCGCCTCGTGCTTAGGCAGCCAGTGCCAGGGTGTGTCCTTGTCCAACAGGCGTCGCAACGGCTCGCAGACAGTAGATAGATGAGGCATGAACTTGGCTAAATAGTTAGCGAAGCCAATGAGACGCTGCACGCCCTTGGCATCTGTTGGGTTCGGCATGTCAATAATGGCTCTCACCTTCTCTGGATCGGGCTTCAGTCCAGCAGATGAGAGAATGTGGCCATGAAACTGCACCTCAGCCACCTTGAACTGCAACTTCTTCAGGCCGAGGCGAAGCTTGAACTCGCGGCAGCGTTCCATCAACGCCGCAAGCTTGACGTCGTGGTCGTCCCCAGCCTCCTTGTCTGTGTCCCCGCAGCCGTCGACCAGGATATCGTCTGCAATGGGCTCAACGCCCTTCAGACCGGCCAGGAGCTCGTGCTGCTTGCGCTGATATACCTCGGGCGCCACCGATACTCCAAATGGTAGCTTGAGCCACCGCTTCCTACCCCAGGGGGTCCAGAACGTGGTCATGAGGCTACTCTCATAGTCCAGTTTGCATTGCAGGAATGCATCCCGAGCGTCCACTAACGTGAAGACTCTGGCCTTGGGCAATTTATACAAAATGCCCTCCAAGGTAGGCATGATGTAGTGAGAGCGCTTTAGGGCTTTGTTCAATGGTTTAGGGTCAATGCATATTCTCAGCTTCTCCGGTTTTTTAACAATCACCATGTTGCTGATCCAATCTGTAGGATCTGTGACAGGCGCAAGGTGGCCGTCAGCCTCGTACTTGTCCAGCTGGGCTTTGACTGCTGCTTTCATTGCGATTGGGACATTGCGAGGGGCACTCTGTACTGCAGCAACACTAGGATCAAGGTCAAAATGGACCTCCCCAGGCACGGATTCCACAGGGGAGTTGAACACGTCACTGTATTTGTTGATAAGCTGTTCTTTCGTTAGGGCTCCTGGTTGTGTGTGTTCCATTTTGAGCACATCCTCTGGAATTGTGAAATGCATGAGCCCTTAGCGTTAACAGGTGGAGCCTGACAGAAGAGGATGTTGGCTGGTCCTCACTATTTCGAATGAGAGCTTGTGTGTTTGGCCTCTCACAGCACAGTCAGTCTCAAAGGTGCCCATAGAGCTCAGTGTTTCCCCCGAATACAGCTTCAGTCTGGTGTCACTCGGGCGGAGAGGTGTGTTTGGGGCCAGCCTTTTCTTGTCTTGAAAGCCCATTACATTGCAGGTGGCTCCAGAGTCCAGCTGACATTGTTGTGGCTTGTCGTGGAGTTTCAGAGTCACAAACCACTTCTTTCCTTTGGTGTGCACTGCGCCGATTGACTCAAACATGTACAGATCATCTGCATCATTACTATGCTATGGGGGTTCTTCTGTGTATTCCACACAGTTTACCTTGTCCTCAGCATGCCCCTTTTTGGTCTTTAAGCACACTTTAGAAAAGTGATTAAGTGTCCCACATGACCTACATTGTTTCCCGAAGGCCGGGCAATGCTCTCTGCCACAATATTTGCAATTGCCTGCATCTCCTGCTGTTCTGGGTGGATTGCTCTGTTTCCATTGGTTTTGTCTGGGTTGCCTAGCAACGGCATGCACTGCCTCCGGCTGCGGTGTTGTTGCAAACTCCATTGCTCTCATACGGATGTCAGTTTGCTCTGCTGTGCGACACATGTCAATAGCTGTGACCATGTTCAAATCCTTCTCTCTCAACAGCCTGCGCCTAACGGCCTCGCTTGCAACTCCCAGGACTATCTTATCACGGATCATTTCATCTTTCAACTGTCCATACTCACAGGTTGCTGCCCTCTCTCTCAGTCTCGTCACAAAGGTATCAAACTATTCTCCTTCCTCCTGCTTGCAACTCCCGAAAATGTACCTCTCGTATATTGTGTTTTTTGCTGGCTTGAAGTATTTCCCCAACTCTCTCAGTATGGCGTCAGGATCCCCTTGATCATCTTCTGAGAGGTTCAGATTGTGGCGGTAAATATGCCTGCATTCACTTCCCATCACACTCCTTAGAGTAGCCGCTTGTATTTTCTTGTCCTTGCCAAGTATGCCCGTGACGAGGACGTAGTCTTCATATTCGGCCCGAAAAATGTCCCAATTGACGCTCCAATCGCCTGTGAAGCTCATCGGGGACGGTGGTGGAATATTCACGTTAGCTGCCATTGTATGTGATGCTATCGGCGCCGGTAATGCTAGCGTTAGCTCCTCTGTGACAACGTCTTCAGCAGAAGTACTTTGCTCTGAATCGGAATCCTCCGACATGTGACCTACCCAGGCCTACAAACTTAAACATGCGAGCTAGTAAAATAAGAAATAAGTTCTCCCACTTCTGACACCATGTTTCAGTAGGCTATCTTATAAAGAATGACACACACACGAGTTGCTCAGTGCAGCCAAGTATAATCAAAGTGATATAACATGTTCCTGAGCGCGGGTCATGTGTGTCTAAGGTAAACTAGTGGATAGCCGATGGCATCGATCTATCTAGACCCGTAACAGTGGTCATATAGCCTATCAATAGGAATTTTCCGATTTTGATGTCAGTATCACTTTAACGCTGGCCAAAAGTTAGAAAGTCAGCTAGCATGGACATTATACCGCTATTTTATTTATTTTATTTAACCAGGAGGATCCCGCTGAGATTACAAACCTCTTTTTCAAGGGAGACCCGGCCAAGACAGACAGCACAGTTACAAAATCGCACAATTACACATTTGAAAGCTTATTACGTGGAGCCTGATAACTTCACCTACGATCAAAGAACTGTGGTTAAGGTCTATTCAGACCATGTCTGAATTTTTCACATGGAAAAAACGCACCGTGAGATTTTCAAACAAAAACACGCACCTACATAGTCCTTCACTCTGAGTACAAATCCATCATGCTGCCACGATGCATCCTTTTTAATTCGGTGCTGGTTTGATTTCCGTTTTTCAGTTACCGTAAAAAATGTCTCTGACCAATAAGCTATCAGCTCTTAATCACGTGACAGATCAGCTGACTTGAGCCAGTGAACATGGTGGCTGAGCTGTTGGTAACAGAGTACAGGGAATTATATGATGAAAGAAGCCATATGGTGGATGTGCTGTTTACTCTTTTACATTCTTATTTTATTTTTGAAAAAAGCAGGTTTGATACAAAACACCGAGTATACACACAAATTATATCTAGAGCTGGGCATCGAGAACCGGTTCCAAATTGGAACTGGTTCCAAAGTTCTGATTCCAAAGGAATCGTTAAGAAATTCCGATTCTGCCTAAATAAATGCTACTCATGCTTAAGTTAGTTTCAGTTCCCATGCAGCTTCCATCGTTTCCGCCTCCGCAAGTTAAATGTGCGCCATCGTGGACCAGAGCAAGCGGTGGTTGAACGTGTGCCTTGAAAAATGAAGGGTTGGCACAGCGCAACGCCTGTGGCAGAATTACTTAGTGCAAGGGAGGATGCTCAACACACAGGGCCCAACACCTTCGCCTACATGGGGTCCAGATCAACGGTGTACTGGGTTTGACACGTGGCGCCGGTCTGCGTCTCCTGCCTCGGCGTCCTCTTCAGCAACCCTGAGCACGCAGCAAGCAGCGCCTCGTTGCAGCTGGGTGGGTGAACATTAATAACGTTTGTCTTCTTCGCAACAGCGAGACGGCAAACAACTTACACCTATAAACTGCATGCAAATACTGAAATGTTTTTTACTGTGCTGAACGCATCTTCATGTATGAAGACAGTTGTAAATATAAGAATGAGACATGCACATGAATGATCCCTTCTTAAAACAGAATGGCTTGTATTTTTTTAAAAATAAAATGTTCTTCTGTCAAATAAGCATGTGACCTATTTTGAGCCCGTCTCTCAAAGAACCGGAATCGCGAATCGTTATTGGAATCAGAATCGTTAAAATCCAAGTGATGCCCAACACTAATTATATCCCTCCCCCCTTGAAAAACGTGGCACTAAAAACTACAAATGAAAGTGTAACCCGCACTTTGCGTTACTACCTTACAAAAGTAAAGTAAAAAGGAGAAAAAATGGATGAAAATGTGTTCCCATATCAATTACAATTAGACCTATGAAGGTACCAATGATGAAGTATTTAAAAATTCTTGTAACAAAGTGTAGCACTTTTTCAACAACAAAACAACTTCTTTCCAACCTATGCCTGTACCATATCTCCATTTCTAACAACTTCCAAAAACATGTATCAGATATTGTCATTTTGTCATATTGGACTGGGTCTGAAAACACATTTACCATGCATGAAATGTGTTTCCTGGTTTTTCCTATTGATAGGTTGATCAAAACTCCTGATTGTCTCCCCAGTTAGCAATGAGGAAGAGACTATTTTGAGTGTTCATCTGATCAGTCCCATCATCCACCTTGACACCGAGGGGCAGACGGTTGAAATGTCCTTCAGTTCCAAACAGCACAATCAACTAGTGGAGGCTACCTGCAAAGTGTTCACCCCAGCTGGACTCATGGTATGGTATCATACATTTATAACACATTCATGGAGTGGTATCATACATTTATAACACATTCGTAGTATGGTATCATACATTTATAACATGTTCATGGTATGGTATCATACATTTATAACACATTCATGGAATGGTATCATACTTTTATAACACATTCATGGTATGGTATCATACTTTTATAACACATTCAGCACATTTCCCCACACTCAACACCGATATGTTCAAAACTGTGGAACACAGAATACTATACAATGATTGCTGGGATAGGCTCCAGCATCCCGTGACCCTGAGATCAGGATCAGTGGGTTGGATAATGGATGGATGGATGGATGGAATAAAGCCATCTTTACAGACTTCCATTTAACAATAAAGTCCAAATGCCATTGCAAAGTGAACTTTTGTTTTCTTTGAAGTTATATAGGATCTGTAAATACCAGCTATTGTTATACTGAGTGCTGGATGGTTTATCTATAGTTACTCCATATTATGTGAGTAGATTTACTTTGATGAGTACTAACTACGTATTATTGTTGTTGTATTATTGTTGTAATTAATCAGATTATGGCTATATCCACTCATCAGAGTTTGCTCATTGATATGAGAGGACTTCCTCTTTTATTTAGGACACAGTGAAGGCTAGTGTCCACTGGCAGCACTTCACATGATATTTAGGACACAGTGAAGGCTAGTGTCCATTGGCAGCATTTCACATGATGTTTAGAACACATGGAAGGCTAGTGATCGCTGGCAGCACTTCACAGGATGTTGAGGACACAGTGAAGGCTATTGTCCATTGGCAGCACTTCACAGGATGTTTAGGACACATGGAAGGCTAGTGTCCACTGGCAGCACTTCACAGGATGTTTAGGACACAGTGAAGGCTAGTGTCCACTGGCAGCACTTCACAGGATGTTTAGGACACAGTGAAGGCTAGTGTCCACTGGCAGCACTTCACAGGATGTTTAGGACACAGTGAAGGCTAGTGTCCACTGGCAGCATTTCACATGATGTTTAGGACACAGTGAAGGCTAGTGTCCACTGGCAGCACTTCACAGGATGTTTAGGACACAGTGAAGGCTAGTGTCCAGTGGCAGCACTTCACAGGATGTTTAGGAGACAGTGAAGGCTAGTGTCCACTGGCAGCACTTCACAGGATGTTTAGGACACAGTGAAGGCTAGTGTCCATTGGCAGCATTTCACATGATGTTTAGGACACAGTGAAGGCTAGTGTCCACTGGCAGCACTTCACATGATGTTTAGGACACATGGAAGGCTAGTGACCACTGGCAGCGCTTCACAGGATGTTTAGGACACAGTGAAGGCTAGTGTCCACTGGCAGCACTTCACAGGATGTTTAGAACACAGTGAAGGCTAGTGTCCACTGGCAGCATTTCACAGGATGTTGAGGACACAGTGAAGGCTACTGTCCACTGGCAGCACTTCACAGGATGTTGAGGACACAATGACGGCTACTGTCCATTGGCAGCACTTCACAGGATGTTTAGGACACAGTGAAGGCTAGTGTCCACTGGCAGCACCTCACAGGATGTTTAGGACACAGTGAAGGCTAGTGTCCACTGGCAGCACTTCACAGGATGTTTAGAACACAGTGAAGGCTAGTGTCCACTGGCAGCATTTCACAGGATGTTGAGGACACAGTGAAGGCTAGTGTCCACTGGCAGCACTTCACAGGATGTTGAGAACACAATGAAGGCTACTGTCCATTGGCAGCACTTCACAGGATGTTTAGGACACAGTGAAGGCTAGTGTCCACTGGCAGCACCTCACATGATGTTTAGGACACAGTGAAGGCTAGTGTCCACTGGCAGCGCTTCACAGGATGTTTAGGACACAGTGAAGGCTAGTGTCCACTGGCAGCGCTTCACAGGATGTTTAGGACACAGTGAAGGCTAGTGTCCACTGGCAGCACTTCACAGGATGTTTAGAACACAGTGAAGGCTAGTGTCCATTGGCAGCATTTCACATGATGTTTAGGACACAGTGAAGGCTAGTGTCCACTGGCAGCACTTCACATGATGTTTAGGACACATGGAAGGCTAGTGACCACTGGCAGCGCTTCACAGGATGTTTAGGACACAGTGAAGGCTAGTGTCCACTGGCAGCACTTCACAGGATGTTGAGGTAACAGTGAAGGCTACTGTCCATTGGCAGCACTTCACAGGATGTTTAGGACACAGTGAAGGCTAGTGTCCACTGGCAGCACTTCACAGGATGTTTAGGACACAGTGAAGGCTAGTGTCCACTGGCAGCACTTCACGGGATGTTTAGGACACAGTGAAGGCTAGTGTCCACTGGCAGCACTTCACAGGATGTTTAGGACACACGGTATAATTCCCCCACACCTAAAGTACTAATACATCCCCATACCACAATCCCAGAAAGTTACATCAGTTCAGTGGGAGAAAGGTTTTATCACTCATCTAAGTGTCTGCATCAGTCATCCCCAACCTTATAAACAATAGTTAACTAACGAGTGAAACCAGCAAAGTTGTGTCATGACCAGCAATCAGCAAACCGGCAATCGGTTTCATATGCGAATTGCGTGACCATTAATCATTAATTAGAGTTACAATGGCCACGTATGCTATTCACAGATGATTGGGGAATTGTTGTAATCACAGTATTATAAGATGCTGACAGGTATAGTTTTAACCCCCCCCCCACACACACACACACACATGCTCAGTTCAGGGATGGTCATTCCCTCTTCACTTAGATGGCCTTTTTTTATTTTTTAGAAATTTCCCCCTTTTTCTCCCAATTGTATCCGGCCAATTACCCCACTCTTCCAAGCCGTCTTGGTTGCTGCTCCACCCCCTCTGCCAATCTGGGGAGGGCTGCAGACTACCACATGCCTCCTCCCATACATGTGGAGTCACCAGCCGCTTCTTTTCATCTGACAGTGAGGAGTTTCACCAGGGGGATGTAGTGTGTAGGAGGATCATGCTAATCCCCCCAGTTTCCCCTGCCCCCCTCTCAAAGAGTCACCAGCCGCTTCTTTTCATCTGACAGTGAGGAGTTTCACCAGGGGGATGTAGTGTGTAGGAGGATCATGCTAATCCCCCCAGTTCCCCCTGCCCCCCTCTCAAATACGTGCCCCAACTGACCAGAGGAAGCGCCAGTGCAGCAACCAGGACACATACCCACATCTGGCTTCCCACCCGCAGACATGGCCAATTGTGTCTGCAGGGACGACTGACTAAGCCGGAGCTAACACAGGGATTCGAACCGTCGATTCCCGTGTTGGTAGGCAACAGAATAGACCACTACGCTACATAGACGGCCTCTTTGACTCCCCGTTCAATTCAGTGTTCCTCCCTATCAAGGATGTGCGCATCCTCATCCATGAAAGAGTGGCTACTGGCCTGTAGATGGTGTAGACCGCGGAGTCCTGGCCTGTAGATGGTGTAGACCGTGTAGTCCTGGCCTGTAGATGGTGTAGACTGTGGAGTCCTGGCCTGTAGATGGTGTAGACTGTGGAGTCCTGGCCTGTAGATGGTGTAGACTGTGGAGTCCTGGCCTGTAGATGGTGTAGACCGTGGAGTCTTGGACTGTAGATGGCGTAGACTGTGGAGTCCTGGCCCTTTAGATGGTGTAGACTGTGTAGTCCCGGCCAGACCAGATAGCTCTTCTGTGTTGTGCCATCCTCTTTGCCAGAGTTTGTTTGTTTCCCCGATGTGCAATTTATGGCAATCGTCCCTGCAGTTAACAGCATACACTATATTGCTCTGTTTGTGCCAGGGCACCCAATCCTTGGATGGACCAATTTCTGGCACAGTATTTTTTTTTGGGTTTGAAAGAAACAAAGACGCAGTGTTTGGAAAAATGCACATCTCAGCTTTTCCTCTTTAACAATTTTTATTGATTTTCACAATACATGTTTTATGCACATACACATGAATATACATGGAAGTACATAACCATAAATGCATTATACCTAATCCATATACATATATTAGTACACAGATTGCACATGTGTCGTGCCATACATATTACTCATAGTACACACATACAAATAGAAAAAAGAAAAAGGAAAATAAACAGACAAAAAAGAAAGGGGGGGTTCTCTGCCGCCTCAATCTAACTCTACAACTACTGCTTTCGGCTGCTTCCGTTAGGGGTCGCCACAGCGGATCATCCGTTTCCATTTCTTCCTGTCTTCTGCGTCTTCCTCTGTCACACCAGCCACCTGCATGTCTTCCCTCACCACATCCATAAACCTCCTCTTTGGCCTTCCTCTTCTCCTCTTCCCTGGCAGCTCCATATTCAGCATCCTTCTCCCAATATACTCAGCATCTCTCCTCCACACATGTCCAAGCCATCTCAATCTTGCCTCTCTTGCTTTGTCTCCAAACCGTCCAACCTGAGCGGTCCCTCTAATATACTCGTTCCTAATCCTGTCCTTCTTCGTTACTCCCAGTGAAAATCTTAGCATCTTCAACTCTGCCACCTCCAGCTCCGCCTCCTGTCTTTTCGTCAGTGCCACTGTCTCCAATAAATAACCTGGTCCCCTCCCTTGTTCTTCAGTCTATAGCACCTGAACGCCTTCCCTTTCTAACCCACCTCATCAACACCTCCCTCCAGGCAAGATGCTTTCCATCTCCCTTCAAGACAGCTAGAGTCACCCCCCTTCTCAAGAAACCATCACTTAACCCCTCTGATGTCAAAAACTACAGACTGGTTTCCCTTCTACCCTTTCTATCCAAAAGTTCTGAATGTGCTGTCTTTAACCAACTTTCTTTGTACCTCCAGCAGAACAACCTCCTGGACCCCAACCAGTCTGGGTTCAGGGTGGGTCACTCGACAGAGACGGCCCTCCTTGCAGTGACAGAATCGCTGCACTCTGCGAGAGCAAACACTCTCTCCTCTGTCCTGATACTCCTGGGCCTGTCAGCTGCGTTCGACAGAGTGAACCATCAGATCTTCCTCTCTACCCTCAAGGAGCTTGGTGTCGCAGGCTCTGCACTCTCAATTTTTGCAACCTACATGACAGGTCGCTCCCACCAGGTGACATGGAGGGGATCTGTGTCGGAGCTTCGCAGACTAACTACAGGCGTTCCACAGGGTTCGGTTCTGGGTCCTCTCCTTTTCTCCCTGTACACGACATCCCTGGGTTCTGTTATTTGCTCGCATGACTTCTCTTACCATTGTTATGCCGATGACACCCAGCTGATCTTGTCCTTTCTTCCCTCTGACACACAAGTAGAGACACGCATTGCTGCGTGCTTGACTGACATCTTGGAGTGGATGGCGACACACCACCTGAAGCTCAATCTGGACAAAACAGAGCTGATGTTTCTCCCGGGGAAAGGTTGCCCGCACCGAGACCTGGCCATCACCATTGACCACACCGTGGTGACGCCGACTCGGACTGTGAGGAATCTGGGTGTGATCCTGGACAACCAACTGTCATTTGCTGAAAACGTTGCATCGGTTGCTCGATCCTGCAGATTTCTCCTCTATAACATCAGGAGGATTCGCCCATTCCTCACCGATGAGACGGCACAGGTGCTCATCCAGACTCTGGTCATCTCCCGGCTGGACTACGGCAACTCCCTCCTCCAACTCCCTCTGCGCCCCGGCGTCAGCCATCAGACCTCTGGAGCTTGTTCAGAAAGCTGCAGCTCATCTGGTGTTCAACCGCCCTAAGTTCTCCTACACAACTCCTCTTCTCATGTCCCTACACTGGCTCCCAGTAGCTGCTCACATCCGGTTTAAGACTCTGGTGCAAGCACACAGGGCAGTGAAAGGAACAGCTCCTTCCTATCTCCAGGCCACGGTCAAGCACTACACCCCCGCCTGACCACTTCGCTCTGCTGCCTCGGGATGCCTGGTTGCCCCGTTGCTCAGAGGCCCTTGCTGCCGATCAACCTGGTTACGGCTCTTTTCTGTCCTGGCCCCACAGTGGTGGAATGAACTCCCCACTGAAGTCAGGACAGTGGAGTCACTGCCCATCTTTCGGCGCAGGTTGAAAACTCACCTCTTCAAGAACTACTACCCTGTTACTTGTTCTTAGCACTTATTGTATTCACTCATTTAAAAAAAAATCTCTTTCTTGCGCTTTTACTTTAGCACTGGTTTTGCTCTTAGATGCTTGTTTAGATGCACTTATGACCTCTGAAAACTAGTAGATCTCCGGATTTCCTACGTTAAATGCACTTATTGTAAGTCGCTTTGGGTAAAAGCATTGGCTAAATGACTGTAATATAATGTCATGTAATGTCTCACACTTGTGTTCAGTTTTCCAAAATTGAAGTTGGCCGGTAAAATATAACTGTTGTGTGTGATGGACACAGAACCTTTAATGGTGTAGGTACAATATAACTGCTGTGTGTGATGGACACAGGTCCTTTAATGGTGTAGGTACAATATAACTGTTGTGTTTGATGGACACAGATCCTTTAATGTTGTAGGTAAAATATAACTGCTGTGTGTGATGACACAGGTCTTTTAATGATGTTGGTTCAATATAACTGTTATGAGTGATGGAAACAGGTCCTTTAATGGTGTAGGTAAAATATAAATACTGTGTGTGATGGACACAGGTCCTTTAATGGTGTAGGTAAAATATAACTGCTGTGTGTGATGGACACAGACCCTTTAATTGTGTAGGTACAATATAACTGTTTTGTCTGATGGACACAGGTCCTTTAATAGTGTAGGTAAAATATAACTGTTGTGTGTGATGGACACAGACCCTTTAACGGTGTAGGTACAATATAATTTTTGTGTGATGGACACAGGTCCTTTAATGGTGTAGGTACAATATAACTGCTGTGTGTGATGGACACAGGTCCTTTAATGGTGGAGGTAGAATATAACTGTTGTGTGTGATGAACACAGGTCCTTTAATGGTCTAGGCACAATATAACTGTTGTGTGTGATGAACACAGGTCCTTTAATGGTTTGAGGTAGAATATAACTGTTGTGTGTGATGGACACAGGTCCTTTAATGGTCTAGGCACAATATAACTGTTGTGTGTGATGAACACAGACCCTTTAATGGTCTAGGCACGATATAACTGTTGTGTGTGATGGACGCAGGTCCTTTATTGGTGGAGGTAGAATATAACTGTTGAGTGTGATGGACACAGGTCCTTTAAGGGTGTAGGTAAAATATAACTGTTGTGTGTGATGGACACAGGTCCTTTAATGGTGGAGGTAAAATATAACTGCTGTGTGTGATGGACACAGACCCTTTAATTGTGTAGGTACAATATAACTGTTTTGTCTGATGGACACAGGTCCTTTAATAGTGTAGGTAAAATATAACTGTTGTGTGTGATGGACACAGACCCTTTAATGGTCTAGGCACAATATAACTGTTGTGTGTGATGGACACAGGTCATTTAATGGTGTAGGTAGAATATAACTGCTGTGTGTGATGAACACAGGTCCTTTAATGGTGTAGATACAATATAACTGCTGTGTGTGATGAACACAGGTCCTTTAATGGTGTAGATACAATATAACTGCTGTGTGTGATGAACACAGGTCCTTTAATGGTGGAGGTAGAATATAACTGCTGTGTGTGATGGACACAGGTCCTTTAATGGTGTAGGTAAAATATAACTGCTGTGTGTGATGGACACAGGTCCTTTAATGGTGTAGGTAAAATATAACCGTTGTGTGTGATGGACACAGACCCTTTAATGGTATAGGTACAATATTGTCACCTTCTTAAAATAATGGCCTAAATCATATTTTCAAGTTTTCAAAAAACAATAAACTGAAACTGAAACAAAATTTGTCAGTTTATTCTGTTTTTTGAAAAACTTGAAAATATGACAAAGGCCATTATTTTAAGAAGGTGACAGTATAACTGTTTTGTGTGATGGACACAGGCCCTTTAATGGTGGAGGTAAAACATAACTGTTGTGTGTGATGGACACAGGTCTTTTAATGGTGTAGGTACAATATAACTGTTGTGTGTGATGGACACAGGTCCTTTAATGGTGTAGGTACAATATAACTGTTGTGTGTGATGGACACAGGTCCTTTAATGGTGGAGGTACAATATAACTGTTGTGTGTGATGAACACAGACCCTTTAATGGTGTAGGTAAAATATAACTGTTGTGTGTGATGGACACAGGTCCTTTAATGGTGGAGGTAAAATATAACTGCTGTGTGTGATGGACACAGGTCCTTTAATGGTGGAGGTAAAATATAACTGCTGTGTGTGATGGACACAGACCCTTTAATGGTGTAGGTAAAATATAACCGTTGTGGGTGATGGACACAGGTCCTTTAATGGTGTAGATACAATATAACTGCTGTATGTGATGGACACAGGTCCTTTAATAGTGAACTATTGTGTGTGATGGACACAGGTCCTTTAATGGTGTAGGTACAATATAACTGTTGTGTGTGATGAACACAGGTCCTTTAATGGTTTGAGGTAGAATATAACTGTTGTGTGTGATGGACACAGGTCCTTTAATGGTCTAGGCACAATATAACTGTTGTGTGTGATGGACACAGGTCCTTTATTGGTGGAGGTAGAATATAACTGTTGAGTGTGATGGACACAGGTCCTTTAAGGGTGTAGGTAAAATATAACTGTTGTGTGTGATGGACACAGGTCCTTTAATGGTGGAGGTAAAATATAACTGCTGTGTGTGATGGACACAGGTCCTTTAATAGTGTAGGTAAAATATAACTGTTGTGTGTGATGGACACAGACCCTTTAATGGTCTAGGCACAATATAACTGTTGTGTGTGATGGACACAGGTCATTTAATGGTGTAGGTAGAATATAACTGCTGTGTGTGATGAACACAGGTCCTTTAATGGTGTAGATACAATATAACTGCTGTGTGTGATGAACACAGGTCCTTTAATGGTGGAGGTAGAATATAACTGCTGTGTGTGATGGACACAGGTCCTTTAATGGTGTAGGTAAAATATAACTGCTGTGTGTGATGGACACAGGTCCTTTAATGGTGTAGGTAAAATATAACCGTTGTGTGTGATGGACACAGACCCTTTAATGGTATAGGTACAATATTGTCACCTTCTTAAAATAATGGCCTAAATCATATTTTCAAGTTTTCAAAAAACAATAAACTGAAACTGAAACAAAATTTGTCAGTTTATTCTGTTTTTTGAAAAACTTGAAAATATGACAAAGGCCATTATTTTAAGAAGGTGACAGTATAACTGTTTTGTGTGATGGACACAGGCCCTTTAATGGTGGAGGTAAAACATAACTGTTGTGTGTGATGGACACAGGTCTTTTAATGGTGTAGGTACAATATAACTGTTGTGTGTGATGGACACAGGTCCTTTAATGGTGTAGGTACAATATAACTGTTGTGTGTGATGGACACAGGTCCTTGAATGGTGGAGGTACAATATAACTGTTGTGTGTGATGAACACAGACCCTTTAATGGTGTAGGTAAAATATAACTGTTGTGTGTGATGGACACAGGTCCTTTAATGGTGGAGGTAAAATATAACTGCTGTGTGTTATGGACACAGGTCCTTTAATGGTGGAGGTAAAATATAACTGCTGTGTGTTATGGACACAGGTCCTTTAATGGTGGAGGTAAAATATAACTGCTGTGTGTGATGGACACAGACCCTTTAATGGTGTAGGTAAAATATAACCGTTGTGGGTGATGGACACAGGTCCTTTAATGGTGTAGATACAATATAACTGCTGTATGTGATGGACACAGGTCCTTTAATAGTGAACTATTGTGTGTGATGGACACAGGTCCTTTAATGGTGTAGGTAAAATATAACCGTTGTGGGTGATGGACACAGGTCCTTTAATGGTGTAGATACAATATAACTGCTGTATGTGATGGACACAGGTCCTTTAATAGTGAACTATTGTGTGTGATGGACACAGGTCCTTTAATGGTGTAGGTACAATATAACTACTGTGTGTGATGGACACAGGTCCTTTAATGGTGGAGGTACAATATAACTGTTGTGTGTGATGAACACAGACCCTTTAATGGTGTAGGTAAAATATAACTGTTGTGTGTGATGGACACAGGTCCTTTAATGGTGGAGGTAAAATATAACTGCTGTGTGTGATGGACACAGGTCCTTTAATGGTGTAGATACAATATAACTGCTTTGTGTGATGGACACAGGTCCTTTAATGGTGTAGATACAATATAACTGCTTTGTGTGATGGACACAGGTCCTTTAATGGTGTAGGTACAATATAACTTGTGTGTGATGACGCTGACATGTGTACACTGCTCTGACACGTCTACACTGACATGTCCGCACCACTCTGACACATCTACACTGACATGTCTACACCGCTCTGACACGTCTACACTGACACGTCTACACCGCTCTGACACATCTACACCGCTCTGACACATCTACACCGCTCTGACACGTCTACACTGACACATCTGCACCACTCTGAGATGTCTACACTGACATGTCTACACCGCTGCTCTGACACGTCTACACTGACACGTGTACACTGTTCTAACATGTCTACACCAGTCTTACACGTCTACACCGCTCTGACATATCTACACTCCTCTGACATATCTACACTGACACGTCTACACCGCTGCTCTGACATGTCTACACTGACACGTCTACACCACTCTGACACATCTACACCGCTCTGACATATCTACACTGACACATCTACACCGCTCTGACACGTCTACACTGACACGTCTGTACCACTCTGACACGTGTGCACCACTCTGACACATCTACACTGCTCTGACATGTCTACACTGACACGTCTGTACCACTCTGACACGTGTGCACCACTCTGACACATCTACACTGCTCTGACATGTCTACACTGACACGTCTAAACCGCTGCTCTGACACGTCTACACTGACACGTGCACACTGTTCTGACATGTCTACACCAGTCTTACACGTCTACACCACTCTGACACATCTACACTGCTCTGACACGTCTACACTGACACGTCTACACCACTCTGACACATCTACACTGCTCTGACACGTCTACACTGACACGTCTACACTGATACATCTACACCCCTGCTCTGACATATCTACACTGACACGTCTACACTGATACATCTACACCCCTGCTCTGACATATCTACACTGACACGTCTACACTGACACATCTACACCGCTCTGACATATCTACACTGACACGTCTACACTGCTCTGACACGTCTACACTGACACGTCTGTACCACTCTGACACGTGTGCACCACTCTGACACATCTACACTGCTCTGACATGTCTACACTGACACGTCTAAACCGCTGCTCTGACACGTCTACACTGACACGTGCACACTGTTCTGACATGTCTACACCAGTCTTACACGTCTACACCACTCTGACACATCTACACTGCTCTGACACGTCTACACTGACACGTCTACACTGACACGTCTACACCCCTGCTCTGACACGTCTACACTGACACGTGTACACCGTTCTGACACGTATACACTGACACGTCTACACCACTCTGACACATCTACACTGCTCTGACATGTCTACACTGACACGTCTAAACCACTGCTCTGACACGTCTACACTGACACGTGCACACTGTTCTGACATGTCTACACCAGTCTTACACGTCTACACCACTCTGACACATCTACACTGCTCTGACACGTCTACACTGACACGTCTACACCACTCTGACACATCTACACTGCTCTGACACGTCTACACTGACACGTCTACACTGATACGTCTACACCCCTGCTCTGACATATCTACACTGACACGTCTACACCACTCTGACACATCTACACCGCTCTGACATATCTACACTGACACGTCTACACCACTCTGACACATCTACACTGCTCTGACATATCTACACTGACACGTCTACACCGCTGCTCTGACACATCTACACCGCTCTGACATATCTACACTGACACGTCTACACCACTCTGACATATCTACACTCCTCTGACATATCTACACTGACACGTCTACACCGCTCTGACACGTCTACACTGACACGTCTGTACCACTCTGACACGTGTGCACCACTCTGACACATCTACACTGCTCTGACATGTCTACACTGACACGTCTACACTGCTCTGACATGTCTACACTGACACGTCTAAACCGCTGCTCTGACACGTCTACACTGACACGTGCACACTGTTCGGACATGTCTACACCAGTCTTACACGTCTACACCACTCTGACACATCTACACTGCTCTGACACGTCTACACTGACACGTCTACACCCCTGCTCTGACACGTCTACACTGACACGTGTACACCGTTCTGACACGTATACACTGACACGTGTACACCGTTCTGACACGTATACACTGACACGTCTACACCACTCTGACACATCTACACCGCTCTGACATATCTACACTGACACGTCTACACCGCTCTGACACGTCTACACTGACACGTCTGTACCACTCTGACACGTGTGCACCACTCTGACACATCTACACCGCTCTGACATATCTACACTGACACGTCTACACCGCTCTGACACGTCTACACCGCTCTGACACGTCTACACTGACACGTCTGTACCACTCTGACACGTGTGCACCACTCTGACACATCTACACTGCTCTGACATATCTACACTGACACGTCTAAACCGCTGCTCTGATACGTCTACACTGACACGTGTACACTGTTCTGACATGTCTACACCAGTCTTACACGTCTACACCGCTCTGACACATCTACACAGCTCTGACACGTCTACACTGACACGTCTACACTGACACGTCTACACCCCTGCTCTGACACGTCTACACTGACACGTGTACACCGTTCTGACACGTATACACTGACACGTCTACACCACTCTGACACATCTACACCGCTCTGACATATCTACACTGACACGTCTACACCACTCTGACACGTCTACACTGACACGTCTACACTGACACGTCTACACCCCTGCTCTGACACGTCTACACTGACACGTGTACACCGTTCTGACACGTATACACTGACACGTCTACACCACTCTGACACATCTACACCGCTCTGACATATCTACACTGACACGTCTACACCGCTCTGACACGTCTACACTGACACGTCTGTACCACTCTGACACGTGTGCACCACTCTGACACATCTACACTGCTCTGACATGTCTACACTGACACGTCTAAACCGCTGCTCTGACACGTCTACACTGACACGTGTACACTGTTCTGACATGTCTACACCAGTCTTACACGTCTACACCACTCTGACACATCTACACTGCTCTGACACGTCTACACTGACACGTCTACACCCCTGCTGTGATATGTGTACGTCATTCGCACATGTCTAAACCGCTGCTCTGACACGTCTACACTGACCCGTCTACACCGCTGCTCGGATATGTCTAAACTGACCTCTCTACACTGCTCTTACATGTCTACACTGCCGATGGCGCAGTTTTCCTCTAGGTTGTGTAGATGTGTCTGTCCATCTCTCATTGTTTTATCACTGTAGTTTGTGTATTTGTCTGTCCATCTCTCATTGTCTCATCATTGTTGTTTGTGTGCAGCAGAGTGCAACGATACTGAAACAGGGCTCATCTCCAGCCTCCTCCTCATCATCCCACTCTGGTAGGTTTAAATATGTCTTCTTTCCAGCTTGATTCCTGGCATGGCTTCCAGTATGATAGTGTGCTCACATGAGCCTGGCTCTTACACACCATATTTATTCAAATCAAAGCTTTGGCTTAAAAAGTTAATATTTGGTTTGAAATATCATCCCCTCTGTCTGACCTGTAGTAATCCACTTTATCCTCTCTACTAGACAGAGTACTGTTATTTTTGTGCATTTAATTTGTTTTTTTGTCATTCATTCGACCTTGAAATTGAACATGCTGTCTCTTTCAGAGGTGAAGAATGTTGTCTCCAGGCCAGAGTCGCTGATGTAAGTAAAGCTACAGTAAAATTCTACAAAAGCTGCAACATGCTGAAACAGAGGCAATGTTACCATGATGTCACCTAGAGACAACATATAGCCAGACTTTTGCCATGTGTCCAAAATCATTTGACAAAATTAAATATGGGTTCATACATTTTTATTCTTGCAAATTACTTCAGGTGATCATTTTACTGATAAGGACAATTAAAGGAGATTATTCTTTCTAGATATCGCTCTGTGAATCTGCCAAGATTCACAGAATAGGACAGTTACTTGGTATATAACAAAGTCACAACATTTTGTAGGGCAGAAATAAAACTAACATTTAAAGCTGCTGTAGGCAACTTGGAGAGGTGATCAAATGTGACACCTCCCAAAAAATCCAGTCCCACACCTTGCTTTGCTTTCTCCTTACCTTCCCTAACAAATCTATGTTATTTGTATAACCCAATATCACACATTACAAATGTGCCCCAAGAGGCTTTACAGCAACACAACATCCTGTCCTTAGACCCTCACATCGGATAAGGAACAACTCCCTAAAAACCTTTAACAAGGAGATAAAACAGGAAGAAACCTCAGGGAGCACAACAGAGGAGGATCTCTCTCTCAAGATGCACAATGTGGAATGATGTTATTCATTCATTCATTCATTCATTCATTCATTCATTCATTCATCTTCAGCCACTTTTCCGGGATCGGGTCACGATGGCAGTAAGCTAAGTAGGGCACTCCAGACGTCCCTCTCCCCTGCAAGTTAAGAGTTGGTCCATTATTCCACGGCCAGGACGGAATCCGCATTGTTCCTCCTAGATCCGAGGTTCAACAATTGGTCAGAGCCTCCTTTCGAGCAACCTAAAGTAGACTTTCCCAGGGAGGCTGAGTAATGTGATGCCCTGATAATTGGAGCACACCCTCCGGTCCCTTGTTTTGAATATGGGAACCACCACCCCATCTGCCACTCCACAGGTACTGTCCCCGAACTCCACGTGACACTGAAGATGCATGTCAGCCAAGACAGCCCAACAATGTCCAGAGCCTTCAGCATCTCAGGGCGACTCTCATCCACACCCGGCGCCTTGCCACCAAGGAGCTTTTTAACTACCTCAGAGACCTCTTGCCAGGGATATGGGTGGGGCTCCCCCTGAGTTTTCAGACTCTGCCTCCTCCACCGAGGACGTGTTAGTCGGGTTCAGTAGCTCCTCAGTGTTCTTTCCACTGTTCAACAACATCCCCAGTCCGGGTCAACAGTTCCCCTCCTCGGCTGTACACAGCCTGAGTCAAACCCTGCTTCCCCTTCCTGAGTCTCTGGATGATTTGCCAGAACTTCCTTGAGGCCAACCAAAAGTCCTCCACCATAGCCTCACCGAACTCCTCCCACACCCGAGGTTTTGCTCCCGCAACCGTCGAAGCGGCAGCCCATCTAGCCTCTCAGTACCTGTCTGCTGCTTCAGGAGACCCCTGAGCCGACCAAGTCCGAAAGGCCTCCTTCTTCAGCCTGACAGCTTCCCTCACCGCCGGTGTCTACGAGCAGGTTCTTAAGTTGTCACCTCGACAGGCACCGATGACCTTATGATCACAGCTCCTGCCTGCCACATCCACAATAGAGGCTTTGAACATGGCCCACTCAGACTCCATGTCCCCAGCATCCCTCGGGATACATGGCCAATCCATGACTCGCACAGAAGTCCAATAACAAGGCACCGCTTGGGTTCAGATCGGGGAGGCCATTCCTCCCAATCATGCCCCTCAAGGTTTCTCCATCATTGCTCACGTGAGCGTTGAAGTCCCCCAGCAGAACTATAGAGTCACGAGGTGGAGCCCTATCCAGGACACCACCCAGAGACTCCAAGAAGGCCGGATACTCCAAACTGCTATTCGATGCATATGCACACACAACAGTCAGAGCCTTTCCCCCAGTGACTCGCAGTCATATAGAGGCAACCCTCGCATTCCCCAGGGAGAACTCCAACATGGTGGTGCTCAACCGGGGACTTGTGAGTATCCCCACACCTGCCCGGTGCCTGTCACCTTGGCAAACTCTGGAAAAGTAATGAGTCCAGCCCCTCTCCAGGAGTTTGGTACCAGAGCCCATGCTATGTGTGGAGGTGAGCCCAACTATATCTAGTTGGTACTGCTCCACCTCCCGCACCAGCTCAGGCTCCTTCCCTGCCAGAAAGGTGACATTCCACATCCCAAGGACCAATCTGTGATGCCTGAAGTCGACACACCCCTTTGCCTGCTGCCCGGCCTGCATTGCACCCTACCCCAATGCTCGTCCTCGTGTGTGGTGGGTCCATGGGGTGGTTTATTTTTTTCCCCAAATGTTAAAAAGAAAAAGTATAATAAAAGAAAACAAAGGAGGAAAAAAATCAAAACAAGCAAACGATATCATCATCAAACATTTGTTTCAAATCTCGGTAGTTCGAAAAAGAGTAGGCAGAAGGTAAAAAACTTTTCTAGTCCTACCCCCTTTTCCTATTTTAATATTTCAACAGTGAACTGTTTGATTTAAATGAAAACTCAATCTTCTACCACCAGTGACCATGATGTATAGTAAATCAAACAAAGATAATTCATTCAACAGAACAAATCAAATAAAATCAAATCAATTTTATTTGTATAGCCCAATATCACAAATTACAAATTTGCCTCAGTGGGCTTAACAGCAACGCAACATCCTGTCCTTAGACCCTCTCATCGGATAAGGAACAACTCCCTAAAAAACCCCTTTAATAGGGAGAGAAAAATAAGAAGAAACCTCAGGGAGAGCAACAGAGGAGGGATCTCTCTCCCAGGACGGACAGCGTGCAATGGATGTTGTGTTCACGCAATTTACATAATACAACATTGAAAGAGGATAACAGAATTATAATGGACATAACATTTATGAAGAACATGATGCACAGGATGCCAAGCAGTGTCCACATGCCAACGGAGCAGTCCAGGACCCAAGCCACACGACCAGCATCATCATGTAATAAGAAAAACTTATGTGAGGAGTGGAAGGGCAGGCAGCATCCAAATGGCGACCACCATCACCACGGAGACCTGGGAGGAGAACAAAGCAAGTGCAGAGCAAACATTTAAACAACTCAAGAACAACTCAAACAAGATGTCACAGCTCCATCCCATATCTGTTGAACATAAAGAGTATTTTAAATTTGATTATTGATTCACATGTTTTAATTTCATCACTGCACTTCCATATATTGACTCCTTTGGTTGTGACACTGATATTTTGCATTTGTCCTTATGATTATTTCCAACATGTCTGCTTACAGACACCATTACAGACGCACCATGACTAACACTGAGGCATTGCAGTAATTACAGGCAGTGGACAGCGGCCATTTTAAATTGTTTAAAAATAGTATTAAAGTTGTTAAAATGTTAATTTTGGTGTCAGTTAGTTTCTTAACAGACATACTAACATGTAATGCATTAATATCTCAACTTGGTATTTATCTTAACACAATAGAGAGTTTAAAAACCGCGGCAGTCAAAATGACCACCCACGGTCGTCGTCGTAGTTTTTAAGTTCTAGTCGTTGTTTGGGACTGTTTCAATATTTATTTTCAGTTCTTTTTTTACATGTCACGTTTTATAGGCCTTGTTGCGTTTGTTAGGTTAGCAATATGTGTTTTCTGTTTTGTTTTTCAGGTAATATTTTCACTTTTTCTATTTTGCTTTTCAAGTTCCACCATGTCTCTCTGAAGTTTAAATTGTTTAAAAATAGTATTATAGTTGTTACAATGTTAATTTTGGTGTCTGTCTTTTCCTAACAGACATACTAACATATGTAATGCATTAATATCTCAACTGGGTATTTATCTTGACACAATATAGAGTTTAAAAACCGGCAGTCGTTTTGACCACCCATGGTCGTTTTAGGTAGGAGTGACCTCCTGGTCATTGTTCGTTACATTTGGTAAGTTTTTTTAGAAGCAGCTCTTGGGCGTCTCAGCACTAATGTCCTCACAAAAATATTTATGATAAAGCAAAATATTGCCTACCTTTTAGTGACCACTTTTCTGTGAGGAGCTCAGAGCCAGGCCCACCCTGTGTCGAGGCAGCTTGCTTTTTCCAATCCTGCTCATGACGCCAAGTTCCTCTGTGGTGGCCAGTGATATAGAGACATTACAGAACAGTCAATGAGACAAGGATCCTTCAAATGAGACGTCATACCAAGTACTTACAAGATGGCGTCTCGATGGGAAGTGTGCGATGACATTTTGACCACTTACAAAATTGATTTTTTTCGCCACAGATACACTAGACGAGGTAATTAACAACTTCTATAAAAATTGGCTAATGTGGTGTTGAGCTGTTATTTGTTTCACCTTGTGTTTTTAACAACACAGGCCGTTGAGTTTATGCATGTGAGCAAGCTACCCAGCCATTACGCAAGACAAAGTGGCATGTGGATATGGCCGAAGTGTAATCAGGAAACTTGGGAGAAATAACCAGTCGTATTGTTGAGATTAATACTCATCTCACGTCTTTTGTTACTAGAAAATCAAGCAGTTATGAATGATACAGTTGTAAAGTCACAGGGTGTTAAATATCATGTTAAGCCAACGGTAACGTTGATGGTAGCAAGTGCTGGTTGACAACACTGCTGCAGTAGTGGCTCACTAGTCGGCAACATCATCCATTCCTCAGTCTGTTTGGCTTTTTGAGTGAAAACCGATTTTTATGCATGTGGTTAGCCTGGCATGCGTTACCATGGAGACCCATTCGGTCGTGTTAATGTGCAAAGCCTGTGTGCTGTTCAGAGGCTCTGATTGATTCCCGCGTGGTAATAATGGAAATGGTCATGTTAGGTCCAGCAAAATATTGTAGTTTCTGGTGACCATTCCACTGCTGTCGACTATCCATTATCTGCATACCGACTAAGGTCTGTCACTGGTCTGCTTAATGTCAGTAGTCTCAAATGGCCCATGTCAAATCTTTTTGTAATACAAGTGTGAACAAGTTAATCATTTTAAATCACATTTCAGTGGCCTTAGGCATACGAAATAGGTAGCAATTGTACAGAAAACGGCTTGTGTTCTATTGTAACAGGTGTCTGAAATTCAGATTTGACCAGAAATGTAAAGCGCTTTGAGTGGCTGTTGCAGCTACAAAAGCGCTGTATAGAATGCAACTTGATTGATTGATTGAATTTTATTGACTTATCAACAAAGTCTGGGTTGATCTGCAGAGCAACTGAAGTTTAAACAAAAGCCTCCTTGTCTTTACACCATTTACACATCTAGTGAACAGCCTACTTGCATTGATCAGCATCCTGCTTCTAATCAGGGACCTTGTTGATCAGCACATGTTGGTGGAGCAGGCGCCTCTATCCACGCAGGGATGACTGACACAAGAATGTCTTCAATCTTGTAATGCCCCTTTGACATTCTCATGGTCGTCTTGACATTCTACTACTACTACTACTACTTTCGTAATAATTACAATAATAATTACAATTAATAATTACACTGATGACTTATTGTAGACCAATAATAATGTTGGTGTAGACCAACATGTGACCAACCAATGGCTCAAAACAGCTGGGCTGAAACCCGAAACAGAGGGCTTTATCATCGCTGCCCAAGACCAGGCCACCAAGACCAATTACTACCGCAGCAAAATCCTCAAAAATGGCACAGACCCAGCATGTAGGATATGTGGTCCATTCCAGGAAACCATTGACCATATGGTGGCAGGGTGCCCTGAGCTGGCCAGAACTGAATACCTACAAAGACACAACAAGGCCACCACATACCTGCACTGGAACATCTCCAAAGAATTCAACATCAACACAAAAGAAAAATGGTACGAGCACAAGCCCCAAACAGTAACAGAAAAAGACGACATCACAATCTTATGGGACATGCCAGTACAGACAGATCGTGAGATAAAGGCCAACAGACCAGACATCATCATTAAGAACAAAAAAGAAAAAAGTTGCCTACTCATCGACATGTCCATCCCGACTGAAAGGAGCACCTCAGTAAAAGTACTTGAAAAACTGTCCAACTATAAAGACCTTGAAATTGAGATTGAACGAATGTGGGGAATGAAAACCACAACAATACCAGTAGTGATAGGAGGCCTGGGACTTGTAAAAAAGGGATGGAGAAATACACCCAACGGTCCCAGGTAACATCACAATAAAAGAACTACAGAAGATCACACTACTTAGAACGTCTCATATCCTAACAAAGATACTATCCATCAAATGGACTTCTACCTCATTTTAACCCGAGGCCCAAGGAATGGGCCCGCCCGCTTATTATGTTGTATTATGGCAATAATACAACATAATAATGGTTACACTTACATAATGGACTCTCACTTATCCTGCCTTTGGGCATATACAAGTTCATCTTCTAATAACTTTTTGTCCTTGTTATATGGCCTTGATACACACGCGTGCCCTTATGTGTAATATGGTAATAAAGAGGCTAGAGAAGCTCTATGGCCTCAGATACACGACACGAGAAAGGCTGGGAAGAAAGCATACATTTGCAGACTCTTCGGGTTCATCGATGGGCAATGTGTCTAGTTGACAGAGTGGACACTGACACATAATCCTGCCGGTAAAGACATTACACAGATGTTGGAAGGGGATGGATTTTATTTTCTGTCAGAGGAACTTCTGAGTGGAGGATACATTTCAAGGGGTTAGTTCTTTGCGTTGTCCCTAACAGTGTTGTGAGGTTGAACTTGTGTATATATATTTTATTCTATGTTTTCTCTAAAGTCAAAGATTTCATGCGAGAGTTCTTAAGGATCATGTAAAACACAAGGTTACTTTGTTGTTTCGAGGACATTACATTTTTGAAGAAACGGTGGGGAGACCAGATTATTTTTCCTCACGGCAGTAATGGATCTGGGGGTATGGCCATATGTTGTTATTAATTCCCTGGGGAGGCAGTAACATTCAAAAATGATAAAGATGGTCATTGGATTGTTGTGGTTGTAAATTTAGAGGGGTCATTTGCAAGTTTGATTATTTATGGATAATAATTAATAATAATAATTTAATCTTATATAGCATTTTTCTAACACTAAAAGTCGCTTTACAATAAACAGGGTGTCATGTGCATAAATGACAGGCAAGGGAGTCGCGATTAATAACGTGCTTTATTCAGCCATCTGCTTCCAGTCCCCGACCCGGACAATCCCCAGAATGCCGCAGTACAGAACCGCGCTAAAACATATGGTTGCGTGCCCCTCCTCTTACGTACACAGCATGCTGGGCACTGTAGTTCTCATCACATCTCCCTCCTTTTAAAGAACATGTATGTTCCAATGGAAACAATAACATTGCTAGATTATAAAACACAGCAACAGCAATACCATATTAGCAATTTGCTAATTAACAGCATAACCAGCTAACAATGAAGACATGCACTTCAAAATTCAAAAATTAACCTCAAGGGTGGGGTAGACTGCCCAGCCCTTCGACTGAGTGTGGGGATTATTCTGCCCCATTGCTCACTCAGTATCTAAACATCATAGTTTTACAACTCTGCCACTGGAGGTGATGGTGAACCCAGGGGGCCTCGCTGGCACGTCCGGCTCCCTGGGAGTGCCCGATGAGGTGGTGACCGGTGGGCTGAGTTGTTCCTGCTGCAAATCATTGCTGTCTCTGGCTGGTTGGGTTGCAACAGTCGCAGGGGCAGGCATGGATTGCAGGTGCCTGCGGTTCCGTCTGAAGACAGCCCCGTCTTCCGTACGCACCGTGTAGGAGCATTGCTCACCTGAGGGATTCACCACGACTGCGGGCATGTTCCACCCCTTCTGCCCATTTAGTTTGACTCGTACCCTCTCACCCGAGTGCAGTTCAGTTAGGGCACGTGCAGAGTGTCTCCTGTCGAAGAAAAACTTATAAGCCTCTTTTGCCCTTCTGTCATTCTTCTCCACCTCCTTGTGGTCGAAGAGCTGCGGCTGGAATTTCCTCTCCAGCACAGGCATGTTGGTCCAGATCTGGCGGCAGGTCATGAGCTGCGCAGGGCTCGCACCTGTGGCAGCAATTGGTGTGGCGTGGTAGCACATCAGTGCTAGGTGAGGGTCAGGCTGCCGCAAAATTCTTTTGGCCGTCCCGACGGCCCTTTCGGCAGCTCCATTTGCCTGGGGGAAGTGGGGGCTGCAGGTTGTGTGGCGGAAATCATAGTTCCTACAAAACTGCCTTAATTCGGCTGACATAAACTGTGTGGCATTGTCACTAATGAGTTCCCCAGGGATGCCCCATCGTGCGAACATACCTTTCAGCTGCTCAATCACCTGTAGACTGGAGGTGGTCCGTAGCTGGGCGATCTCAATGTCCCTGGAATAATAATCAACCACCACCAGGTAGTTTTTTCCTTCCTGCTCGCAAAGGTCTGCCCCAATCTTGTGCCATGGGCCGGGCGGCAGTGGTGTTGTACGTAGGGGCTCTTTGTACTGTGAGGGCTTATTGATTTGGCAGAACGTGCACTGTGTAACTTTCCGGTAAATGTCCGATCCGATGCTGGGCCACCAGACAGACATCCTGGCTCTTTCACGACACTTTGTAAGGCCTTGGTGCCCTTCGTGAATCCTGTGTAGGATGTCTTCCTGATACACGAGGGGAATTACAATCCTGCGTGGTAGCCATGCAGATAAAAGGGCACGTGCCTCGGCCATCCTTCTCTGGTGTACCCGATCACCCTCTGCATTGTGTCGTCCTGACGCGTGGCCTGCTTTAACATGTCCAGCTTCGTGCTCGACACCGGTTTGGTTTCGATCACAGCTTCAACATGCGCACGCATATCCCCATCTGTGTCTGCCCCGCGGCCGTCCTGGAGTGGGTTCCTGGAAAGGGCGTCGGCCACCACCAGCTGTGAACCCGGGACATACACTGCTCTGGGGTTAAAACGCATTAGACGAATTAGAAGCCGCTGGCATGTCGGCTGCACTTTGTCCAGATCATATGCATTAAACTCAGCTAAGCCTAACAGATAACGGGAAAACTGCTCACAGGCCCACACCCCTGCAAGGCGTTCCCTCTCTAACTGAGAGTATCTCTTCTCTGCATCTGTGAGAGTTCTGGAGCAGAAGGCAACAGGCTGAACTTTGTCCCCCTGAACCTGCAACAGTGCTGCCCCCAGCCCGTAACTACTAGCGTCCGCGCTCACAATGGTGGGCCTTGCTACATCATAGTATGCCAGGGCAGGAGTGGAAGACAACATTGCTTTGACCTTGGTGAAGGCTTGCTGTTGGGGCTCCCCCCACTGCCACTCTGCGTCTTTCTTCAGCAGCTCACTCACCGGGTGTAGCACTGATGACAGTTCGGGTAGAAACCTCCCCAGATAATTTACCATACCCAGCCACTGTCTCACCTGAGGGACATTCTCGGGGCTCTGCATGTCTGAGATGGCCTTCATCTTGCGTGGATCAGGTTTGATGCCGTCTTTGCTGATGATGTGCCCGAAATATTGCAACTCACTCCTGCTGAAGCGGCATTTCTCCCGGTTGAGCTTCAGTCCCGATGTTTTGATTGTCTGCAGTACCGCCTCCAAGTTTCTATCGAGCTCATCCTGGTCCTTGCCGTACACGAGTATGTCATCCATGACGACGACCGTGCCCTTGTGGTCTCTCAGCAGAATGCACATTTTCCTCTGGAAGATCTCCGGTGCCGATGTGGTGCCGAACGGGAGCCGCTGGAAACAGAACCGGCCTCTGGGAGTAATGAAAGTGGTTAGTTTTACACATCTGGGATCCAGCGGAATTTGCCAGAAGCCAGATGATGCGTCTAGCGTTGTGAAAACCCCTGCCCCTGCTAACTTGGGCATAATGTCCTCCAGCGTGGGAAGCATAAACCGCTCGCACTTAACAGCCTGGTTTAACCGCTTTAGGTCCACACAGATCCGTATCTTGCCGTTCTTTTTGACTATGGGCACCATGGGTGCACACCACTCTGTGGGCTCAGTCACTTCTGTGATGATCCCCAAGGACTGCATGCGTTGCAGCTCGTCGTCCACCTTTGGCATGAGAGGGAAAGGGACCCTGCGTGGCGTGCTGAGGGCATAAGGCTGTATATTGGGCTTAAGCTCAATCATGACAGGTTCACAATTAAGCAATCCAATGGCCCCGAAAACATCTTCGCTAACCTGATCTGTTCTAAAAACTAGGCCCATTTCACATGCAGCTCTGCAACTCAATAGATTATTGGCATTTGGCCCTTTTATCACAAAAATCCCAATTTTGTGCAACTTCCCCCGTCTCTCCGTGCACGCCACAAATTTACCCACACACTGCAGTGCTCCCCCCTTGGCTTCTCAGGTCGATTGATGTTTTAACCAGCTGTGGCCGTTCAGGCAGTGACCTATATGCAGTCTGTGACATGGTAGTGATGTCCGCCCCCGTATCGATTTTAAAATTAACCAACTTGCCGCAGATCGGTAACTCCACTTGCCACTTTTTCTCAAAATCCATCCCCTCTATGCAACCGAGGAAGTAGGGGTGGCTTTCACTTTCCGCTTCGCCCTCATACGCATCATCCTGGTAAACGACCTCCCTCACGTCTCTGGTTTTGCATACGGCAGCAAAATGTCCCAGCTTGTCGCATTTCCTGCAACGCCTGTTGCGTGCAGGGCATTCCTGCTGCTGCCCATGCACGCGATTACATGGGGGGCAGGCTGTTTTGGGCCGCTGTGCGTTTCCGTCGCCCTTATTGTAGTGGTTGCTAGCGTTACTGCGGTCGCAGTTGGCATTGGCGCCCTGTGCTTTGCTAACTGCATTCAGTTCAGCTAGATATAATACTGGATATAATGATATTGGTCAAAGCAAAATAGTATTAGGAACTCTTACAGAAATGATTGTTGACTATAAGAAAACATATGGTGTAGCGTTAATAAGGAGATTTTAATATGGCGCTGGATGAGTGGTTGGATAGAAGCCCATCTTTTCATAATGATTACCATTACAACACTGTATTGAAGGAATTCATAAATGTCAATTATTTTATTGATATTTGGAGAGAAAAAACCCACATAGGAGACAATTCTCTTGGATAAAACCCAATGGGAGATAAAGATCCAGATGAGGTGTTTGGCTGATGACTCCAGAAATCACAAATTCTAACGTCGCCATGTCTGGTGCTCCCTTGACAGACCATTGTGTAATTGAAATGGCTCTGAAACCAGATAGTAATCTCAAATGTAGAAAAAAAATTATTGGAAGTTCAATGCTGATCTGTTAAATTTAGAAGCATATGTTAAGGAAGTAAAGACGTTAATGGTGGAAATTAAAAGTGATACAGAAATAGATACTTACTGCAGGAAACGGGAATATTTCAAATATAAGGTCAGGGGTCCAGCATCCCCATGGCCATGAGAGCAGGATAAGCGGCTTGGATAATGGATGGATGGATGGGTCTATCAATTAAATGCAGTAAAATCAGATGTCAACAGCAAAGGGAAGATGACTATAAATTGGTTGAAGAAATTAGTCAGATGAGATAATTTGCTCATCCAAAGGGCACAACGAGGTTATGTTAGATCCCGAGCTAAATGGATAGAACAAGGGGAGAAGAACACGTCTTATTTTATTTATTTATTTTGGACCGGAAAGGAGGAGACAAGAAAGAAATACAAGAAATGTTTTAATGATCAATAATAGAGAATGTTCTGACACAAAGGTAATTTCTGACAAAATTCATCAATTCTATTCCAAATTATGCTCTTCATCCTATTCAGCTGAGGATTCATTATCATTTCTTGAAAGTATTAAACATTATATTCCTAAAATTGATTTGGCATTTAAAGAAATGTGTGATTCTGAGATTAGAAGGAAATAATTTGATGAAGCTGTAAAGCAAATGTTAGTAGGTAAAGCTCCTGGTCAAGATGGTTTAACCTCAAGCTTTTATAAATATAAAAGAACTTATTTAATGCCCTAAAAGAATGTATTGAAAACAATAACTTAATGTCGACCATGAAGCAAGGTATTATTACTTTGTGACCTCAACCTGGTAAGGACAAAAGATTTATTCATAACCTGAGACCATTAACTTTATTGAATGTGGATTACAAATTATTTACGTATATTCTTGCCAATCAGATGAAAGTAGGTATAGGACAGATAAGTCAAACTCAGTAGGGGTTTCTTAAAGATAGGTCTATACATGATAACATTAGGCTCGTTCTTGATTTACTAGATTATAATTATTTGATTGAAGACAATGGTTTCATAATATTTTTAGATTTTTACAAAGCCTTTGATTTAGTTGAACATCCATTTATAAAAAAGTCTTTAGAATATTTTGGTTTTGGTCCAAAATTTATAAAGACAATTAATTTGATGTATGACATTAGTGGTTCAGTTTCTCTCCCTAAAGGAACATCTAAAAGATGTGAGGTTAAACGAGGGATTCAGTAGGGTTGTTCTCGCTCCCCTTTATTATTTATTTTAGTTGCAGAATTGTTGATAGCCCAGACATTGAGCCTTTAAGTGTGCTAGGCAACCATCTGGTCATAACACAGCTGGCAGATGATACTACCATTTTCCTCAAGAGGTCAGCGGAGGATTATGGATTTGGTGAGGGAGGACATGCAGGTGGCTGGTGTGACAGAGGAAGATGCAGAGGACAGGAAGACGTGGAAACGGATGATCTACTGTGGCGAGTCCTAACGGGAGCAGCCAAAAGTAGTAGTAGTAGTAGTAGTAGTAGTGTATGCTGACTACAAAACAGAAATGAATAATGGTGATTCAGCGCGCAGACTAACTGAGTGGGACTAAGAAAGTTTGCTTTTTCAAGTTTTGTTTTTTCGATGCTGATGGTAAGAATAGCATCCATGCCAGTATCTTTATTAGTGAACTGGTGATGAACCACTCACATGCGTGAATCATTCATCAATTATAGCCTAATTTTATGCATGATCCATGATGATGTAGATACAGGAAAATAGAAATGCATAGTAAAAATAGCAAATTGTCAATATTTTAGAGACCCACCAAAATTTCACAAATCCTTTTTTCAGTGGCGCTCATGTCTTAAGGGGACTCGAACTCTCCTGTAGTTTGTATCTTGGAGAAAGGTTGGGGATGAGAAAAGTAGATGTTGGTATGCAACTACAGGTCCCACTGATAATTTTATCCACTACCTTTAGTCCATGGGCCAGAGCCCAAAATTTCCTATTTCGGTACACTCAAGGTGGCAAAACTTACTTATAATTTTTGAAAGGATCCATGTCTGTAGATGATAATTTGGTATGATAACCATTCCTGAGTGGCAGCTGTATCACAGTTATCAGCTCATGAAGTTAACCACCCGCTAAACTAAATTGCATTTTAGACGCTGGTGCATATCCTGGTTTAGCCTCATGGTCAGGACATTTTTCAATGTTCTATAATATTGTCTTTGGTATCATTTTAAAGGGGACCTTCTTAGCTTTCATTCAAGCCCTGTTGTGGATATTTCTCACAAATATAGAGGTCACTTGAGCTCTTCAACCCGTCAATAACACACATCTTTCTGCAATGTTCGCCTAAACTATATACTTTCTTTTAGCCCTGTGGCATCTAGGAATATCAGGGACACAAAACACAAAAACTGGAATACTCACAGGACTGTAAAGATTCAGGAAATGTGTAATATACCCATACTATTTCATTGTGTGAGGTGATTGTGAACCTTAAATTGGAAGGGCATTATTACTAAGAAACTAACTAGACCAAAGCCAGTTAGTCCATGGGTCAGACCAGATATCGATATCACCCAAGGTGACACAACTTCACTGGTGCCATTTTATTTGGTACACTAACAGAAGTAAAATAATACATGATAACCTTTCCAAATGAGCAGCTATTTCATTTTTCTTTCAGGAAACCTGTTTCTGTGCCTCTCACGATTGTGTATTTGCCCAGATTTTTACAAATATAGCATTTCAACACCCCTGGTACTGATTAGCCTAGCTTAAACTCTGGGACAGTTCTTAGTTGGCCAACAACCAAGGATAACCAGTACTGTGTACTTCCATTCATTGTGCTAAGCTAGGCTAACGTGCAGCCAGATAGCTTTCTACTAAACACATATAGAGGAAACTGGTATCTATCTTCTTGTCTCACTCTGGAGAAGATTGTAAGCTAATTTCCCATAATGTTAGCATGTTCTTTTAATGTATATGTTAATATGATTAGTTAAAGTGGCTACGAGGAACTTTCATCTTGTGTTGATTTTAGCGGCCTCAGGTGGACAAAATACAGCTGTTGCATAGCAACTAGGTAATGTATCTATTTGTGGCTATGTAAGATAAATAATGGTAATATGACGCTGGTGAAGCAAAGTAAACTTTGTTTTAGTAGTGTTCATACACCTAAGTTACATGTATTTGTTTGTATGTGGCAGGTGAAAACTGACTGAATATGGCCACTGGTGAACAAGCAAGTTTTTACCCAATACCAAAGCGCCCATGGGTGGAGTGCATTATCCACTGTTCTGATGATACAGATAAGCTGGTTTCACTACAAAGTGTCGACTCATGGAGAACTCTGCTCAGGGCAGCTCAGATACGAAATCATGCACCAGTTTTGAAACTGGCAAAATACATTCCTGAGGGACAGATTCCAGCAATCTACTACCACAGAAAGTGTCGCAGTATCTTCACTATGAAGCAAATTCTTGATGGCCTCCTTGCAAAAGAAAAGAAAAGTTGTGTCTCTGCTGAAGAGAAACAATCTAAGAGAGTAGCTCGACATGCTCCAAGTACATCCAGGACTTATGATGCAGAGTGCATATTTTGTCAGAAAAACAGCAAATATTCCAAGAGACAGAATACGAGAGAAGTACTGGTGCAGTGTCGAGAACTGCGAGCTGATGCAAAGATCAGGAGTGCAGCCACAAAGAAAAGGGACAGCAGAATCCTTGCCATTGTGAGTAGAGACCTTGTAGCAGCTGAAGGGCACTACCACAGGTCATGCTATAGACTTTACACCAAAGAAGAGGTTTCCAAAGGAGAGGTTGCCAGCAATGAAGATGATGATGCTGCAGCCCAGTATGAAGCTGCTGTGAATAAGGCATACAATGAGCTGTTCCTCTTCATCAGGATGGAACTTTTTGGCAATCCTCAAGTGATGACAATGACTGATCTCTCTTCTAGACTGGTAGCTTCAATGAACTCCCAAGGCATTGCCCAAGTCAAGGAATCAACCAAGAAGCACATAAGGCGAAACCTGGAGAGTGAGTTTGCTGGAGCCTTGCAGATATTCCCTGATGAGAAAGGAAAATTCCTCCTCTATCCCGATAACTTGTCCATGAGGGAACTTGCCAAAGAAAATCAGTCTCTCAAAAGGGAGCTGCAGACCCTGAAAAGTGTCGGTGCACAAGATGTTATAGCCAAAGCAGCCATCAAATTGAGAGCAGACATTAAAAGTCAAGATGTTCCTCAAACCTGGCCGCCTGAAGTCAAACCAGAAGCAGAATGTCCTACCATTCCAGAGTCGCTCATTATCTTCCTGTACTCTCTACTCACAGGCTCAAATGATCCTGATCATGCATCCCAGAGAGTGCAGTGCCTTCTGCAGTCATTTGGCCATGACATAGTATATGCAGTGACATGTGGAAATACCAAGCCTTCCAAGCACATTGTTCTGCCATTCAGTGTCAAATCGTTGACAGAAAATGTAGAGTTGATAAACATCCTCAACCGACTTGGTCACAGTGTGTCCTATTCACAGATGGAAGAGATCAACACTGCCCTGTGTCTCCAGAAACTCTCATCATCAGGGAGTGGCATTGCCCTTCCAGCTACCTCCATCCTGGCATATTCATAACTTTAGCCTGGGACAATATCGACCGTCTTGAAGAAACTGTCAGTGGTGAGGGAACATCTCACAGAGTCAATGGGATTGCTGTGCAAGCAAAGCCAGTCAACCCACTTCCTGTCCAACCCATGCCCACTGTTCCCAAAACAAAGAAGAGAAGCATTGATGGACCCCCACCAATGTTACCAACTTACAATGCTGGACAACGGGTAGGGCCACAACAAAGCAAAAAGTCAGATGCCGATACTGCAGCCAATACTAAGCTTGCCAGAGAGAAAAACCTTCTTTGGGTCCTAGCACACATGTCACAACAAGAAGAACAGTCAGTCAGCAGCTGGACAGGCTTCAACATCCTGACTCAAGGAGAGATGACGGTCATCCCCGACAATATAGGCTATCTGCCTACCATCAATGCTCCAGCGACACAAATGTCTACTGTCAACGAAGTGCTTAACCAGTCACTGAGCATCATGCAGTGCTTAGGCCTGAGGAAGATTGTCTGTGTCTTTGACCAAGCCCTGTATGCGAAGGCTGTCGAGATCACATGGAAACACCATGACAAGTTCCATGATATCATCGTTAGGCTTGGGGTATTCCACACCATCTGCACACTGCTGGCAATAATAGGAAAGCGTTTCCAAGATGCTGGACTCAAAGACCTCTGCATTGAGTCTGGCATGATTGCAGAAGGCTCAATTGCTGGTGTTATGGATGGCCGCAAGTACAACAGGGCAGTGCGACTACACAAGCTCCTGTATGAGGCTCTCATGCGACTGACCTTGAATGGTTTCCTGTCCTGGTTGGAAGAAACTCACAGGAATGACATGGTTCACCTGAATGAGACACTGAAGACCATTGACAGCCTTGGGAAAGAAGTCTCACAACATGCTTTGAAGGAGGTCCTCGAGAACAGCTCTTGTACACGCATCATGGATCTATTTGAAGTCTACCGTGAGTTCCTTAGAGGTGGAAACGGCAGCCTCTCGAACTTCTGGATGTCCTATTTGGACATGGTTGAAATCTTGTTGGGGCTCATCCGAGCATCCAGAGAGGGAGACTGGATGCTACACTTGGCTAGCATTCGAGCCATGATCCCATGGTGCTTTGCTTATGACAGGATGAATTATGCACGCTACCTCCCCTACTACTACGCCCAGATGTCTGAGCTGCCCATCACACACCCAGATGTGTACACAGAATTCATGGAAGGAGGCTTCTCAGTCCAACTGGGCTCCACCAATCCCTTTGGCCGAATCCCTGTTGACCAAGCTATAGAAGAAACGGTGAACAAAGACACCCAAACAGCTGGAGGGACAAAGGGATTCAGCTTGAAGCCAGGAGCTGTGACCAAATATTATCTCACAGCTGAGTATAGAAGCATGTACCTCAGACAGCTGAGAGACCTGACAGGTCAAGGCAGGTGCAAATGGTCTCATCCAGATCTACAGAGTCCAAGGATCAAGAGAGATGAAGCAGATGTCCAGTCTCTCATGGACCTTATGGAGAATAACTGGCTCAATCCTATGTCCCCTGATGAGATTGATTTGGTTAGCCTCTCCACTGGCAACATGGCTCCACCTGATGTGACCATAGATCTCTTGAGAGCTCTTGAGAAAGGAGAAGAGGCCTACCAAGCATTCCAGCAAACAAGGTTAGATGCAGACCCACCACCTGTGAAATTCCACGACAAGATGACCAAGCAAAGTCTGAAAACATTCTCCAATGTCAGCACAAAACAAGCTCATGGAAAGAAAGCACAGGATGTGGTTCTGAAGGCAGATAGAAACCTTTTCAGTCACATGATCCTGATGGCTGAAAGCAGGAAGGTGAATCTGAAGGATGTCCTTGCCTACCCATTGGGCCCACTACCATGGGCACTGGCAAATGCTGATGGGTCCTTACGAAAAACAAACAAGGCTGCACTTGCCAGAGAGCTTGAAAAGAATGTATCTCCTGCAGAAGACATCCCAATCCCATCTACTTCCATCATTGATGGGATGAGCCTGGTCCAAAAAATGAATGGCAACAACAAAACCTTTGCACAGGTGGCAGAGTCAGCCTTGACCCAGGTCCTCCATGAGGGAGCACAGAGTGGGAGGATTGATGTTGTTTTTGATGTCTATCACCAGACTTCGATCAAAGATGCTGAACGACTGAACCGGGGTGGAGACATCACTCTCCAGTACAAGAATCTTGCAGGGGGACACCACGTCCAGCAGTGGAGAAAATTTCTGTGCAGTTCCTCCAACAAGACCAGTCTCATCAAGTTTCTGGTGGAAGAGTGGAAACTCCCACGATACAGAGCTATGCTGCATGGCAAGGTGTTGTACATGACCTGTGAGGAAACCTGCTACAAGTTGACAGAAGATGGGTGTGAAGAAGCAGCAGAACTGCACTCCACACATGAAGAAGCTGACACCCGTCTGCTCCTGCATGCATTGCATGCAGCAAATGCGGGCTCAAAGTCAGTTATCATCACAGCTGAGGACACTGATGTCATGGTGCTTTGTCTTGGCTTCCAGAAGGACATCACCTGTCCCATCTACCAGAAGTGTGGGACTCAGAACCGCACACGGTTTGTCGACATCACCAAACTGGCAAGTTCACTTGGAGACAGCATCTGTGACAGCCTAATTGGCTTACATGCCTTCACAGGCTGCGACACTGTCAGTGCATTCGCTGGTCGAGGGAAGCTGAATGCCCTGAAGATAGTGAGAAAGCACACTTCCTGCCAAGAGACTTTTAGTCAACTGGGACAGACATGGAATGTGAGTGATGAGCTGTTCCAGAAAATTGAGCAGTTCACCTGTCGGATGTATGTTGCTAATAGCAGCACTGCTGAGGTGAACAAACTGCGTTACCAGCTCTTCTGCACCAAAAGGTGAGTCCAGCCAGCTGCCACCATGTAGAGACTGTCTCTTTATGCATGTTCAACGAGCCAACTATCAGGCAGCAATATGGAAGTGCTGTCTGCAGGCTAACCCTGTGGTGCCAAGCCCTACTGAGTATGGATGGACAGACGATGAAGGCAAGCTGGCCATTTGCTGGATGCGCTCCCCACCTGCACCAGATGTGGTCTTGGAAATGCTAACATGCAAGTGTGTGCATTCATGCAAAATGCCAAGCTGCATGTGCCTGTCAAATGGACTTCCATGCACAGACATGTGCAGGTTACAGACCTGCAGTAACCAAAAACAGCAGGATGGTCCAGAACTGGACTTTGAACTTGGGGAGTCAGATGATGAGAGAAACGAGCAGTTTGATGAATGACAGTGTGATGATTCTGATGGTATTACTGTGGTAGTAGTCTATTGATGCACAGGATGTTGATTCTGGACTTGGTTACCCAGCGCTTGATAACAATAATGTAACCATATTCACATATACCCATTACCCTACCCATTACCATTACATATACCCACTAATGATATGGGATTACATGTATCATTGACTAAGTATATGTAAATGTCAATGTTGTTTAAAATATTAAAATAGTTCATTACCTCACTATGGTATTCCTTTTTATCATGTATTTTGATTGTGTATTTAAACAAATGTATAGAGACCAGTTTGTGACCTAACTGGCTTTGGTCTAGTTCTAATTTAAGGCTCACAATCACCTCACACAATGAAATAGTATGGGTATGTTATACATTTTCTGAATCTTTACAGTCCTGTGAGTATTCCAGTTTTTGTGTTTTGTGTCCCTGATATTCCTAGATGCCACAGGGCTAAAAGAAAGTATATAGTTTAGGCGAAAATTGCAGAAAGATGTGTGTTATTGACGGGTTGAAGAGCTCAAGTGACCTCAATATTTGGGAGAAATATCTACAACAGGGCTTGAATGAAAGCTAAGAAGGTCCCCTTTAAAATGATACCAAAGACAATATTATAGAACATTGAAAAATGTCCTGACCATGAGGCTAAACCAGGATATGCACCAGCGTCTAAAATGCAATTTAGTTTAGCGGGTGGTTAACTTCATGAGCTGATAACTGTGATACAGCTGCCACTCAGGAATGGTTATCATACCAAAATATCATCTACAGACACGGATCCTTTCAAAAATTATAAGTAAGTTTTGCCACCTTGAGTGTACCGAAATATCGTCTGGCCCATGGACTACTTGGGGCCTGACTTGGTTCTGTATTCTGAGAAGGAGCGAATCGTATATTTTAGTGTATTGAAGGGCATAATATAATAATAATAATAATAATAATTATGATAATCATTACATTTATATAGTACTTTTCTAGACACCCAAAGTACTTCACAATGAAGAGGTTGACTCACTTCAACCACCACCAATTACCATCTGGGTGATGCATGACAACCATTTTGTGCCAGAATGCTCACCACACATCAGCTTGAGAGGGAGGAATCATTGAGCCGGTTACATGGGGGATGATTAGTTGGCCAGATGGGGAGAGCCAGGTTGGGAATTTTGCCAGGACACTGGGGGACCCCGTACTCTTTGTGGTAAGTGCCATGGGATCTTTAATGACCACAGTGAGTCAGGTCCTCAGTTTAACGTCTCATCCAAAGCACATCATCTCCTACAGCACAGTGTCCCCGTCACTGCACTGGGGCATTGGGATTTGATATTTGTTGTTTTTATTAGGACCAGAGGGAAGACTGCCCCCTAATGGCCCACCAACACTATTTCTGGTAGCGACTCACTTTTCCCGGGAGGTCTTCCATCCAAAGTACTAGCCAAGCCCATACCTACTTAGCTTCCATCATTTGGCAGAGCCAGGGTACATGTTGGTATGGCTGCCTGCAGCCATCTCCCGACTCTGCCCCTCACTCTCAGATTCTGTTTCTGAAAAGCTCATACATCCTTTTGTCACCTCCTGCCAGGAATACTGCAATGGCATCCCGTATGGGGCATCATCCAAAGCCCTGGATAGGCTGCAGTATGTCCAGCACTCTGCTACAAGGGTTATTACATGAACTAGGTCCTGGCAGCACATCACTCACCCTCATTCACCTGCACTGGCTTCAGGTTAATCAGCATATTATTTTCAAAATTCTCCTGCTTACCTACAAGTCCCCTTCATGGAGAAGCTCCCATCTACCTCTCCAGCCTGCTTTCTAGCTACACATCATCTCATGCCCTGCTGTACTCTTACACCGTTCTCCTAGCCATCCTTAACACCAGACTCAAGTCAATGGGGGGCCAGCCCTTTAGCACTACTGCCCCTGAGCTTTGGAACAGTCTTCGGGAGGCCATCTAAAATTCTGACTCTAACTCCGTCTTTAAGGCTCAGCTCGAAACCCACCTCTTCAGGGAGGCTTTCAGTGGCAATTAAATCTCCTTTTTCCCCAATGAGTTGAGCCTCTCCTCATCTGGGCCCCCCTCTCCCTTTTTCATCTTTTAAATTCGTTCTGTATAGGGTCCTTGGGAACCTTGAAAGGTGCTTTTAAAAACCAATTTATTGTTATTATTATTATTTATTGTGTTTACAATTATGTTTGAGGATGCAGTTGAGGAAGCCTTTGAGAGGGAGAGTCTATAGTATGCAGAGTTCGTGGCCAAGACAAGGGGTAGTTGGCAGGTGTTGGAGGTCTGTAGTCAAACCAGCTACTTCATGTCTTTAGATTTTGGTATATGTGGTCATTTTTGGAGATTGGCCCTAAAGGAGTTTTCTGACACAACTGAAAGGGCTAGTTAGTGGGTGTGGAGGAGAAGAAATCAGTGCAGTTGGTGGAGGTAACACTTAAATCATGTTTATAGTAAGATATGGAAGCAGACACAAGGATCCTGTATGGAACTGGTGCCACTGAGAATACATTAACAGTGCCCCTTGGATTAGTCACAGAGGTGGGTATCAGCCATTTAGGTGATCCATACAGAACTGGTGTGAGTATACATTAAGGATGCTAGTGGGGTTAGTCACCAAGCCAGCCCATATGGTGCCAGTGGCTGTAGTCAGAGATCGATGGTAGCCACATTGAAGGCCCATATGCAACTGGTGAAACTAAACATACATTAACAGTGCCAGTGGGGTTATTCACTGGGCAGGACTACTGTTCTGATGGTGCTTATTCCAAATTAACTTGATGGCCTGGCGGCCTGTCCAGGGTGTCTCCCTGCCTGCTGCCCAATGACTGCTGGGATAGGGTCCAGCATTCCCGTGACCCTGAGAACAGGATAAGCAGTTTGGATAATGGATGGGTGGATGGATGGATATTGGTAGAGGGAAGGTGTTGGAAGATGGTATGGAGGTGGGTGGTTCTGGGATGAGAACAGAACTCACTGAGACTTCTGGAGATTTCACGGTCAATGAAACATTGGTGAAAGAAGGTACCCACTTGAGGACACTGGTGAAATTCTCATGCTGGCACTTAGTGGTTGTGAAACTTGGTAGCAAACTAAGCCATTTGGAACTGGATTGATGGAGTTTAATGATGGCATTACCTGATTTCCTCTTCTTAGAGGTAGAGAAAAGTGGGTGAAGTTGTTTGGTTGCACTGGCCTTTCATGTGTAGCCCCGTAATGATCATCACAAAGGACTTAACATCATATCCTAAGTGTTATTGCATGTAATTTTGTCATTTTGTGTCTGTCTCTAAATCCTGATGCTTTGCCTTCTATTATAGGATTGAGAAGAATTATCCATTGGAGACTATTGCCCATACTGAGGTGCGTTTGGTTTATGCCACTGAAGAAATATTTGTTTCAAGCCACTGATATAGATCAGAGTAGAACAATGTGTTAAGTTCATGACATTGATTATAGAGGGCATTGGTGTATATCACTGGTTTGATTTACTGGGACATATAACAATACCAGATGGAAAAATTATACTCTTGAGCAAAGCTCAACTGATTTTTGTGTTTTTGTATCACGGGTACAACGTTAGGTTCAGAAGCTGGTGTGTCTAAAATTCACATTTTTAGATGATACACTACATGGCCAAACATATGTGGACACCTGCTTGCATTCAGCTAAATGTGCATTGGTGAGTTTGGACACTGATGTTTAGTGATTTCCCAGCTCACATTCCATGTCATCTCAAAATTGTTAGATGGACTTGAATTCCGGGCTCCATGGAGTTGGACACTGAAAAGAAAAAAGGAAACGTCAGTATTCTCCAACTTCTTTTTTCTGTTTTTTTTTCTTCCCAATATTTTTATAGAAAACAAAGGACTACTTTTCCCAGTGGGAGAAAGAAGGTGATGCAGTACATACCTCCCTTTGTGTGGGAAATAGAAGTTGTAGATCCTACTTCAGGAAGAAACCAAAAACCAAGAGCCGGCTAAAGAGTGAGTTTCCCGATTCCAGACTTGCCATTCCTCTTTCATTCAAGGGAACTGTCAAATTCTGAATTTTAAACTATTTTTCAAAGGACTGCCTTATCACTGTAAAAGTTGAACTTACTTTAGCCATAACAGTATGAATAAGATAATGGCCCTCATGTGACAATTATATGCACATTTCTGTTCTTAGAGAGTTTGTAAGAACTGTTACAAGTAAAATACTTGAAGCTGTTCTACCCTGACACAACTGACAATTTAAAAACTATTGGCATATTTTAGAAGTCCCAGTCTGATTTCTATGCTATGCCAGAGACAATGCTCTTGTTTAGGTTGTTAATGATCTCAGATTAAATACTCTGTTTTGGTGCTTTTGGAAATTAATGCTGCATTTGATTCAGCTGACCATACGATCCTCCTTAACAGACTAGCAAAGTGGGTTGGTCTCAGGCACTGTTCTAAACTGGCTTCAGTCAAACTTAACAAATCAGACTCTCTTGATGTCGCTTGGCAATTTGGCATTACAAAGAGTTAAATTTTAATTTGATGTGCCACTATTTAGTCTCTAAATGCTTCCATAAGGAGCCGTCATCCTCCAGCAGGATATTGGTGTGACAGATTACTCATAAATACACTGATCAGCCTAAACATTAAAACCGCTGGCCGTTAAGTGAATAACATCATCTCATTACAATGGCACCTGTCAAGGGGTGGGATATATTAGGCAACAAGTGAACAGTCAGTTCTTGAAGTTGATGTGTTGGAAGCAGAAAACATAAGCAAGTGTAAGGATCTGAGTGACTTTGACAAGGGCCAAATTGTGATGGCTAGACAAATGGATCAGAGCTTTTTCAAAACAGCAGGTCTTGTGGGGTATTTCCCGTATGCAGTAATCAGTACCTGCTAAAAATGGTCTAAGGAAGGACAACTGCTGAACTGGCGACAGGGTCATGGGCACTCAAGTGTCATTGATGCACATGGGGAGCGATGGCTAGCCTGTCTGGTCTGATCCCACAGTAGAGCTACTGTAGCTGAAACTGCTGAAAAAATTAATGCCGGCTATGATAGACAGGTGTGGGAACACACTGTGCATTGCTGCATGCTGCATATGTGGTTGTGCAGCCGCAGACTGGTCAGAGTGCCCATGATGATCCCTGTCCACCGCTGAAAGTGCCCAATGATCACATGACCGTCAGAACTGGACCATGGAGCAGTGAAATAAGGTGGCCTGGTCTAATGAATCACGTTTTCTTTTACATCATGTGGGATGGCCAGGTGCATGTGTGTCATTTACCTAGGGAAGAGATAGGCAAGCCAGTGGGGGCAGTGTGATGCTCTGGGCAGTGTTCTGCTCTGAAACCTTGGGTCCTGGCATTCCCGTTCAAACTAGCGTTCCTCCCTAAGTGCTAATGCATCAGGCCAGTACTCCAAAGTCTGCATCCATCTACAGGCCAGTGGCCACTCTTTCAAAGGTGAGGATGTGCACATCCTTGATAGGGAGGAACACTGGTTTGAACGGGGAGTCAAGACTCCATCTGTGTGAAGAGGGAACAACCATCCCTTAACCAAGGGGGGGCCAAAGATTAAATCTGTCAGCATCTTACAATACTGTGATTGCAAATATTCCCCTACCTTCTGTAAATAGTAAAATTGTCATTGTAACGGCAATTTTCACATGGAACCGATCATTGTTTTCGGTCACTATGTCACTGTATTATTCATAAGGTTGGGGATACCTGCAGTCAGTTGAGACTGAAGAGGTCACTTAGATGAGTGATGAAACGTTTCTCTCAATAAACTTGTCCAGATGAACTGATTCTACTTTCTGTGATATCCTTACCTGGATTGTCGAGCATACATAAGGGCATTTGGACTCATTTTGGCGAGGATTGTCTTAAACATGTACTTGAGTACGAGCGGACGGTGCATAAGATGGCAGACTGCATGAAATACCTGACATTCAGCCTCAGGTACAGACAGAACAGGAATACTTCTAAGACCCTGTAAATGAAATCTTCAGTCAAGGGCCACCAAGCTAAGAAGATTCTCCAGAAGGCACAGAGCCAGCTGTTGAATGAATGGGTGAGACAAACCAATTTTACCATCAATGCTTTGAAAGCCAAAGAGCAGCAGATACAACAGAGATGCACCTCGTGTCTAGATGAGACCACTTTCCAACACATCTAGCACAACGTGGAAAGTCGAAAACCAAGCAGCAAAAGAAGTTCAACCTTCTTGCTGGATGCCAGAGACATTGTCAGACAATGTCTGCCCTCCATGGCAGACAGAGAGACAGATGTCACACTCCAACCATTTTGGACAAATGGGTGAAGAATCTCTCCGACAGATGACTCACCCAGGTGGAGAAAAACATCCTTGCCAAGGGGTGAATTTTCATGCTTTATCATGTCTACGAAATCCATTGTGATGTGTTTGAATGGCCCCTACGGAATAGGGATATGTCCAATTGGGGTAGTTATGGCTTTTCTAACATTGTTTTTTTATGCAGAATTTGCATCGTCCTAGTACTGCATCTACCCGTTTGTAATTTTTGGTGACCAGAATCCCATTTGTGCTCTTTTCCTTAATACCTCCCCCCTTGTGCAATGGTCAATACCATGTGCATCCAAAATCACTAGGGAGAGACGGTCAACTGTTGCAACCAGGAGACCTTCATGCTTTCTCCATATGCCCTGTGAGTCTTGGGAAGCCCCCCTTTATTGCCATAGCAATCACTCTGCATCTGATGCCACCGCTTGGATATCAGCAATATCCTTAAGGTGATTAGCTGCACCAATTGGGCAGCGCAAGGTTGCATGCATTGTTCTGCTTTGACTGTTACTGGACACTCAATTTCCGCATACCCTGCTTTTAATCCATCATTGTCCCTATAACAGGAGCCATCTACAAAGTAGCACAAATCAGCATCCTCCATAGGTTCAGCTAGCAAATCCGCACGTAGCTTTGAAAATGTGTTTACCGTTGCATCACAATCATGTGGTATTCCATCTGTTGGTAGTGGGATTGAATCAGCCAGGTTGACTGTCTAACAATGTTTAATTTTCACATCTGAGTACTGGAGCAGGTTGTAATAGGCCTTCAATCTTTAGGTAGTAAGTACAAATTTGCCTCTCTCAATCAAATTTGCCAGTTTCTGATGAGTATGTGTTTGCACTTCATATCCCATGATAGTGGATGCTTTCTCATACATCAGGTAGGTTGCAGCTAAACCCTGATAACAAGGGTGGCAGTCCCTATTCCACTGGTGATAATGCAGTGGAGTAATATGCTACAGGTTGTTTTTTGCTTCCCACACCTGTGTGCTGCATGATAATAGCTGTTACATGATTTTGTCTGTGGGAAACATACAGGTGAAATGGTTTTGTATAATCAGGAAGTGCTAATGCCAGTGCCTGCTGTAGCAGTTTTGTAGTCAGAAACACAATTTCCCCATCTGGTGTCCATGTTAGGGGAGCATGTAACTTTTTTAATTCCTTCAACCTTAATCATACTACGCAATGGGCCTTTAATAGCTGTATAATCATTTATCCAGTCTGAGCTGTAGCCTGTCATGCCCAGAAATTTTATTTGTCTGACTGTTTGAGACTTGGGTGCCCAAGCAATCCCCTCTAATTGAGTAGGGGATATTTGTTTCTG